>NC_081298.1:88945000-89272500 GCF_030435805.1 Mustela lutreola | reverse complement strand
TTTTTTTTTTCTTATTCAATAAGAACCAAATTAGCATTAGAGACCAGCATTATTAATAACATTGGTTCTATTCTGAAGAAAGCTAGCCCATCTTTTCTCAGAAGAGGGACTTACCTTTAGTCACAGGGTCTCAATTTTGATCAGAGATGAACCTTAGAGTCAGTAATATTTGTGAATATGACTCTTGGGTTAGGTTGATAATAAAGCTCTGTCTCCCCATCCATGATTCCAGAGTTAGCAGGGTTGCCTGTGCAGAACACCATAGAACTGTAGGCAACCAGACGCACAAAAGGCTTCCAGTGAGAGAAAAGCAGGAGGGCCCAAGACTACGTACCACAGCTCAGGTGATTAGCAGGACCTCTTGGTCCCTGATCTGCATCTCTTTATCCTCATTTTCCATAACATTGAAGTAATGTATCATTTCCTCATTTTGACAAATTTGGAGGATAGAAACTGGTCCACAGGAAAAAAGTGAGAGCTGAAAGCCTGACAACACAAGTAGCATAAGATGCACAAGACACCAACATAAAAACTACAGATATTCATCATTCTGGGGCCCTCTGTCTAGGAGCAAAGACTACCTCAAAAGACTTTAAAGCCAACACTATCCTCTGCCTGGTACAATAACTGAAATTTCAAAGTAGGAGTCAAATAAGATTCTGCACACACTATTTGAGGAAACAGGAAATGTATAATGTTATTTTTAAAAAGTATTTTTATCCACATAATAATAAATCTGTCAGTCTCTTTTGTTTTTTGGTTTTCTAAATTGTGGTGAAAAGCACATAACATAAAATTTACCATCATAACCATTTCTAAGTGTGCAGTTCAGTAGTGGTAAGTATATTCACATTGATTGAAACAGATCTCCAAAATTTTTCCATCTTGCAAAACTGTAATTTTATACCTATTAAACAAGCCCCCCCTTATCCCCCTTTCCCCAGCCTATGGCAACTGCCATTGTGCTTTCTGCTTCTGTGAATCTGACTACTCTAGATACCTCATATAAGTGGAATCCTACAGTATCCTTTTATGACTACCATTTCACTTAATAGAATGTCCTCAAATTTCATCCATGTTGTAGCACATGGATGAAATTTGAGGATTTCCTTCCTTTTTAAGGCTGAATAATATTCCACTTTATATTTATATCCCACATTTTATTTATTCATTCATCCATTGATGGACACTTGAGTTGCTTCTACCTCTTGGCAATTGTGAACAGTGCCGCTATGAACATGAGTGTGCATATTATCTCTTGGAGACCCTTCCTTTGAGACCCTGCTTTTATTTTTTCATTTTTCATTTTTTAAGAGGTAATTCCTCTGCTACTCAGAAAACATGATCATCAAAAATAACTTGAAAGCGAGCCCTTTTTAAATTTAAATTATTTACAGAGAGCTGAGTTTCCCTCACAATCAGTACTTTTGTAGTTGGGTTAGTGACATGATAGGACTGGCAATCTTAACCTCTGTCTCTGAACAAGAATCTTATTCTCAGCCATGGCTGACCTCTTCTGTTTCCATCCAAAAGCTTCCTGTGTGAACACTTCATTCTTTCCTTTCTGTGTGCCTCTGCTTCCACCCTCTGACCTTCTTTTCCCTAAACAGATAAAAGTCTTGACCTGTCCAGGGCCCACCCCCATATTTACCTGGAGGGGACCGCCACCTGCCTCACCTCATTGGTTATCATTATTACGTCATCCAGATCAATCACTGGGCACTCGCACTGTTCTAACTATTGCTTTGATCATTCGTTACACTTTGTTAGTCCCCATCAGATCCAGGCCCCACTAATCGGAAACAGCGGCCTTCCAAAAGCAAGGCAACCTGGTGACCAGGGGCAATTACTACATTGTTTGGTTTTTAAATTAGTCCCTTCTTGGTGCTCTGATCACCATCAGGAGGCTGGTGATTCAGAAACCCACGGGGTGCCTGCTGTCTGTTCCTCACGCAGCCAGCCTGGATTCACACACACCCTGACAGTAGTTCCCAGCTGATGGTGACTTCAGCGGGCCTAAAAATCACAGTCCATGACCTAGATGCTTAACCTCCTCATAAAAGAAAGCCCTTCCTAGGACTTCTCATCCATAGACAATTCCCACTGTAGCAGACTTTCTCTGTGAGAAGCTTTGGGATCTTGTCATTAGGACCATGCCATACTACAGCTGAGGACCCTGGCTCAACAGAAGCCTGTTTCCTTCTGGCTCACACCTAGAAGGGGCCAGGAGTGAGAGTAAATGGAAGTGGACAGCTCCCAGATTTCCATATTACTGAGTTGGTGCTCAGGGTTCTAGTTCAAATGCCAGAGGCCAACCCTTGGAGGGAAGTTTGAGAAGGTCATTTGCAGGAAATTGAAGGGAAATTATGCCACCTTCTAGTGTGTCATTTTCTTCAATGTCAGTGTTTCCCAAACTTCAGGAATTTATGTAGAACTTCCATGATTCTTGTTATACACAATCCTCTTTTTAAATTGTGGTGAAAAGCACATAACATAAAGGAATCATTTACAAGAAAACTATTTCCTACTGTACATGGAAAGAAAGTATTTCTTGTCTTTCATTCAGCAGTGTCTAAAAATGTCATTTATTCCCACCTCAACTAGCACCTCGCCCCAGGGGTTAGCACGTAGATGAATTCCCCTCATCCAGTTGTAGTTTCTGTCATGACTTGGGGTGGCAGTTTGGTGGCCCCTGAATAGCATGAACTAGATTTGGCAGATTATTATTGCTAATGACCCATGGTAGCTATTCCTGTTAAGGATTTTTATTACATTGGTATAGTAGAGCCTTGTCTTGGAGGAATGACTTTGATGATTCAATGACAGGCTGTTATAAAGAATAGGATAGAAGCTTTTGGGACAGAACACTAACTTAGCTCTCTTTGGAGTTGATATCAGGCAGGGTCTTATCTTCTTGTACTTGAAGGGTACCCACTGGAGCTGGTGTCCATTCTTCTTATCCCCTCTCTACACAATCCACCTACTGTCTCTGGGACATGTATCAACTCATACTTTCATTGGCCAGAAAAGTGGCATTCTTCTGAAACAAAGTTTTAACTTCCAAAATGTCCACTTGGGGACCTTCAAACTGTATCCCAGCACATCCCAAGTTTGCTGTTTTAGAGTTCAGCACAAATGTGGCTGGAGTAAGAGTGGTCTTAAGCTATTCTTGATTACCTCCTAGATGGAGGGATTTAAGTTTCTAAGAGAAAAATGTCGTAGGAAGCACAGGAGAAGAAATGCATACAGCTCCTGCTTTCCCTCTTCCATCTCAGAAGCTGCAGTTAGCAGGAGGCATGTAGCTCAAGCATGCCTTTTGATTTAAGGTAAAAAGGAGATATTTTGTTTTTCAGTAAGGCAGAATATATCTTAATGTAGTAATTGAATTTAGTTCTATTTAGTCTAGTTTGATGGGGTAGATCTAGAGTTGGGAGGGAAGAACTGACATTGTTTAATACTTAACAGATGGATAGAAAACAAAAAGTTTAGGAGATAAGAATGTCAGAAGGTTACCAGCTGCTGTGGGTATAACAGTATAATGAATTTATTTAAAAGGTTAGCTTGTGTTTATTAACACATACCTCTCTTTCCATTATATTTTAGATTTGCAAATTATTCAAAAGGAGAGCTATTATTTTTGGCTAAATCTTGAATAGGCTGCTACGTTCAAAAAGGTGTATTTGTGTTTCATGTGAGCTGTACCTTATTACATAAGAAGTAATGCTCTTGAGTGGTGGAGAATTTGGAGTAGTAATTTGTTAGCATGTTAACTCTATGAAGCAATAGTCATTGCTTTCTATTCTCAAATTTGGATGTCTGAAGCTCACTAAACAATTATAGGGAGGTAAGTAAACTCCTTGACATATACATTAATTTTCATGTCATGATACATGAAATTCTACTTCTAAGGCAAGGACCTTAGAATTCTACATTAAGCAAGGGCCACTTCTATACTCCAGTAAGGGTAAATTTACCATTGAAAATGAAGGGAATTATTCCATTGGAAGTTTGTGTGAATAGAAGCCCCTTGGCACCAACTCCTCTCACATTATGTCTTGTATCAAATATGGAGTCAGTCAAATTGACAGCAGGCATTGAGGTATGATGTGAGCCTGATAGGAGGAGCTTAGCATTTGGAACCTTCACGGAGTCTGAGGCAGTGACTTCCTCAGGGATGTTGGTCAACGCTTAACCTGTGGAATCAGTCTCCCCAGCTTCCTGGTGGAGATTCAGTTGTTTAACTATTTAGCAGGGGTTCTTTAAAAAGCAGTGTATTACTCACTGGCTGAAAAGCAGTTTGAAGACATACTAAGTACCACTGTGGTTAAATTGAGGAAGGCGACTTTTATGCACACCTTCTGTAAAAACCATTAGATAATTCTTTGGGTCAAAAGGACAATGCATTAGGATAAATAAGTACGAAATAAGAGAAGTCATCGAATAGAAAGTGGAACACTTGACAGGAACTCCACGTGTGGTAGGATGGATGGGTTCTACGGTTACATGGGATCGCCAAAGGAAAATAGATTTGTGAGGAGGGCAGTAGGAGGGAGAAGGATGGGCAGGCTATTGATGAAAACCTGGCTAAACAATTGAAGCTCCAGGAACTTAAATATAAAACCAAACATGATATTTCCTTAAAGCACCAGCTCTTTAGGCCTTGGAAGCAAGTCATATCCGATCAACATTTATTTGTTGGGTATCTGCTATGCATTTATTACTGTGCTAGGATTTGTGAGAAAACTAAAGGATGAGAAATTAGGAGTCTTAAACTTCAAGGAATTCATAAACCCATTGGGGAGCCAAGGGTTACATATAGTAAGAAACTCTCAAGATAGCAATACAATCAAGCAATGTAATTAAAGACAAATGCTAGGTTTTATGGAAAAGGATGTATCAGTGAAGGCTGCAGTTCTTATTAATAGAAACTTTGGGGTAATTGCCAAAGACTTTACAGGAAGGTGGTGTTTGACCTAGGTCTTGAAGAGTTTTACTGTTCACCAATTTTAGATGGAGAATTCTTCACTTTAAGCCATTTCTGTTTCAGACCAAGATTGCTATTTGTCATTCTTCCTTTTACAGATTTCTTCTACTACTTTCCTTTTAAATGTTGACATTCTTCAAGTTTTGTACTTGACCTTTTTCTTTTCTACTTACAACCAAACACTATCAAAATGATGGGTTGAAAATTTAAATGAGAACAGAAAGTGGAGAGATAATAAAAGATAAATCCAGTACATAGGTTATAATAAGAAGTTATGGGGCTTGTGGTAAATGAAGAGTTTTTGTCTCCCTAAAGGTATTCAAATTTAAGTTTAAGTTTACACACAAACATATTCTTGTTCAACAAGTCACCTCGAGCAGCTGGGATTTGGCTTGCCATTGGGTGATTTATGATCTAACTACTGACTTTTCCAAAACATTGTTTTCTAAACCTGAGCTCTTCTGAGTTTCAGACTGATTTTTTTGAGTATCTGGTAGCCATCGGCACAGAAGTCCCCCAGATATCTTAAACTAGGGGTTGGTAAACTATAGCCTATGGGTCAAATCCAACCCACTCGCCCACCCCATTCTACTAATACACAGCCACATACTTTACATACTGTCTATGGCTGCCTTTATGCCTCAGAGGCAGAGTTGAGTAGTTGTGACAGAGACTACCTAGCCAACAAAGCCCCAAATATTTACTATCTAATGCTTTATATAAAAAGGGTGCCAAACCCTGCCTTAAACCAACATGTTCCCAAATGAGCTCATCCTCTTCTCCCCCATACCAACTGTCTATTGGCTTTAAAGTTCCTTAGGTTCTTTCTTCTACCTCACTTCCCTCTTCTCAAGATCTGTCCCAAGACTGGACATTGCTCATATTCTCCTTATCTATACACGAACACCAGGTTTACATTTTTATAAAAATAAGAAGAGCGTGCCTGGGTGGCTCAGGTGTTAAGCATCTGATTCTTGATTTCAGCTCAGGTCATGACCTCAGGGTCGAGGAATCGAGCTCCAAGTCAGGATCTGCACCGAGTGTGGAGCCTGTTTAACATTCTCGCTCTCCCTCTCCCTCTCTCTAAAAAAACCCCAAACTAAACCAAACCAAATCCATCCTCCACAAATCTGATCATGTCACTTCCCTACCCAGAATCCTTCAATGATACCCTGTTTCCTCCCAGATAAAGCACTTCTTTCGAATGGTACAATCCCTTTGATCATTTATATCCCTACCAACATGTTTAGCCTCATCTCCTTCCATTCTCCCACTTTCTCTCTGAAGTCTCTTACTAATGTAGTTATAACTGTCTTGAATGAATCACCCCCCCACCCCGTGCCTCTGAAGATGCACATACTGTTCTTTTATCTCTTGGTTTTATATCTAAGGAACATAATAGTCAAAATTCAACTTCAGCATCACTTCCATTATAGCACTGTTCCAACCCTGATCTCTCTTCTCCCTCTGCCCTGTGTGCTGGCCCCCAGATTTAGGGCCCCCTTCTTCCAATTCTGTAGTATAAAATGTCTAATTCTGTTAGGATGTGTCTCAAATTACATTTAGTTCTAATTACATACATTCAGTTCTCTCTCTCTCTGCTTTAGGTGTGAACTCCCTGAGAGAGCCTGTCTTTGTATATTTATATCCTTAGAAGTGATCATAATGCTTGCCAAATATTAGGTGCTCAATAAATGTTCAGTCAATTTTTTAAGTTGATTTTAAGTCAGTAAGTCTTTAACAAACAAGGATTAATCCCTAACTGATATGTAGAACATTTGCTGAAGGACCACCAACCCTGGGCATAAGTTGTAAATACAAGTCCATGATTGATTAAATGATACATTAATTCAGTAGAAGAGAGGCCCTTTTGAAATGCAAATTACACCATGTTATTCCCACTCCTAAAGTCTTCCATGGTTTCCTTTGCACTTAGAATTAAAACTAAAAGCATTGAGGTAACCAACATCAAGCTTGATTCAGAAGTCCAGCCTCTAATCACTCCCTTTCCTAACTCACCACATTCTAGGCACATTGACTTTCTGTTTCTCAAAAGCACCACTTTTTCTGCCTTGGGGTCTTTGTACCTGTTTTCCATCTATCCTGAAGACTCTCCCACTCTTCCTCTGGCCAAATCCCATTCATCTTCACCGTCACAGTCCAAAGGTCATGTCCTCTGAGGGGCTTCTCTGACCTAGAATTCTCCACTCACAGTGTCTGGTCTTTTGCATTCAAGTGCTCACTACTATTTACAATAGCATGCTTGTTTGCTGGTTGGTGTTTAACATCTGTCACTTTTTCATGTCATGGGAAGCTCACAGAGCTGAAGATTTGTTCACTATTGCCATTGCCTGGCACATGACAGATGCTCCATGAGGATTTTCTAAATAAACAAATAAATGAAAAAGGGAATATTCTGGATTTTTCTGAATAGAGAGAGGGGTGGTTAGATCTCTCAGCAAACTGTAGGACAGACTGGAGTGAGCAAGGATTAACAGAAGGGAGAGGCATTAGGAAGCCTTTGCATGTAGGTGAGGCAAAAGTATTTCAGATCAACTGTGATGAAGTGGAGATGGAAAGGAAGAGCAAAACTTATCATTCTTTCACTCTATTCTTTTCTACCCAGAAAACTCAAAAGAAAAGCCTCAGAGAATGAATAAAAAAGTTATATATGTTTGCCATTTTCAAAAATCTGTGTCCTAAAATCATAGTTCTGCTACATAATAGCAACTAGTTTGAAAAAGATACAATGAAAAAGCATTCTATTTAAAGTGGCAAACAAAAAAATTAAAATTATGAATAAACTAAATAAAAAATATATGATACACCCTTAAAAAAAATAACAAACTTACAAAGAAGACTTCAGTAAATCTTCAAATTACCAGATTCTTTAGTAAGAAGCCTCAATCTTACTGAAAGTGAATTATACCTACATGAATCTATATATAAATGTAAGGCAATTCTTTTCAAAGTGCTCAACGGATTTTTACAAAATCTGACAGAAATAATTTTGAAGTTCATTTGAATGAATACTTTTTTAAAAGATTTTATTTATTTATTTGAGTGAGAGAGAGCATGTGTGTGCACATGCACGCCCAATGGGAAGTTTGGTGGTAGAGGTGAGGGGCAGAGAGGAAGGGAGAGGGACAGGAGACTCCCCACTGAGCATGAAGCGGGACATTGGGCTTGATCCCATGACCCTGAGACCATGACCTAAGCCAGAATAGGAGTCAGATGCCCAACTGACTGAGCCACCCAGGTGCCCCTGAATAAATGTTTCAGAATAACAATAGCACTATCAAAAAAGGAAGCAAAGAGGAGGATGCTGTCTTTCTAACTATTAACAATTTCAAGCTATAATAATATGTATGGCAACCCGTGCAAGAACAACCAAAGGGAATACTGAACCAAACGGAAAATCCAGAAATGGAGTTAAGTATTTATAAAAGATTTTAATATGATAAACAAGGTATTTCAAATGACTGAGGCAAGGATAAATTATTCAACAAACAATTTTGATATACTATAAAAATAGTGGAAAAATTGAAATTAAATCTGTATTATACCAAAAATATTTTTTTAAGTATTTATATATATTAAAATGTAGCACATATACTATATATTATGGTATCAGATGATATATTTAAATGAAACCATTAAGATATTATGGATAATATTCATATAATCTTTTGATGGGAAAATACTTTCTATAATAATACCAAAGACAGAAATACTAAAAAAAAAAACCCTGATTTATTCAATACATAAATTTTTAAAATTTCTTAGAAAACAACAGTAAGGTTAAAAGAAAAATGGTAATCTAGAAAAGTATTGGCAACATTTCATAATAAAGTTTCATATTCCTAACAGATAAAGAACTCCTAAAATTCACATTTTAAATGACTAATGTTCTCAAAAATTGATAATAAGCAATTAACATATATACACGTACAAGAAAAGAAATACAGATGTTTCACAGCATAAGAAAAAGTTTAATTTTACTAGTAATCAAAGAAATGCAGATGACAGAAGTAGCAAGATATAATTTTCACCCACCTACCTGACAAAACCAACATTACATGATAAATTAACATCCATTAATAACCACACTGCTGGGGATGATATAAATTGCCAAAACTTCCCTAGAGAGTACTACATGTCAAAAGCCTCAAAACATATAAAAAGCATAAGCCTTTGAATCAAAAATCCCCTTCCAGAAAATTTTCCTTCCCAAAGTAAAAGTATATAAATGAAATCATTTGCAACTGTCATTTGTGCATTACACTGAGCACCCACCAGGTTCTGAGTATTGTAACTAAAGGGCAAGACACAGGAATAAATGGGAAAGAGACTAATCCCTGCCCTCAGAGAGTTTATGTCCTTACAGGAAGCACAGGCAGTAAATAAGGAATCAAATAAATAAATACAACAATTAGGGATTAATATGCTATGAAGAAAATAAGCATGAAAGCTGTTATAGGGAAGGCTTTTCAGGCTTTTCATAAGAGATCATTTAAGCAAGAGCTGAAGACTACAAAGGAAATATTTATGCAAAGAGTCAGGCAAAGAAAACTGCAATATAAAAGCCTCTGGCAGGAGAGAACCTGGCACATTTAAGAACCAACAGAATCCAGGAAGCTGGAGAAGAGCCTGGTTGGGTGGGATGGTAGGAGGAGCGGGTAAGAGTGGTATTTCCATCGCAGTGAGGGCTGAGGTGGGCACTGTCCCCTCAAACAGGACTTTGTGGGGCATGAGAAGCTGTTTGGATTGTGATCTATCTACAATGCGAAGCCACTGACGGTTTTTATGAGGGAAGGGTTGGGGTCTAATTTGTACTTCAAAAAATTTCCTAGGTGACTATGTGGAGAACAGATTTAAGGGGTGCAGGTGAGAAAGCAGGAAGACTGTTTGGGAGGCGATGACAAAGTCAGAGAGAGAGGCGATACTGGAAACATGAGGATGGGACAGAGACGGTTACAGTGCTACAATATTTGGAAAAGACCTCCACGTTCTGTGAGAGAGGACACACTCAATAAAGTTATGAACTCCTTATTAAAGCTGAATTGTCAGAAACAACATTGGCATAGCAGGCACCTTTTGAATCTTAGGTGAATAAACTGATAAACAAACTGAAAACGTGAGGAAATAGCTGGTGGCACCAAGTCCTGGAGAACATGAGGAGTATAATCAAAAGCTGAGGTGAAACGGTACCCCTCGGCAAAGAAAGTCGTTTCTTCCCAGAGTGACCCCTGGCTCTACCTGCCCAGGACATTTAGTGTGCTGTGTAGACACAGTTCTAGTGTGTCATGTTCTTGTGTAAGTATCACTGTGTCCCCTTGGACTCTCAGAAGTGTTCTGGGTTTGAATGGGAAACTGTATGGCCACTCCCCAGTGTGTCACAGGGAACAGGAATAAGGAGAGAATGGAAGTGTTGTGAAACAGTGGAGAGACGTTCACTGAGGACAGTGAGAGAGCTCAGAGAAGTGATCGCAGCCATCGTAGTGAAGAAGGAGGTCAGAGCGTCAGAATGCCTGAGAGAGGGTGGGCTGGGTCTTGAGCGGAGTGGACAAGGTTGGTTCCACCTGCGAGATGAACTCCTAGGGAGCCTTGGTGCATACGAGCACAGAGATGCACAGATGTTTCCAAGGGTTGACAGATGTCATCTACTTCACCTACACTACCAGCCTTGATCTTTTGAGTAGTAATGTTCATAATTTAGACTCAACAAAGAAAGGTTTTGTCATCTTTGGTATCATGTTTGTGGTAAACTTACATTTGTATTCTTTGAAAACGAGAAAACCGCGTATCTGAAATTCCCTTAGTCAGAATACTCAGAGCATTAGACAGAACTTATGATTCAATCCTTTTAAATAAAACCAATTCCTTGTATCAATAGCCATGAATTTCATTTTTTTATCTTTTTGTTTCTTCAAATACTTGTATATCTTAGGACTGTATCCCTGTGAGACAGCTTGGAACTGTCTCAAATACTGTCAGTCTGTCTATATTCCCACCTTCCTCCTAATGATAGACACACTTTCCAAAAGCCATTTTCCTTCATATGTCACGCACAGATTCTTTTTTCCCTCTCCCAGTCTCAGCCTCTCTCCAACAAGCACACATTATTTTTTCTCTTTCAATATTTCTGTGTTTTCCTACATCCTCAGAGGCTAATGCATCAGATTTTTTTTTAAAGCTATACACACCAAGATTTAAATGCGGGTGTTTACAGAAGATTTCTTCATAATCTCCCCAAAGTGGAGGCAACCCAAATGTCCATCAATGAATAAATGAATGACAGCATGTCCATACAGTGGAATTGTACTCATCGTATAAAGGGACAGATATGTGGCTCAGTACGAATGAGTCTCAAAAGTATAATGCTGAGTGAAAGACGTCAGAGTCAAAGAGTTGTATACTTTATGACCCCATCTCTCTCTCTTTCTCTCTCTCAATATCTCTCTCTCTCTCTCTCTATATATATATATATATATAGTAGAAAAAGCAAAAGTATAGAATTGTAAAATGCAGTACTTCAGATTAGGGTTGAAGAGAGAGGACGGACTACGAAGGGGCATGAAGAGATTCTGAAGGCAATTTAAATACTCTACACATCTTACTTGTTAGATGACTATATATATTTCTCAAAATGCAATGATGTGTATGTGCAGAAAGGATAAATTTTATCATATGTAAAGCATACCTTAATAAACCTGACAGCTGAAAACCTCTGGCAGACTAGTTTTTGTTCTTCTGAATGCACAAACACAGAAAACAAGAGGAAAGGAGAAACAAGAGAAGGGAAGAAAGAGATGGATAAGATGGAAAAGGGAGTGGGATTTTTGTTAAGATTCTTTGTAAAGCAATCTAATTACTCGTTGACTGTAACAGAAGGATGGTAATGAACTGCTTAAAATTGCCAACTACATTTGTCAAGGACATATTAGATGAATAAAAGATCTTCCATAAAATTTGGGAAGGTCCCCCAGATAGGAATAAATAAAATGTACTTAAAAATGAAAGCTATATCATTATAGAATAAAACAAAAAAATTGAGACCTCTCTTCACTTATGACACAGCTCTATTACAAATTCCCTCCAGGCCAGAAGACTTGTGCTCATCTGCACAGCTGTCTTAGAATAAAACAGACATGTTCAGGCCAACCCTCCCTACCACCACCACACATACTATAACCTAAAAGCCAAGGACACAGTAGTGGCTAACTAACTTGATTCCCAGCACCATCCTCTTCACAGACACAGCCATGCAAAGGCATTATCTAGTTCAGGTTATGGCCAGCAAAAAAGAGGGGTGGACTTGTGTTTTTGCCATTTAGAGGGTGTAAGTAAAATTAGTATACAGGATTATATATGAAATCCACATATGGCATTAGATTGATTTTTCAATCAGAAAGTGGAGCTACACTTGGAAACACTTGGGCCTGTTAGTATGCATGAGTCCAAAGATAGCATAGAAAATACTGGTATTTAGGTAAACAATGGCAATTTAATTTACAGAAGGAGGCTGTCTAACTTGAGAGATGACTTGGCTTCTGGAAGGCCAAGACTTGACAGTGTAAAATCCATCCCCGCTCAGTCCCAATCCCACCCCCAACCTTTCTTTCGAACACTCGCATTAGTGTTCTGGCTTGTTGCCTGAGAACTTGAAAATGAAGGGATAAAAAGTGAGCTTAATGTTCTTTCCTAGGCATAAGTCCCCTTTCTTCTTCAACACAGGCCCAGAAGCTCCACTGGGGATTAAAGAGTAAGAATCCAGTATTTTTAATAGAATGATTTGAGGGCAGCATCATAAGGATTTAGTGGGAGCCATAGGAATAGGGGCCTCTTTTAGTCTCTGGGGTCTGTTCCCCAGACTTTGGCCATGCTGTTTTCACATATGGGAAAATGCAGGTAGAATTTTCTTTCCAATCTTAACATCCTCTGGTTAAATCATATGCTTGTCTTTCTCAGCCACTTCTGTCCAAATATGTTTTCCTAATGAGGCATTATAGTCCTATGAAATCAAGCAGTTTTTCTTCAAGAAAGAGTATTTTTTTTTTTAACTCAAACCTTATTAGTTTGTGGACAATAACATTATTATTTTAAAAACTGTATATGATGATACTCCTAAATTCTGGCAGCCACCAATTTTAATTTACTTGTTTTAGAAACACATTTTTGGAACACAGTACCCCCCAGAATTTACAATATGGAATACATTTCCAGGCTAGCCCATATAATTGTGTCTAATTAAAAGGGGGGGTGAGTCTATAATAATACTATTTTAATGGTCAAAGAAAAACAAAACTGAAAGCTTTGAAATTACTGAGATAAAATGATATGCAAGAAGACAAAGCCCAGAGAGATTACAGAAAAAAAAAAAATCAGAAATTAAACACATCAAAACAAACATCCAAAGAATTTTTACATCTTGAATAGTTCAGAAAAAGTGACTAAATTGGAGGAAAATGTTTTAGATAGACTTGTGTGGAAATTTGGGCCAAGAGGATGGTCTAGGTACTTTCAGGGGTTGAGCAATTAATGGCATTGTTCTTTATTAAATTATATTCCTACCAAAATGAACAGATTTCCTTTTTGTTGGAGCTGCTAATTGCTAATACTAGGCTTCAGCTGGTGATCCACCAATGGGGAGGTGGATAGGAAGAGAAAAACTGAAAAGCCGTGGTTTTCTTCAGGCTAGAGAAGGAAGCAGATTTCTTGCAATCTTTTCTCGTTACATGAAAACAAAGACCCTTCCCAGCCTATCTACACCTCTTCCCCAGGTGGCCTCTTTCTCACCTGTGGCTAAGCACTGGCTGTTAAATGCAACTAATGAATTGTTGAACACTACATCAAAAACTAATGTTAGCTAATTGAACATAATAAATAAATAAAATATTATTAATAAAGAATGTCTGAGCACCATAAAAAAAAAAAAACACATCCGTGGATTTACTTATTCATTATAAACTGATGACTTTTAAATTTGTTCCTCAAGCTCACACCATCTTTCTGAACTTCAGAACTACTTCATGCTACCTCATACAACCACTGAGTTGTCTGTGCCACAGATACATCATGTGGCATTTGCTCAGCAAGGACACTCATTCCTCCAGGAGTCCCCCCCCCCAACCCCCCTACCCCCAGAGGACAAGAAAAAAAAGGCCCTTCTCTTCCCATCTTAATTGACAGCCATCCTCCCCACCCCCATCATCTGGGCCAAAGTACTAGGGTCACAAGGACTTTTCTCCCTGAACCTCATATGTAATCCGGTCTCACATCCTCTCAGATTCCACCACCCAGTGTCTCCCAACTCCACTCTATCAGTCCCTTCCCCAGCCCTACAGCAATAACTTAGTTATTGTAATAACTGATCTGCCTGCTTGCAGGCTTGCCCCTTGCTGTCCATCTTCAAGACTGCCGACAAAATGAGCACTGCTCAATTCAAAATCCTTCAGGGGCTGTCCATCACGTACCACAGGGCTGCACAAGGGGAGACCGCCTGCCTTAGAGCCAGTGCAGGGGTGAGGGGAGGTGACGCAAGAGCGTGCCCATTAAACTGCAGATTCCTGGGCCTTGCCCTGGGACAACGGAATCTGAATCTTTGGGGGAAGAGGAGTTAGTAAGACCTAGAAGTTTGCATTTTTAAGCAAGTTGGGGTGATTTTTAAATACACTTATGTTTGAAAAGCATGCATTTAAGAGCTGATATCTACTCCCTTGCATGTGGTGCAAGGTCTTCCATACTCTCTCCACCTGTCCACGCATGCTCAAGCCTCATCCCCCTTCACTCCTGCACTTCCTGCTCTTCCACCTACACGGTGCTGTTTCCTAGATTCCCTCACATGCATCTCTGCCCTGTCTGGAATGTCCCTCTGGCCCCCGCCTCCCTGGTGAACATGATTCATCTTTCAAACCCCGGCAGATCCTGGCAAACTGAAGCAGAAAAAAGTAATTATTTGTGCCGAGGCCTCTGAGGGTGCTCCTGGAAATTCTTAGGGTGCATTTCAATAGTCATTTCCTACCTTTCCTTTGGTTTCCATTAAATAAATTACCAGAAACCTTCTGTTCCCCAACCCTTATTATAAGAAGAGAACCAGTGATCCTATTAAAAAATAGGACAGAAAGATAAGCTCACACCTGCCCCCATACATTTACACTAGGGTCACAACTCAGCCATGTAGAAACAGGCTTTTTTTTTTTTTTTTTTTTTTTTTAATGGCTTTGTAAAAGGAAAGACCCTCAAAAAGCAAGAATAATCATTATTATTTGTTCTAAAATCGAAATGTATATTTTTCCATCCTTTTTATTTACAATATAAAGTGCTTTTCTCAGTAAATCAACAAATATGAGTATTCATGTCACCAAGTGCTGATGATTAAAAATAATTACTTTAATGGTAGCTGGCCTGATGCCAAACATGATCAGGTTTTGCATTTCAAGCATGATCGTGGATAATTTACATCTCCTTTCTCACCAATACCCCACCACTCTTAATGGATTCTATTTTAGTTTTTATGAATTAATAGAAATTTAGTGCCTAATTCCCTATGTTATAGTCCACCATTTGCTTTTAGAATCCACAGAATTATCTCTCTCTTTTTTTTTAAAGCGGGATGGCCTGACATCACATAACTCAAGTTTCTTATTTTAAATGTTTAGCTATCTGCTTTCCACGAGTCCAGACAGGAGGTGCAAAAATGGGACAAAATGGAAAAGAAAATTAGGACCACGTCTCACACCTCCCAGGGGACCTCTTATTTACTGCAAGGAGACTTCTGTGACCAAAGTGGCATGCTGTCTCTTTCACAAATGAAGTGCAGGACCCCTCAAAAATCCCAGTCATAGCCTGAGGGGCCTGGAGTCTTAACTACATAGGGGCCTCTCAGGGTGAGAGAAGACAGCACTGCCTCTTTTCCTGTTTCTTATTCCTTTGAGGTCTCATTTATAATGAAGATACGTCAAAATAGGGTTACAAAGAATTGTAGCAGGTTTTTAAATGTTTGCATTTAACAAGTTAACACTTGTACAAAAAACGTAATATAATTGTGTTATTCAGAAGATAATTGTAGGTTTATTAACAAGATATGTATTAATACATAGTACCCTAAAGGCAGTGTGGTCCAGTAATAGGAATCTAATTTCAATTTGTATAATTTTTTCAATCCTGTCTATGTATCTCTATAACACTTACATGGACAAATAACAGTATAGAGTCCTTTGAAGATAATATCAAAAGTAAAATTTTTTTTTAAGATTTTATTTCTTTATTTGACAGACTGAGATTACAAGTGGGCAGAGAAGCAGATGGGGGTGGTGGTGGATGGGAAGCAGGCTCCCTGCTGAGCAGAGCCCAATGCGGGGCTCTATCCCAGGGCCCTGAGATCACGACCTGAACCGAAGGCAGAGGCTTAACCCACTGAGCCACCCAGGTGCCCCACAAAAGTAAAATTTTGATGTCTCAAGTGAATAGAATGACTGGATCCTTGGTCTCTCTACTAGACAGATTTGTAAATACAGGTCAAGTACATGCACCTTTAAATGTATTAATTGTTGAAAAGGTCAGGGAGAAAGGGAGGAATTCCCAAGGATTTGGTTCAAAAGGTATGGTTGTGGTAAGCAAGGAAGACCCATAAATGTCACCAGATAAAGAGGAGGCCCCACTAGTGCTGCGGAAAGGGAACAGAAGGGTTAAATGAGCAAAGGTGCTCCAAGCACATATAAACCCAGGGGAACCCACTGTAAACATTCCTTGCATAGTTTGAGTTCTGCCAGCCAATGGTAGGCATGGAGAAGACATGGCTTTATTTGCTTATTCTGATTTATGTGTTACTTCCACTGATCTCTCTGACATTGGGTAAATGTAACTGCAACTTTTATAGTGCATTCATTTGTAATATCTTCTTTGGCCAACCTTATGAAAGCTAAAGATAACTTCAGAGAAAATAAGTAACGGTACCATTTTGCAGAAAGACCTGATTGGTATTTGAGATGTGGGACTGGGCACACATTTTATGGTAGAAAAAAATTAATAAGTTCCATTTGCTTTAGAAAGGAAATCAATGCATGTCAGGTTATTAGGTTGACCACCAAGGAACGAAGCCCTTTTATATAATTACAAAAAGTTACTCTATCCCCAAGGATCAGTGGGTTCTTCCAGTTTGCATGGCTGAGAATATATCCTGTGGCTTGAAAACGGCCTTAGACAGTGACACCACTTATTCTCCAGCCTAGCTAAATTGCAGGGTCTGGTGACCTCACTCCAGTTAGACAGTGTGTAACAAAGAAACCTGAGGCATATGTGAGAGTTAAGGTGAAATAAATGTGGTGCGCCAAGTCCAGCCACCTATATCTTCTACCAAAGTCATCTGTACCTTTTACAAAAACTTCTCAATTTCTGAAAAAGTGACTACACACACACACACACATAACCACACACAAACATAAAAAATACAGGAAGGCAGAGAAAGAATTTGGAGAAATGTGGAGAGAAAGACACACCCCCCGCACACATGCACATACACACGGATAAACACAGGCTATAACTACAGTACTTACTTTCTGGTTGACTCTCCTGAGGATTATCAGACTACTCCCAACCAAGACACCAGTATGCACATGAGCCCTGTACTTTTCCTTCATAATAATGACAATGGTTAAAATGAATTGAGTTGTTACTGGCATAGCATTTAAAATGATCTGATTTAATCCTTATAATAGTAGCCTGAGATAAGCACAAAGATTACACTCATTTTAGGAAAGGCCTAGGTGAAGTTTCCTGATTTTTCTTAGAGCTGGAAGTGATGGAGCCTGGATGTGAACATAGGCAGTCACATCCTAGAATCTATGAGCCCCATTCCTTGAGACCATTCAGCCCACTCTGTTGACTTAGGCCCCACCCCTGCTGGGTTTTCTGCTCTTCTCTGAAGCTGTGGTATAACACCCGACTCAGTGGCTCAGGGGTGAGGACCTAGACAGTGACCTAGGCAACTGCGCTAGGCACAGTTTGGTCAGCTGAGGTTCCTAGGCTCACTGTTACTGCAGCTCCATTAAAGGGGAACCAGTGACTCTGGGTGACTTACTGGTAAGTACATTAATTCTATTCTCCAATCTCCTCTTCTACCACCATGAACAAAGGTGGTTTTTGACAGCTTTGGCTGTATGTGTGTGTGTGTGTGTGTGCGCGCGCGCGCACGCATATGCACGCACGCACATGCACACTGAACCAATTATGCTGTGGGCTACCTTTCCCCTCTGCTCAGCCCACTGGGCTAGGTGAGCCAGACCTTCTGTGGCCCTTCGGCTCTACTGCTAAAGAACACCCTTTCCTGACTTCTCATGATTAAACTGTGAATTCCCCCAGAAACTTTTCTTTCCTTCTCTCTACTGCCTATTGCCTGGTTGCTTCAAACTTGGTGGCCCACTGCTGATCCAAAAAGCAGCTTTCAAGCCATGTGGGTAATGAAAAGAAAAAAAGAAAAAAAGAAAAGAAACCACAAACTTACTTCATAATCAAGGCCATTCCTAATATATGGTGGAAGATTAGAGCTGGGTTGAGAGAGCCGCAGGTATTATTCAGGTCCATGACTTATATAGGTCAGTATAAATTACCTTGGCATAAAATAGTTAACTTTTATGATGGGTGAGGCATCCAATTTAAGTGGATGGTTCAACATGCTTTATTGTGGTTAGAGCCAATGTTTTATTGAGAACAAGACAAAAAGATTGGGGTAGCAACTATACCTCATTCCTCCTTCATTTAAAGAAAGTCAGTAGGATCACTCAGACATCCTAGGAGTGTCAATTTTACCAAATGCAACAGAATTTCAACATCTCTTTGCAACTAGAAGCAGCTTTGGTGCTTTGCTAATGGATTTGTGGTCTGAACAGTCAAGTATAGCAAATATATGGTTAAGAGGAAGAGAAGAGATCATGCTTCATTTTTGGTAGTGTAATAGTCTTACTAATCTATTAGTAACTACTATTACTAATCTCTTTTCAAATATATGCAATTAAAACACAATTCAAAGATATAGTACATGCAACTTAGTAAGCTGTTTGCTAATTGTTTTTTCATTTGCTCTTATTAATTGTTGCCCAATACAAATGGTTTTAACCAGACTAGAATATTTCTTTCAAATCTAAACAGAAGCAAAAGCTTTTCTAGAGATACCTCTTTTAAACTCCTACAACTTCTTAAAGGTTCAGATACTAGATCCTGGCAATGTGAAAGGAATCCAAAGTACATGTACAATCTTGCTTAAAATCATGCTTCATCTAGTGTTGGCTGTTGCCTTGCTTCTGGGCCTTTTCTTGGACAATATATAGCTATCCACCCCTCACCCCAGTCCCCATGTATCTCTTCTTTCTCTGACAGTTCCTGACCAGGGTCACCTGCTGATCTCTGGATCTAATTGTTGACCTGGTGTCTGGCCTTCTGACCTACCGAGAACATAACATTAACTGAGGACCTCTTGCCATGATCAACTGGCTACTTACATCCTTGACTGATTCTACTGTTTTATAATTTCTCTGTGGCATTCTAGGCATTCCAGCTTTTCTGATATCCATAGTTGGATGTGACAGAGATAGAAATATATTAAGTATTGTGGTGTCACTGATCTGCTTGAACTTGTGATGTCTATTTGTGGATCAGAATGAAGTAATTCTCCACCTGCCCACCTCTTAACATTAGTTCTTTGCCCTTGGAAAATTTAATATAATTATGCTGATGAATTTACATTAAATGTTTCCGAAGTAATCATCTTTACAACCTTCCCTAGAAAGTCTCTCTACCTTGTTCTAATTTTCTTGATAACATTTACAACTATTAGATGCTAAATTTTAAATTTATTTACTGTCAATTTTTACCATTGGATATAAATTCCGTGAGAGTTGGCATTATGTTTTTGGTACTTAGAGCAGTGCCTGGCACATAGTTGGCAATCAACATATCTTTGATGATATGTTGAATAGATGAATCAGCCATAGGCCAAAAAGGGTTTGCAATCATCTAGGAGAGGATATTGCTGATTATCAGTATAATATTCTGATATTCCCTCTATAGTAATCTCTAGGACTAAGATCTCCACAATGTTTGCTACTGTCTTGCCTGATACTGGGAGGCAGATGATGTATTATAGCATACTGGTTAAAGGCCTGGGTTCTGGATTCAGACCACCTAGGTTTGAATCTGGTTTTAACTCTTACCATCTGTTCAAAATTTCTTGCAAGTTACTTATTTGTGACTCAATTGTTTCTTTAGAGTGAGGATGGTAACAGTGCCTGTTAAGGGTACTCAATGGGTTGTTTTGAAGATGAAATAAGATAATATATCTAAAGTTCTGCAGTAGTGATTTGCTCGTGGAAAGCACAGTAAGTGTTGTGTTTCACTAATTAACATGTGTTTACAAATAACAGAAAACTCAAGTTGACTTAGTTGACTTAAACGATAAAGAGAATTTATTTGTTCATGTAACTGAAAAGTTCAGAGGCAAGATATGATTCAAGCATGTATTGATACGGAGTCTGTTTTTCTGCTATTCACTCCATTGCATCCTTCTCTCTTTGGAGCTGTCACTATTCCTGGCAGTAAGTTGTTGCAGTAATTGTTGACCTTATAGGCACATCACATGCTTAGAAAAGAAAGAGATTCTCTAGATAGCTCCTATGGAAGGCTGGGGAAGTTCTTGCTAGAAGTAATACATTTGACAGAGTCCCGACATCTTCCTGGGAAAACTGTATCACATACCCATGACCCAACCACTGTGGCCTCTGGGATTGGATATATTGACAAGCACAACCTAGTCACATATAATTTCTGGGATTAGAGATGGGATCAGCCTACACTGAAACACTTGGACTTCATGGTGTAGGAGGAGAAACACATACGAAAATCCGGGCACTATTAGCAATGGGAAGGGAAAACAAATGCCAAAAATAGCAAAATTACTCTACTGATGAGTAAACTATAAAGAACTTCTTTAACTCCACCAATGCTGTAAAACAAGCCAGAGGAGAAGAAATTTCACCATTGCCATCACCTTCACAAAATATTTATTTTGGTGAAATGGTTTACCTGATGCACTGCAATGGATAGAACATTCCTCCAAGCTCATGCATTGCTAAAAAACCTTTTTCCCCTCCAATCTCTCCCTCTTCAACAGTCCTTCCATCAACAAATACATTCTGTTATTTTATATTTTCTGGAATCTTTTAGATTTCCTGTGTACAATGTAAATTAGAAGACTTAATCCCTAATAACCTTGGATTATATTTTTAATTTTATAAAATAAAACTGTCTCTTGCAGTTAACTCTCTCATATAAAATAAAGACCAATAATAGTGAGTGAATTTAAAGCTGGAAGGTGGTAAATTTTATATGATTTTTTTTCCTTATAAATCTTATGTGACTATGTCAATTTGCATAAGATACTGAAACATAACCATAATTTTATTACAGTGACTATGGTTCATGAGACAGTGTCAAGTACCTTGTTTTGGAAAATGTTCAGGCCATTTCTTATTCTTGCTTTTTGTTTTGTTTTGTTTTAATGATATGCACAAAAGACACTGCTTTCATTGTAACCTTCTGTATAAAACACTATTATTGACATCTGAGGATTAAGTTTTAATTGAAGTAAGATTTCAAATGGTCTATTATCTGTGATCCCTATATAATGATCACAAAGACATTCTAGAGCAGGCAATGAAACAGATAAATATGTTGAAAAGACAGCTAACAGCTCCATTTAGCTCACCCACGCTTGCCAAACTTGACACACACAATTTATCCCAGACGATGGAAAGTGAACATAAAATATAGCCAGACTGTGATAATATATGCTTCTCAGATGGTTTTTCCTTGAGCTGAAAATCAGGTATTTCATATACCCAGATAACCCATATGTGGTAGTAGATAGCTGTGGATGGGCTTTTTTGCCTAAACTCATCAAATTTTTTTATGCTTTAGTTTGGAACTTCTGTGAGAGCAAGTTTAATGGTGAGTTTCTTATCTATATAAAGTCTTGGATGAACTAAGTGGTCACTTCTCTCCATCACAAAGAGAGGGGAGAGATCTAAGACTAAACCCAAACTAACTCCCATGGAGAATTCAGCAGCGATCCAAAAATATTTAACAAACAAGAATAATTTGTGACAGTGATTGTAAATGATAAGAAGTAAAAGATTTGTTGTAAAGGTGGCTCCAAAGGTGTTTCTACTCTAGATTTTTTAGAACTTTACTCAATAGTTTTTGCCAGGGAAACATGCCAAAGGGAATCCTGGTCTGTACTGATTTGAATGAGTCCGTTTTTCAAAAGTGATTCAATATCCTGGATCCCAATAGCCTATACATGCAATTTGGACAAGCCTCTGACTGCTGTTTCACATTGGATGAGGGACCAGACCACATCGGCAGCATTGTCCATTTTCATTAGAGACAACATCCCCCTGCCATGTGTGTTCCCCAGCCTGACCCCCATTCAGTCAGCCACTTCTCTACCTCCTAGCTCAGAACTTGCTCAGTCTGGGCTAAACTGAACCCAAAATATTCAGAAAGGCCCTGTCAGCAAGAAGCCAGTGAAGGAAATCTCTTGCAGGCCCATGCCTAACCTCAGAAAGGCCCATTAAAATGGAAATACGATGCCACTTCCCAACACCCCTGTTCTTTTATATTTGGGACACTGGAGACACACACAAATTGAGAGAGTGTAAGAGCTCAGGGGAACATGATGTCTCATGGCTCTGGTGTGGGTTTTGGTGGTATCACTCTGATAACTAAGGATGTTCTTGTTGCTATCACCCATCCCCTTGCCTCTACTTCTCTGACCCAAAGATCCCACTTTCCACCCTCACCTAGATAAGTCAGACTGAGAGCCAAATCTGGGATATAAAAAGCAGCAATTTATTAAAAAAACAAAAACAAAAACAAACAAACAAAAAAAACAAAAAAACGTCCTCCCCCTTTTTTTTTTTTTTAAGATTTTATTTATTTATTTATTTGTCAGAGAGAGAGGGAGAGAGAGCGAGCACAGGCAGACAGAATGGCAGGCAGAGGCAGAGGGAGAAGCAGGCTCCCTGCCGAGCAAGGAGCCGATGCGGGACTCGATCCCAGGACGCTGGGATCATGACCTGAGCCGAAGGCAGCTGCTTAACCAACTGAGCCACCCAGGCGTCCCAGTCCTCCCTTTTTTAAAATAATGAATTGCTTAGGTAAGTGAAACCAGTGAAAGGCCTTTGTTTTTGTTTTCCAAAGGAAGGCATGATAAAAAGAATAGCTGAAACAGAGACGAATAGGCAATATACTGTACTAAATAGTGTGAACTTTTTATTATTGGTAGTAGTAGTATCATATTAAAATGGTACAAACTGGGGGCCTGGGTGGCTCAGTGGGTTAAGCCACTGCCTCCGGCTCAGGTCATGATCTCAGGGTCCTGGGATCAAGCCCCACATTGGGCTCTCTGCTCCGTGGGGAGCCTGCTTCCTCATCTCTCTCTGCCTGTCTCTCTGTCTACTTGTGATCTCAGTCTGTCAAATAAATAAATAAAATATTTTTTAAAATGGTATGAACTACAGGTGACAAGGAAAAGTTATCATTTGGCATCATTTTCAGAGAGATCTAAATATTTGGTAGGAAGACTGGCCCCAGGACCAGGATAAGCCACTCTGCTTATGGAGGTGGAGTTGGGTAAGCAGACATCAGAGAAAGAAAAATGTTTTGTTTGCATTTTTTCCACTTGCTTTCTTGAAGGAAGCTTACCTGCCTTCTAATGCAATTGTCCTTACCAATTTCTTGGAGAAATACTGCTGCCTCTCCTCCTTCCTTGGCCACACCACCCTCCCTGGGAATGTGGTTCTGCTCTTTCAGCTCTGAAGTACTCCAGGATGTCCCCAGGAGAGCTCTCAAGGACTGCTGAGTTGACTAGAAGAGTCCATAGCATGCAGCCAAGAGCTAGGGCAGAATAGAAAGAAGAGGTTTCAACTAAACAGAAAGGAGTAAGGCCAATTTAAGGAAGGTAGCGTCAGGACTGCTAACTAGAGAGGGCTCTTCCTTCAGCCTGAAACCACTTTCTCCTTTCTCCACATGGAAGATGCCCCCTCAGTTGCCAAAACCCTGGTTAAAAATCTTCCTCTTCCCCTAGGAGTCCCTCTGTAGACATTTCCAGTCAGAGCTGGTGCGATCATTCCTCATCACAGCAGTTGTCTCCTGCCGTCCTTTTTAATTGCACGTTTTCTCTACCCACACTGTGTACATTTACAGGATAGAATTCCTGCCATATTTGTACTTATATTCCCTCAACCTGGAGTAACAATACTATTGATGACGATGAACACGACGACGATGAAAGCTAACATTTAAATAACATTTACCATGTGCCAGCCATTGTTCTAAGTGGTTCACATATTCACTCCTCAATCTTCACAACAATCCTGTGAGGCAGCTTCTATTATTCTATTCATTTTACAAATAAGAAAACCAAGACTTAGAATGGCTTAAAAGTCCTTTAAAATTAAGTAGCAGGGCCACACAACTTCTGGGTGTCTAGACTGCTGGCATACAAACTCCACATTTTGGCTCTGTCCTCTCTACTCCCAGAGCACACCATGGGGAGTCAATAAATAATTTTTTCATGAATGAATAAATAGACTGGGGAAGCACTCGAAACAATGTCATCGAAAAGTGGTTTAGATAATATTTTTTTGTCCATGAGATAGATATATACAAAGACTGTATCTTGTTCTCAAACTCTTGCTCTGTCAAAAGATTGATTTCTTGACTGATGAGTTTCTTAGTATGAACAATCTTAGAGAAGTTTAAATGTAAATACTCTTTAGTTATATACAACATATTGTTGCACGTATGTGGTATGTTTAAAATTTAGAACATAAGGCTGCAATGAGTATCGAATCAAATGATCTCAAATGTAAAAGTCATCTACTAACCACCAATCTTGTGTTTGTATCCCTTCCACGAAGTATTCACTTATAATGATTATCCAGCCTTGGAATGAACTCCTCCAGGGATAAGAAACGCACTGCTTTCAGAGTAACCGATTCCCCCGAAAAAGGGTTCCACTGTTGAGCTTCTTCTTTACACCAATTTGCAGTGTACATGTAGCTTTAAAGTTACTCTGCTAACTTCCTGGAGAATCCACCCACTGAATCTAGCAGCAGGCAAAGTTTGGCTCTCTTTTTCCTATAATTTGCCAAGTTATTATGCATTAATCCCTAGGTCATAATGGAGCCAATCATTTAGATTTTTATCATGGCATCCATATCTGATTGCTTGATGTTGTTCCATTTTCTTGGGTTTTAGGGACTTAGGAAAGAGGAGTACGAGACATCTAAAGAAAAAGCAAACAGGGCGCCTGGGTGGCTCAGTTAGTTAAGTGTCTGCCTTAGGCTCAGCTCATGATCCCAGGGTCCTGGGATTGAGTCCTGCATTGGGCTCCACTCGGCAGGCAGTCTGCTTCTCCCCCTGCCCCTCTCCCTGCTCATGCTCTCTCTCTCTCCCAAAAATAAATAAAATCTTAGGGAAAAAAAAAAAAAAAAGCAAACATGATACTACACTTGATCTTAGCCAAAAGGCTTAGAAGTGATAAAAGCAAACATGATAATAGGATCTGTAAGTCCTTATAATTATGTTTCTCAAAATCAATCTAAATATGCACATGAATCTCCCGGGGATCTTGTTACATGTAGATTCTGATTCAGTAGTTCTGATGTAGGGCCTGAAATTCCATATTTCAAATAGGTCCCCAGTTGATGCTGAAATAGCTGGTCCAAGGAACACACTTTGAGTAGCAAACTTATGAAGGTGTGAGACTGCATAAGCTATAATTCTTCTGTTCTATGCATTTTCCTTTAATTTTCCTTTAAACTAGGACCCCTGCTTATTTAAGAACTCAGGTTTGTCCATTTACCTGACAACAGAATTTTCAAACTTTAATAACTATAAAGAATCACATGATGGAATTCTTTAGAAATTCAGATTCTTGGTCCTTTCCAGGTATACTAATTTGTAGATCTAGAATAGAGCCAAGAAATCTGAAGTTTTAAACAAGTGTGTCCCCCACATATGATTTTGATGCAGATGGCCTTTGGCTCAGGCTTTGGGAAACACTGCCTGGAATGAATAAGTTAAGTGGAAACACCAGTTTTGTACATAGCTCATCATTCTTAATCATCAGAGTGAAGGATGTCAACTAAATGGTGACCATATTTTGTAGGGGGTGGTAATGAAGGCCCAGAGTCACATCGGTCAAACTACTCTCTCACAGCCACAAGGACATGCCCCAAGAATGCCTCCCTAACTGGAGAATCCAGTCCATATGCTTTTGTTACAGGAAAACTTCAATAAATAATAACAACCAGAGAGCAAACCATGTAGTGGATATATGGATACCATTTATTATTGAATTAGGTGGGCCAAAGTGCCATTTATCTGGGTTCTGCCTCTTAACAAATGGCATCTTCATAAAATGAAATGGTGCTACAAGGCTTCTGCCAAATTAGTAGCATTCTTGTTTTAATCTGGATGGTTAGAAAATCATCTAGCTCCCTTAGGGCCTAGAAGAAAATCAACTACATTTAAAAATACCCCAGGGCATCTGGGTGGCTCAGTTGGTTAAGTGTCCAACTCATGATTTTGGCTCAGGTCATGTTCTCAGGGTTGTGAGATCAAGTCCTGTGTCAGGCTCGGCGCTGGGTATGGAGCCTGCCTGGATTCTCTCTTACTCTGTTCCTCCCCAACATTTCAATTTAAAAAAAAAAAAAAAAAAAAAGACTCAAAAGACTATGAACTCACAACTCTGCTTTTCCAATGTGTTTTCTTCCCAGTGGATGTCAGGAAACAGGTAAATAAGGTCAGCATTCTTCACTAAGCCTTGGAAATAAACTGTTCAGCAGATATGGTGAGCATTGGAAAGGAAGAATTGGTGAGACATATATGCTCTATGCATAACAGAGCTGCGACCAAGGAAATTTTCAGGTTGATTTCCTGAGATGCTGGGAGGTGGGTAGAATTTCTGCTGTAAATATTTCTTAGGAAACCAGGAATCCAATTTGCTTCCTGCTCAAACAGGCAAAATGTCACTGAACTCTAGCATACACTAGGTAAAGAGAATGGGTGGAATGTGAATTTTCTTATTCTTACACCATGTGTATATCACCAGAGCTCTTGGCTCATTCACACATGCTCATAATAATTATTCCTAAATGACCCTGTTGTGTTGAAAGCTTGCTAGGGTTGTGGTAAGATGATGAAATGAAATCTGTGCTGCCTAGAGGGAAAACACTAAGAAAACACAAATTTTAAATGTGGATTGTGTGTGTGTGTGTGTGCATTTTTGTGTTGACTATGTGTTAGAACAAGGTGACTTTTGTATTGTGATAACTGGCAATGTGCCAATAATATTTGAAAATAAAATCGCTAGGAAAATTATTATAACACAGACCTGGGTGTGGGAATCTTTGTTAAATAACAAGCACATCCACACATCAACAGAATTTGTACTCTTTCTACTCCTAAGTCTTCCTCTATGAGGCAGGCCGATTGGATATGGTGATAGAGGATCAAAGCGGTTTTGGGGACGGCCATCCCGTGACCTTTCCAAAGCAGACAAACACTCAGGGTTGCACAGAGACATAACAACATACAGTGACGCGGAGACTTCTGTAACAAGACACAGATGTAAACAACCAAAAACGTGCCCAACTCTGCCCCCTTGATTAGTGGTGGCTTTACCCTTTCAAAAAATTTTTTTCAACTCACCGATATTCCTTGGATTCATGAGAATTAGTAGGCTTCTTAAGAACAGATTTCTAAATCACTGATATTTGGGGACCATACAGTCCAACCCCTACAGTTAAGATTTCTGAAAGCTGAGGTTGAAAGCTGTTCAAAAATCGCATATAGTTAGTTGACTGCAAAACCTGAAGGTGGAGAATAAGGCTCTAAGACTGACACCTTCTACACTGCCTCTTGCCCTGCCCATTATCTGAGTACAGGAATATGCAAAATTTGTGTCATCCTGGCTATTTAACCTTGATACATTTATTTTGATGATATTATTTCTAACTCGTACCTCCTATGTCCTACATCTCTCCGGCCTGGGAGAGAGTGAACAGAAACCATTTCTTATGATATTTGCTGAGTGAATGAATGAATAAGTCTTATATTTCAGTTGTCTTTTCAGATTTTCAGTGTATTTTTACATCAGTGTATCCTTTTGGAATATAAACTGTGATTAAAAAAAAAAAACACTGTCATTTAAATTTCCATTTTTATGCACATTCCAATCACCACCAGCAGCACCATCATGATGACTCATCCTTAAAGCCAACAGAGTTGGCAGTTCCGAACCACTCATATTCAGTGTTACACTCCAACGGTCAGCTTCTCAGGAGGGCCTATTACAAATGGCAAATAATGTCTCATGGCATAAATATGCCATGTTTTCTAATCTTTATTTTGTTTTCCGTTTCTCTTCCTTAAATCTGAGGCATTATGTTAACAATGCATGATAGTTTCTGGTTGCTTCTTCTGCTGCCTTTCTTGCGCTCCTGATTGGTATGTGCCAGTGCTGGCTACCCCAAAATCCAGGGCCTTCCTTATTTTTCTCAATACTGAATGAGCAAAAGCAGTTTTAAGATAGAAAGGCAATGAGTGCAGTTTTTCCTTCCTTTGAGCTCACAGGACTGTGGAGCCAGTACACAAGATGTCTCCTCTCTTCCACACTCTTTTCTAGGTTAATCTACCTTATTCCAAAGTGGACTAGAAAGTCTTTAGCTGTCCAAGCTAACTTTCTTTTGACTTCCTATTGGCCCAGGTCATGGTGCTACCTCCAACTGAGCAAAATAAAACTGTGTAGAGAAAACTACATGGAGAGAGGACCCCATGGTAAGGAAGGCTTCTGGTTTCCCACTCCTCTCATTAGCTGATGTGTTCCTGTTTGTCAAATATATGTGTGGGGGTAGGGGCGAGGGCAGCATCAAAGCAAAAGGGAGGTATACTTAAGCTTATTCTTTGCTCATTGACATTTGATATTACTACTTTGGTCACATTTGTGTGATTGTTGGAAAAAAATTTTGTAGCCTGGATGCCTCCACCAAGATGATGTCTTTTAGCCAATCTGAGTCAGATGCACTATTGAAGATGCTCTTAGGATCCTCTGTGATTCTGATTAGAAAGCCCAGTGGAAAACCAAAACCCAAAAAACCCACAATTCCTATGGATACCAAGGAAAAGAAACCAAGAGTTAGATTGAAATGCTCAAAATAGGGACGCCTGGGTGGCTCAGTTGGTTAAGCAGCTGCCTTCGGCTCAGGTCATGATCCCAGCGTCCTGGGATCGAGTCCCACATCGGGCTCCTTGCTCAGCAGGGAGCCTGCTTCTGCCTCTGCCTCTGCCTGCCATTCTGTCTGCCTGTGCTCGCTCTCTCCCCCCTCTCTCTCTGATAAATAAATAAAATCTAAAAAAAAAAAAAAAAAATGCTCAAAATATTTTAAATTGAACTACTCAGTTTCTGTATGTAATACAGGTTTCTCCCACTATTTGAAATTTCTCTTTACGCCACTTCACTTTTATGAAGAACTTATCTTAGTACATGTTTCACTAACTGAAGGAAATCCAAAGAGGATTTTCACTTTTAGGAAATGGTCATTGCTGGGCGCCTGGGTGGCTTCGTCTGTTAAACGTCTGCCTTCGGCCCAGGTCATGATCCAGGGGGTTGAATCCCGCATAGGGCTCCCTGCTCAGCAGGAATCTGCTTCTTTCTACCCTTCCCTCCCCCTCCGCTTGTGATCTCTCTCTCCCTCAAATAAATAAAATCTTTGAAAAAGAAAAAAAGAAAGAAACAGTCATTGCTTCTTTGCTTTTCATCCTTTCAGCTTACGAAAGGTTTCACAGCATGCTCTGCTTCTGGACAGTGGGAGAGACCAGTGTGTTGTATGCATACAAGTACGTCTGCGACTCTGAAAACATATGCTCATCTCTATGGTGACATCACATAAGTTTCTACTTATCTGTCGACAACTGACTGTTCTCAATATCCCAGTGCAGGTTCTGATATACAAAGCAGAGTGCAGAAAGGGGGAAATATTTGGTGAGGGGCCCACCAGGTCTGATGTGGTATTGCTCGGTATGCAGGGGAGCTGTGGCCTAATAAAATCTGAGAGCTGTTTCTACTCAGCTTCCTTGAAGTGCCTCCTCCAAATCATCTCATGGGATCCTTGGACCAAAAAGAGATGGCCTTGACTCCCACCTACCTTTGCTTTGAAAATGTAAACTTAAGGGATCTCGGATGGCCCAGTTTGGGGAGCCTGCCTTTTGGTTTTCTTTCTTTTGATGCCAAGCATGATACAAGAAATGGAAAGGGGAAAAAAAAAAAAAAAAAAAAAAAAACCAAGCCTCTGGGTTCTTTGTTAGGCCAGCACATTCAGGTCAGGACAAGCAGTTGGTGAAATGCTCCACCTGGCCCTCTGGAGCACCATCTCCACCCTAAGCGGAGGCCCCGGGATGGCTTCTGGTGCATGACTTCACCTTATTTCATTTCTGGTCTTGACTCCGTGTTTGCCTGGAGAGTATAGATGAGGCAATCATTGCTACTTGTCATGATGAGCCAGTGCCCTAGAGAACATTTCCTAACCCAGCTCCACCCTCCCTGCGAATGGGTTTAACCCTAGAAAGCTCCTTGAAAAGGTCCCAGAGGAGTCCTGAAAAACCACCACACAGAAGAGATTCTAAGCTACTGACAGAAGGCCACGTGGAAGGAACATGATACAGTAGAGACACTCCCTCCTCTCTCTTGATGGGTGACTTAAACACATATAACACCCTTTCCCAATAAACACATATTTTCAGTGCCCCCTTTTCTATCCTGTCCCATGTGCACACTTTCCTGTTTATACAACATGAATCCCCTCATCACCAAGCCATGTGGCCTAATCAAATAGATCCAAACTTAAATCCTGCTGTGCCATTTGACAGTTGTATAGCCTTGGACATGTTATTTAACTTCACATCCATCGATTTCCTCAGATGATAAGAATAAATCCTAACAGCTCCCCCATATGGAAGGCTGTGGGAGTTGGGAGAATCTTGCCCAGTGCCCTTCCCCCACATCCCTCCCCCACCCCTTATCCTCATTTCTCCTTAAGTGAATCCTACACTCTGTCCTCACACCCTCTCACTTTCAGAGGACTTGTGTTCACAAACCGTCCTGCTTTCCCCACATCTGGAGGGATTTCACCTTCTTGTACTGTAATTGTCCTCATCCATCCCCTCAACCGCCTGTTTCTATACCGGACAGCGAGACTCTGAGGCAGGGTTCTTCCTTTCTTCCCTCAGTCTCTCCTGCTTCACTTAAAAAAATACCTAGATGAAAATGGCACATAGCTGGAAGCACTTTCCTCAGCAAGAGAGCTTTCCCACTGGATCTCACACAGTCATCTAAATGTAGTCTTCACAGATTAAAATTGAGTGCCTCCAAGGGGCTCTCCCAGCAACCGCTCAGCTGCTTTCCTCTTTGGGGTCCAGGGTCTGTGCTCCCTGAATGAAGATCCCTTTGACTTCAACAAATTGGGATAACACCTATTTCAAATATATTATTTGATGAAAGCAGATGTCAGCAGATACTGCCTATGTAATTGATATTTGATTTATTCAAGATTTATGCATGCTGTGCCTTAGATTTATTAATGATAATCCCCGGCTCTTGTGTTTAATATAGTGGAACCAAAACATAATTTGCTGGGATCAGTCAGAAATGCATCAAAGTGATTAACTCTACATGCAAACCATTATCCAGTGACATCCCTACTGTGCACAGTGCAAAAGGAGGCAATAATACAGTAATTGGCTTCACTTATGCAAGTTAGATATTTGCCATGATTGCTAGTAAAATTTGGTCCCTTTTATCTCTGATTCTGCATCTCCATATTCCTTGTCATCCTTTGATGCTCCTTCTTCAGGCAGGATTTGAGCACACACACACACACACACACACACACACACGATCCTGACCCAGCAATTATGCGTTAAGGAAGGTGCCCTGTCTTAACTAACCAAACAGGAGGACACCTGTCCTTCTCAGGAGACCCCCTGGTCAGGCACCACCTCTGAAGTGGTCACCTCTCTCTCTGAGGGGAATGCCAGCGCATAGAAATTATATCCCAGCTTCACTACCCACATCTATCACCAATATCAACATCCAGACAGGATGCAAAACCCTCCTTAGAGGAGACATTTGGAGCAATGCAAACAACTACCAAGATAACTTTTTTAGGGAAAACAGCTATTCATTTATGTTTATTATCTGTTTTGTTTTGGCTAATTAAAACTTAATTGGATGGACAACCTTTTATTATAAGGCTTGAAAATATTATGAATTATCAATGATAAGTAGATGACAGCAGTTATATTTAAATTTTGAGAGTAAAAATAATATACACATGTGGCACAATATTCAAAATCTATAAAAATATGTGAAATGAAAAATAGAAGTCTTCCTTCTCTGTTCTATTGTCTACCTCTAGTTCCTCTTCCCAAAGGTAATCTTTGTGTAGTTTCTTGTGTAGCCTTCCAGAAATATGTACCTACATACATATGCACCATATGTTTTTCATTTCATACTGTATCTCAGAGATATTTCCCTGTTTGTACCTGGAGAGCTACCTAATATTTTTCCATTGCTATCTATGATCATTTTTAATTGTTTAAAGTGCTGCATGGTCTGGCAAAGCTCTATAGTAAGCTCAATATTTGGAAATCATTTAAAAATTCCAGCGTGGGAGTTGGGGGCCACAATTTAGAATAAAGTAGCATCTTGTGAGGATTTATAGCAAGATGGAAACACATACTGCATCTCACATTTTACAGCAAAACTTATAAATGGTCCTTGCTTTCTCTGTTGCCTGGAATGTGCCATCTGTCTTCAGGGCATATGGTGGAACATGTCAGTACAGCGGCATGGCATCTTGATGGGCGAGGGCACTTCTGACTCCTGTGCCTAATGCCAGGTTTATATCGGGGTTTTAGTGTATTCGGTAACACATTGGTAAACACTGCTTACACCCTTACTTCATGGATCTAACATGATTCACAAGTAATCTAAAATGAAGTCCCAGGATGCTTTTTTGGGGTTTCTTCATGGAACAGCATTAATTGTTCTGCATCAGTTTCTCTTTTGCTCCTCAAGCAGTATTAGAGGTATCTTAAGAACATACAGGGTCAGCTCACAAGGAGGCTTCTTTTGCATTTTTTAATGCCATTCGGGAATTACCCCACGTATCAAAGGGGTATCTTTCAAAGTGCTCTCGCTTATCTTTTTCAATCCTTATGAACAATACCCCCACCCCCCCTTCTGGATGGCATTCTGCATGGGCGAGGCCTGTCAGCAAACATCCCAGGTCTTGGTCACTGAGAGCACTCTCTGCTCTGCAAACTCACCATGCTCCTGACCTGTGGACACAGTAGTTCACTCTCTGGACTCGTCTCTCTTAGCCGCTACGGAAGCTATTCCTGCTTCAGCAATCCAAGTGATCTATTTTTCCTGTCCTAAAAGTTAATTGATTCCTGCTTCTAAGTGCCGCGGACTATGAAGAGCTATGTCTTTGCTGGGCAGCAGTCTATCAGGCGAGGTCCAGCTGGACTCCCTTGGAAAGGCTGCCATAGCTCAGCACGGCCAGAGAACCATGGGCCTGAAGCCTGAAAGAAATTAGGGCAAGGCTAAAAGAAGCCTGGGGGAGTGATTTCAAAATGTAAAGTATGGCTGCCAATCTTCACAGTGTAAATCTTCAGACTCTCAAGAGATAAGGGACCATCATTGGGACAGAGGGGAGAGACCGGGGAGCAGCTTGCAAACTGATAACCATTACGGTGAGCTGACTCTTGAACTAATCCCAACTATACATGCTTCTTCTAGCTGAGAGACCTCAGGAATTACAGTGAACCATGCTGGGCCTTGATGCCTTATTCTGGGCAGGGCGAGGGGGCAGGGAGGGAAAGGTTTACTTGGGTGTTATGGAGAGGACAGGAAAATGTGTATGAGGAAATGCATATTAGGAAAATGACACATGATGCTAGCAGAGTGCTTGGCACCAATACTTGACGGACAGTGATAGCAATAACATTTATTACTATTCAACAAGATTTCAACATTCAGGCCACTAGAAATTTTCTCAGGGAAAGGCCATGAGGACTTCGAATAGCTAAACAATGCCCTAGAGGACATCTGAGGTCTACCAGGCCACTGCCTACTATCTATCTACCACCATGGTCTTGAGCACACCTGTTCAAGTTTAAAAACCAGTCCTCTAAGAGCCTTTCTGTGAATACCGTAGGCTCATTCAATAAAATTTATCTTTGATAGATGGCAAGGCTAGTCTTTTACAGATCTCATTGAGATTCTAGGGTACTCACCCTGTGTGGGGAGTGGTTCTCTTCTATTCTATACACTTTAGCATTGCAGAGAACTCTATCATCCTTTAGAGATAATTCAAACAGTGGTTCTTTTAGACAAATGGCTTATAACCGAGAGATTTTGATCCCAATAATAGATTGTTTTAAATGAATTTGGCCAGTGGCCCAAACAGTTGCAATGGGATCATACCCAAATCTATGCTACTCCATAAAAATGATAATTTGCCAGTTATAAAAACACAGCACACCTTGAATTCAAAGAGTAATTTTTACTTTTCAAAACAGGTTTCCCATGCTCTATCTCATTTGATAATGCTCTATCCTGGCACCTTAGAACTTCCTCCTTCCCATTTGTTAAGGATGAATAAATGAAGAACAGAGAAGTTAGGTGAGTTCTCTAGGCCACACACCTAGATAGTGACAGAGTGAATCAAATCTCATTCTCCTGATACTTAGTCCACTGCTTTCTCTGATGTTCCAGGAAATATGTCAGACTATTTTCCAAGATGGGAATTTATAAAAGGATCGGATTCCTCTATGATGCTTCACTCTTTTCTATTGTTCATAATCAATAATAATAAACTTTACATAGGGCCTATAATTGTTGAATTCCCACTTCAGTGATTAGTTAGGGAGCTCCCTGCCCCATCCTGCTGACAGATGAGATGTGAGCTGTCATAACTAAAGCACTATTCCCTTCTGATCCTACTGGTGGGCATCTGTTTCCAGTTGTAACTGGCCAAACACTCCCTTTGCAGGAAAACTAATAACATCTTAACATATGGTCTTGAATCTGGGCCGCCTAATGACCTTGCATGGAGATTAATTGAAGGTGTTAATGGCATAGTTCCCAGGCAGGAATGTCAAAATACTGGCTTGGCCTCCTATGTACATGTTTTAAGAGGATTTGCTATTGATACTGAACTGGATTAACTTTAAATATTAAGAAAAATACTATAACTTCAGCAACCACCTGTGAAGCAAGTTTCTGTAGCTAAGGAGTCTGGATTAATGCTCCAAGCAGGGTGCAGGGTAATGAATTTGACATCCACTAGGCTCCCTGGGAAAAATTCCCAGGATACAATCTTCTTACGTGGCAGTATTATAGGGAGCAAAATTCTGTTGAGGGTGAAAAATTCATTCTATGACCTATAAGACTGTGCATGGAAAATGCCATTAGAGATTAGAGTTGATTTATGAGGGTTCTGTACTATTAGCTGTCCCCTCCCCCATCTCACCCTGGCAGCAGAAATGAGCGAAAGACCAGTGAAAAGAACTATACTTTGAACTACATTTCCTCAAGTATTTACACAGAAGTGTATTCAATTTACAGGAAACTTCAAGCTTAGTTATCATAATTATCTCATGCTTTGATCCTGTATAGTTTCCCCTTCTATCAGTTCTGTTTTCTCTTTTTATTTCTATTTTAACTACCTTAGTGCTTGTGTATGTGTATGTTTATTATAATTCACCTGAAAGGCTTCCTGCGGAATATAAATTATAAAGGCATAAAAGTAAACAGAGAATAATCTCCTTTCATGCATATATTTACAAACCCATAAACTCTAAGGAAAAATGAATTGGATTTTTAAAAACACTGAGAATTACTTTTACTGGGATTTTCTTCACCCAGTTTATTCAGCTATTTTGGCCAAAGGAACCATATAAAATATGTCAAAACCATTCAACTGCTGGCTGCACAACTGACTAGAAAGTAAAAATTATTGACTCAGAGCACCACCAAACCAATCATGCCTTAGGGAACAGACCGCTGAAATTATAATTTCACAACGTTTTTTGAGGAATTAGTCAGTGCCTAGTTCTTGGGAGAATTCCTTCTCTGTGCTCTTGCAATACTCTGGACATGTAAGTCTCTATACATCATTGTAGAGTATTTGTGTGAATTTCTTCTATTCCCATTTGTCCTGACAAACTGTGATCTTCCTGAAGGTGGACCTGTATTCTATGTATCATTTTCATACCCAATGTCTCCAGCAATGACAGATGTACAATAGGCCTCAGTAGATGTTTTTGCAGATTAAGTATATAAATAAGGTCTGTGAGGTATACAGATAAGGTCTTAGATACCTTCCTGATTGCAAGGAGGTTATAGTATTTTTAGTGGTTTTAGTGATTACTTACTGAAACAAGCAGAATAAAATTAATCCATAGTATTACTGTCCACATTACACATTTGGTTTCACAATCTCACTGAAACCAGCTAGGCTGTTTTATTTGGGCCACGCAATAACATACATTTGTGCTTACTGAGAAACATTTTATAGCAAAAGAGGAAAAAACGCTCTAAGTGTTTAATCAATCATTCTCACAAACTTAACCCATTTTGTGCCTATGTACTTGTGCCAACAAGATCCCTCCTGTGCATTTTGATTTTCCACTAAATAAAATTTTTCCAAATTATTTTTTTAAAAAAAGATTTGTTTATTTATTTGAGAGAAAGAGTGAGTGAGAGAGGGAGGGGCAGGAAGAGGGACAGAGGACCTCAAGCCGACTCCTTGCTGAGCATGGAGCCTGACGCAGGGGTGGATCTTAGGACCCTGAGATCAGGACCTGAGCTGAAACCAAGAGTTGGATGCTTAACTGACTACACTACCCAGGTGTCCCCAAATTTTTCTGAATTCTTAAAAAAAAACAACAACAAAAATAGTTTTACCCACTAAGTTCGGATAAAGGTAGAGAATGGAGTGAATTAACTTTATCTAATTTTACAAATTAAATAAAATGAAACCAAACAAATGGATGGAAAAGCAACGTATGTCTGATTCTACACTTAGTTTTCCTATTGGTCAAACCACTCAGGTAATTCAGTTGAGCATGCTGAATGTTTTACACATTTGCCTTTCAAAATTAGGAGGATTGGCATGTTACCCACTGGGCATCCTGTGGAAAAGAGAGCCCTACAAACCATCAAATGAAGGAATGCTGAGATGAACTATTGTTGTCATGCTAGGCTCGGGTATCTGTGGGCTGTGAAACACAAGTAGAGTAATAATGAGATTATGTGGTCCTGGATATTGTGAATGCACTATAGACTCTTTCCCCTCACTAAAGCGAGGTAATGAAGAGATACCTCAGTGGAAAAAGCAATTAGTGGTAGGAAATGAAGTTCTTTACTTTTCTTTCCCCACTCTCTCCCTTCTAATCCTTTCAAGTCTCCCTTGAGTCCAATTTGGGAATTCTTGCAAAGGCTAAAGTCCAGCAGTTTAACAGCTATTAAACACGGTCGTAAAATGAAGATGCAGCCTGTGAGTTGGGCTCTTGGCAGCATCAGAGGAATATGGCAAATGGGACGAGTCTTTTCCTGAAAGGAAATAATGGAAGAGATGAAGGGAGGGGGGTGTGTATAAACCAGATCAGGACTTGGAAAGGACGACCCAGAGAGCATACTAACCCACTCTGGTATTGCTATTTAGTACCTGTGAAGTCTATCATTATGCATTATTAAATTCATGTATTATTGAATCACGAATCCTTGTTCCCTGATAAGAAATGGAGATGATTTCTTAGTTTAAATTAAAGCCCTGCCTCCTTATTTAAATAAAACTGCATTACTGGCTGCCTAGCATGCTAATCAGAAAACTGCATTAAGCAGGTAGGACTATATGAATTAAAAAATAATGAAACAAGACTTTTCAGCCAGACATTGTTCCCTCGCCTGCTTTTCCTGACAGCGGATTTCCTACTTGGAGTTGATAAGACAACGGCAAATGAAGATAACAACATGAGAGGAAAATCATTCACTCTAATGGGCTCCACCTGTGCAGACTTCAGCTCATTTACATGGCTGCAGAAAAATTAGAAATCATGCGTCAATTAGTCTGTTCTAGATTATGCAGTGTGTCAACTGATACCACTCAGGAGAGCACTAGTGCTAAAATGGTTTCAGAAGATAAATCTACTCTCCTATACAAACAGTTTTAATTACCTGGAAAACGGCATTGCCTATTGAGCAATCTCCATTGTGAACCTGGGCTGCTCTCCTGCTATTGGAATCAGATGTTGGGAAATTCCAATGTTTATGTAATTGACTCATATAATATTGGATGACTTGTTGAAACTGAAATTGGGCCTATTGGTTGGGTCCCCAATTGTTCATCAAAGGCCCCTCTAATGTCTACTTCAGAGCTGGAGGGTATAGGGTTTTTTTTTTTTTTTAATGTTTCTGTTTACTGGTACCCTCTATTTCTTGAACTTTAGCTCTAATAGCTCATAGTAAACCTGATGATTATAAAATAATTTCAGATATGAATCTTGGGACAACAAACCAAGGAACTATGAAAAAATCCTTATAAATAAAAATGTTAAGACTATTAAGGTTTTAGATTCTTACTCAGGATATGGGATAAAATCTTCCTACATTTTTTGGCCTTGAAGTATATTTAAAACTTCTTTAAATACACAGAAGTATGTAGAGAAATAATATTCATAAAAATACAGCTTTTGCATTTATAAGGGATCATTTAAAGGTTTTGCTTTGATTTTCTTATAGAAATGTGTATTCACAACTAGTTTATTTGGTCATTATTATTTTTGATTTTGTAATTGTTTTATTGGATTTGGATGTAATGCAATAAAGTGGGGTTAATGGAGGCATCCTTAAGAGAGAGTTTGGGACCATGAGTAGGGATAAGGTCTTGGGATACTGATAAGATATTTGTCTTCCACAAGCACTTTTAAAGAAGAGAGGAAAACTCTTGGAAAATAATAGGTAAACACTTAGCACTGTCTAGTGAGTTTGCTCCCAAAGCAAACATAAAAAAATGGCTTCTGGTTGGGAGATGAGAATAGGCATGGACCATGCCTTAAAAGGCAAACAATGTGCATCTTCAGTGACAAAAGCAGGGTCAGTTTTACAGAAGAAAAGGCAATCTCCTAATATAGTGAGATTTAGCCAGGATAACCTCTACTGCCCAAGAGAATTTTCCAAACTTGCTCTCAAGATTGAGTTCAAGATTCTAATCCTGAATAAAAATACAGAGCTTCCAGGGACATTTCACATAAAACTTCAGTACACTGGTTTTAACTTTTTGCTCCAGAAACACTGAAGATTCCCTCCACAAAGGACTTCCAAAGACATAAATTTAGCAAATGTTGCTATAACCTCTTACTGAATAACAAAATGAATATAGTTTGCTAAAAAGCCTTCAGATGTCCTACAGTAAAGAAACTTACTGAACTCAACATTTTCCAGATTTATCTGAAATAAATGAAATAAAATACTTTTCCCCATCCTTTTTGTAATGGAACATTCATTCATACCCAGTATCTGAGAAAATAACTTTGGATCATATTCCTGAAATGGAAGAATGAATTGTCAGAGCAGGCTTTGCCTATGTATAGGTCACAAAGAAGTTAGGACCACAATTTATGACGCTGGAGAGCATAAGCTGATTTCACTGTCTGGATGGATTTTCTAAATTCTTTGGCTATTTGTTTATTTATTTATTTGTACTTAAATTCAATTAACACATAATGTATTATTGGTTTCAGGGGTACAAGTCTGTGATTCATCAGTCTTATATAACACCCAGTGCTCATTACAATACATACCCTCCCCAATGTCGATCATGCAGTTACTCCACCCCCCACCTACTCTCCCCTCAAGCAAACCTTAGTTTGCTTCCTATGATTAAGAGTTTTGTGGTTTGTCTCTCTCTCTGGTTTCATCTTGCTTCATTTTTCCCATCTCTTCCCGCTATGCTCCTTTGGCTTATTTTAAAGGCAATTTCCTCCCATCTCAAGACTTACATGCATAGGCATACATACACAAGCATGTACACAGAAACAGACACACACAGCCCTGGACATACCAGATGCCTCAAAGTCTAACAATTTTGCAACTAAGGTTCCTTATGTGATCCACTGAACAGAAAATATTTTGAGTGACCATTTTCCCATTCTTTCAAGGCTTGTACTTAATCAGTATCATTCTAGATGCGTAGGAGAGAAGTTAATTTGTTACATACAATGAATACCTTAAAGCATTAGGGCATAATTTCTCCTGAAACCAGAGCATAGTGACACCCTAGTAATATTTTTAGGATAATCCTTTTTTTTTTTTCTAGCAACACCTTTTCTTACTTCACCTTCTCTGAAAAAGAATGTAAAGTGTCATATAATATTAAATCAAAGAATGATGGACCTTTTAATCTGGGAGGGATCTTAGAGAGAGTGCAGTTCCTTGTCCCTGTTTTATAGGTTAGGACAGTAAGACCCAGATGGATGGCCCAAGTTGCCGTGGTGACGCAGTGAATCAGGGCAGAAAAGGATTGTAGTTCAGGACTTTGGATTTATGACTGGAGTTTTTTCTGCCATTTCCCTATGCTAGGGGGACAAGAACACCACTCTTACCCAGGGCCATTCAACTAGGGGACTAGAACACCACTCTTACCCAGGGCCATTCAAGGGCAGAGAGGGCAGGCCCCATTCAAGTCTTAGCCACAGATGTGTACTCACAGGTGTGAGTTGGTCACCTCAGAAAAGTAGGTCATTCAATACCCTGAAACTCAGAGACACTGAGAACACTGAGAATAACTAGCCAGCCAGAAAGTCCCCAGTGGAACTGTGAGTGTCCTAGGAGAGAACAGGAAACTGGCTGAGAAGCAAGTGAGTCAGTATACTGAAGCCACCGTCGCTTCAGGGAATGTGAATGGTGCTAATACATCAGCAGTCATTCTATTTCTAGAAGGATGTTGATAAAGAGAGGTCTGGCCAGAGAGTATGACAGTTCACGGCACACAGGAGCCTGAGTTCAGGATGGAGACTCCAACTAGTTCCTTACCTACACAAGAACCACTCACAGCATTTTCCAAAGAGGAAGTCAACATCAAAAACTAACAACATAATAGCAGCTCATCATTTTGTTTCTTGGTGCATCTATTTGATGGAATTTGGACTATTAATCACTAAAAATAATGATTCTTTTTGTTGTCTCAACAATTTTTTCTTATTTCTTAAACAATACTTGAACTAATCATTCACAAATTCAACCTATCCTTAAAAATAAGTGTTACTCATTTTAATATAATTCCATTTATGTATAAAACAAATCCTTTACATATTTACACTTAAGTAAGTGCACAGAAAAAAAACACAAAAAGATATATATTATTAAATGCAAACACTGGTAACCTTTGGGAGTGTAATATGAGGAGAAATCACAACATTTTATTACATATATTTTGATAGATTTGAATTTTTCACAACAAATACATATTTATGGATTATTTTAAAAACTAGAAATAAATGGGATTGAGAAATATTTTTAAGCATAAGAACAATGAAAAAATAAAAAAATCTATGGCTCTGATTAATAGAAGTAAAATATCTGTATGTTAGAAAATGTAACAAAATCGCAGGCAAACTGGTAAAGTAATTTGTCATCAGTATAACAGGCACATGTTTTAACACCCTGTCTGGGGTGGGAGAAGAGGTACTTTGTGACTTTTAGGTAGCACAAGTTGAATCAGCTATACATAATCCTAATGGAAACTTGATCTTGGCTATCACTGTTCTTTTCTCTTTAAAAATCTCTGGAGGTCACCAATGTGTGACAGTTTCTTTGAGCCACTGTTGATTCCAGCTATTGGACAATCCCCACAGTCTGCAATAGCACATTTCATAGTATCCAAAGGTTTTCTACTTTGGCCTGCTATCTTTTATCTTCATTTCCTCAGTCACTTCACTGAAGACACTTGTAATGACCTCAAAATTGCCTTTAACACCCAGAATGACACCCTTCCTTTGTTTCCTTGCTGCAGGCCCAGCGCCAAAGCTTGCATCCTTTTAGTCAATATAAATCAAAGGGTCTGAAGAATACAGTAAGCGGCAGAGGAAATACAACAGATAAAGCCACACCTTTGCAAATAGTCTTGATTTAGTGAGAACTCTAGAGCAGGAGTTTCCTGAAGGGGTTTCCAATATGGTCCCCAGAGTATACAGGTACAGTGCACCGTACAGGCTTCCATCGACTAAAAGCTTAGTATAGGTCTCAGGATGGGGGGAATTAACACATAGGCTGTGAGCTTTGTAAAGCCCAAGAGGCTCAGTCCTTCATTTTATTCCCTATCTCTGCTCACTTGGTGATCTCATCCTGAATTATAGCTCTAAACACCAGAAAGTGCTGACTGCTTGGAAATGTATGTCTCCAGCCTAGTCTTCTCCCTGAACTCGGACGCATATATCCAAATGCCTACCTGACATCTCCACTTGGAAGGCTAATAAACATCACAGACTTGCACATTCCAAATGAAACCCCTGATCCTCTCACATATGCATGCCTTTCCCATCTCAAAAAATGACAATCCCATTCTTCCGGTTGCTCCCTCTTCTCTTTTTCTTAACCCCACCTTTGATTGAGCAGGAAATCCTGCTAGCTGTTATCTTCAAAATATATCCACAATTTGACTGCTTCTCACCACTTACACTGCAGTTGCCCTGGTCCAAGCCCTCATAATCAATCACCTCAATGACTGCAGTGATCTCTAACTAACCTCCCTGAATTTGCCTTTGATATCTACAGACCATGGTCATCACAGCCTCCAGAGTCTATCATGTCAGACCTTTAACAAAGCGTTCCCTGGTCTCTCAGAGGAAATGCTCACATCCTTACAATGGCCAGAAGACTTTATTGGTCTGCCACCCAGACCTTACCTTTTTCACACAATCTTGTAATCACCTCTTACTCACACTGCTCAAGCTACATTGGCTTCCTTGAAGGTGTTTATTGAACATGCCAGACACACTTCTGCCTTGGAGACTTTGAAAAATTGTTTTTTTTCTCTTGCCCGTATCATTCTCCTTCCAGACACCTGCATGGCTCTCTCATCTTCCTTAAGTTTTTGCCTGAATGATACCTTCTCAGTGAGCTCTTCACATGCCACACTATCTAAAATTGTAACCCTCATCCTGCTATTCCGTATTTATTTTACTACTTTATTTTGACCATAGCACTTACTGAATGTGAAATTATAACTTTACTTAATTACTTATTGTCAGTTTCTCTGCACTAAAGTATGAGCACAATGAAGTTAAAGATTTTTGCCTCAATTTTCCACTGCTGTAACCTCAGTGCCTGGAACACAGGAAACACTAAAAAAGTTTTTGGTGAGTGAATGAATAAGGGAAGGAGAAAACCCCACATATTTCATTCACATAAGATTAGATACTAGTGATAGAAAGACACAACAAATCAGTGCTGTGCAAGGCAGTTTATAAGTAATATTAACTTCTGTGACAAATATCTCCAAATCTCAATGACTGATATAAAAGTTCATTTCTCACTTGTACCAAGTCCATTGTGAGTACTGCTGGTTGGGTAGGTCTCCTGAATGGCTCTCCTACAAGTAGTAACTCAAAGATCTTGGCTATTCCCATCCACCATTGTCTATATTCTCAAAACCCGTCGTCATTCACAGCAAACAGAATATAAGGCAGGTGGACAGCTATTTCATCCAAGTCTGCATGGGGGTACCTGGCTAGTTCAGTGAGTTGGGAAGCTCTTGATTTCATCCCAGGTCACAATCTCAGGGTCCTGGGATCAAGCCTCATGTCAGGCTCTGCAATCAGCAGGAAGTCTGCTTGAGGATTCTCTCTCTCTCTCTCTCTTTGCCTCCCCCTCCCCCACTCATGTGCTCTCTCACACTCATGCCTGCACTAAATGAAGAATAAATAAATCAGGGCATCTGGGTGGCTCAGTGGGTTAAAGCCTCTGCCTTCGGCTCAGGTCATGATCCCAGAGTCCTGGGATCGAGCCCCGCATCAGGCTCTCTGCTCAGCAGGGAGCCTGCTTCCTCCTCTCTCTCTCTCTCTCTCTGCCTGCCTCTCTGCCTACTTGTGATCTCTGTCTGTCAAATAAACAAATAAAATCTTTAAAAAAAAAAAATAAAAATAAATAAATAAATCTTAAAAAAAAAAAAAAGTCTCCATGGGATACTGCATGGGATAGGCCTGCAAGTGGCATATACGGTTTTCTTCATTTTCCTTTGACCAGAACTCAGGCACATCATCTCACCTAGGTGCAAAGATGGTAGTGAGGGGGCTGGAAAATGTAGCTTAGCTGTGTGCCCAGGAAAGAGTAGAAGCAGATATTGGTGAACATTAGCAATCTTTATAGCATATTAGATCATGTAAGTTGGTAAGATAAATACTAAGTTCCTAATAGACCCTGTATAGGTAACTCTTAGAAAGAAAATCTATAAAGCTAATGGACATATAAAAGAATGTCTAACCTCAGCTTACAAATAAATGTGTAATAAATACTAATAATTTAAATGAAATCACATTTTAGTAAGTTATTTTCTAGTTTGGTAAGCGTTTTCATTTTGAATGGTTAAATTTTGTCCAAAAAAATTTCCTGCATTCATTATGTTATTTTCTTCCCTTATCTAGTATTACTAGTTATACAGATTGACTTTTGAGTGTTAAAATAACCTTGAAGTCCTAGGATAAAGTACACTTGATATATTAGCCTTTTTGTGTATATATATATGTTTTTATTTTTCTCTTTTAAACTATGATATTATTTTTATTTTGGGTGTTTTTGTTTTGTTTTGTTTTTAGTATATTTGACACACAATGTTACATTAGTTTCTAGGGTAAAACATGATTTGACAAGTTTCTACATTATGCTAGATTCACCACAATTGTAGCTACCATCTGTCCTCATATACCACTATTACAATATCATCTACTATATTCTCTATGCTGTGCCTTTTATTCTCAGGACTTACTCATTCCATAATTGGAAGCCTGTACTTCCTATGTTCCTTCAATTACCTTGCTTATTCCCCTACTACTTCTGCCTGGCAATCATCACAGTTTGTTCTCTGAATTTACAGGTCTGATTCTGTTTTGTGTTTGTTTTTTTTCATTTGCATTTTTTCTTTAGATTCCATGTACACATGAGATCATATGGTATTTGTCTTTCTCCATATGATTTGTTTCACTTAGTATAATACTCTCTAGGTCCATCCATGTCAGAAATGGAAAGATCTCATAATTATATAGCTACATAATATTCCAGTGTGTGTGTGTGTGTGTGTGTGTGTGTGTGTACACACACCCCACATCTTCTTTATCCATTCTTCTATCAACATACACTTGGGTTGCTTCCATATCTTGGCTCTTGTAACTAATGCTGCAATAAACATAGGGGTGCATATATCTTTTCAAATAGTGTTTTCATTTTTTGGGTAAATACCCAGTAGAAGAATTATTGAATCATATGGTATTTCTATTTTTAATTTTTTGAAGAACCTCCACACTGTTTTCCATAGTAACTATACCAATTTACATTCCTATCAACAGTGCACAAGAACTCCTTTTTCTCTGCCAACACTTGTTACTTTCTGTCTTTTTTATTTTAGCCATTCTGCCAGGTGCAAGGTGATATCTCACTGTGGTTTTGACCTGCAATTCCCTGATGACTAGTGATATTAAGAATCTTTTCATGTACCTGTTGACCATCAGGATTTCTTCTTTGAGAAAATATTTATTCAGATCTTCTGCCCATTTTTTAACCAAACTGCTTATGTTTTTGGAGTTGAATCAAGTTCCTTATATACTTTGGATATTAACCCCTTATTAGGTATATTATTTGTAAATATCTTCTCTCATTTAGTGGGTTGCCTTTTTGTTTTGATGATTTCCTTTGCTGTCCAAAAGCTTTTTATTTTGATGTAGTCCCAACAGTTCATTTTTGCTTTTGTTTCCCTTGTTTTAGGAGACATACTTAGAAAAATGTTACTACAGCTGATGTCAGAAAAATTATTGCCTTTGTTCTCTTCTAAGATTCTTACGGCTTCAGGTCTCACATTTGTCTTTAATCCATTTTGAGTTCATTTTTTGTGTATGGTGTTAAGAAGTAGTCTAATTTTTCTAGCACCATTTGTTGAAGATACTGTCTTTTTCCCCTGTTTATTCTTGCCTTTGTCATAGATTAACTGACCATTAATCACAGGCTTATTTTTGGGCTTTCTATTCTGTTCCATTGATCAATGTGTTAATTTTCATGCCAGTATCATACTGTTTTGATGACTACAGTTTTGTAATACACCTTAACATCTAGAATTGTAATACCTCCAGTTTTATTTTTCTTTTTCAAGGTTACTTTGGCTACTTGGGGTCAAGTAGTTTCAAGTAGTAGCTGTAGTTTCATAAAAATTTTAGTATTATTTGTTCTAGTTCTGTGAAAAATGTTGTTAGTGTTGATATAGATTGCATGGAATCTATAGATTGTTTGGGATAATATGGATATTTTAACACTTCATGAGCATGGAATATCTTTCTATTTGTTTGTTTCTATTTATTTATCATCTCCAATTTCTTTCAACAAGTTTTTATAGTTTTCAGAATGCAGGTTTTTATAGTTTTCAGAATGCAGAGTTTGTTTTTACATATTTTATTGTTTTGGTGCAATTATAAATAGAATTGCTTTCTTGATTTCTCTTTCTGTTACTTTGTTATTAGTATATAGAAATGCTACCAATTTCTGGGCATTAACTTTGTAACCTGCAATTTTACTAGTTCACTTACTACTTCTAGTAGTTTTGGGGTGGAATATTTAGGATTCTCTATGTATAGTATCATGTTACCTGCAAATAGTAAGAGTTTTTATTTCTTCTTTCCAAATCAGATGCCTCTAATTTCTTTTTCTTGTCTCGAACTTCTACTATGTTGAATAAAAATGGCGAGTGGACATCCTTGTCTTGTTCCTGATCTTACTGGGAAAGCTCTCAGTTTTTCACCAGTGAGTAGGATGTTACTTGGGTTTTTATATATGGCCTTTATTATGTTTAGGTATTATCCTTCCAAATCCAGTTTGTTAAGTGTTTTTAATAAGAATAGATGTTGAATTTTGTCAAATGATTTTACTGCATCTTTTGAGATGATCATACTATTTTTATCCTTCATTTTGTTGATGTGGTATATCACATTGATTTGCAAACATTGAACCATCTTGCATCTCCAAAATCAATCCCACTTCATTGTAGTGAATGATTCTTTTAATGTGTTGTTGAATGTAGTTTGCTAATATTTTGTTGAAGACAGTATTATTCATCCAAAAAGATATATATTTTTTTAAGATTGCTTATAGTTTTAGTTGCTATTATAAATGGCATTGTATTTGTTTTCTATTTCATTATTACTAATACTATAGGTATCTTTATAAAAGTTGAAACAATATCTATCAACATCCTACAGATTTCACTATTTTGTTTCTTCTTTTGAGCTTTCTATTTTGATAATTATATCCTCCACATATAGTAAGTTTCATTTCTTCCTTCTCACACTTGTTCATTTTCTTCTTCTCCTACTTGAGATCTTTGATTCTCTAGTAATATGATGAAAAGTAATGACGATGCAGGTATTCTCATCTCATTCTTAACGGGAATGTGTGTAAAATATTTCCCAATATATGACATGGATAAATAGGGGCTTTTTTAGTTTTTACCAAATTAAAGAATTTTCCTTTTTAATTTTTCCTTCTTTTAAAAAAATATTCTGATTTAGGTTACATACATACAACAAAGTTTCCTTTGTTGTATATATATATGTGTATACTTCTTAAAATAATAGCTTTGTTGAGATATAGTTCACATATAATAAAATTTACCTATTGATAGAGTACAACTTAATATTTTTAAGTATATTCACAAAATTGTGTAAACATCACAAAAATTTAGATTTCATCACTTCTCCCCAGTAAAACCCACAACCAACAGTGGTTACTCTTAGATATTACCATTTTCCCCCCACACCCTCCAAGCCCTGGCAAGCACAGTGCCTATTCTGGACACTTAGAATAAATGGAATCAATCAATCAATCAATCAATCAAAGACAACTCATGGTCTTTTGTGTCTGGTTTCTTTAATATTTTCAAACTTTATTCATATTACAGCATGTATCTGTACTTTATTCCTTTTTATTGCTACATAATATACAGTCATATGAATATACTACAACTAATGGACTTTTTTTTCCCCATTTTGAGGTATTATGAATAATGCTACTATAGACATTTATGTACAAGTTCTTGTGTCAGCATACTTTCAATTTCACCCAAAGAGAACTCCTATGTCACAGTAGCTCTTTTAACCCTTTGAGGAAACTTCAGATTGCTTTTTAAAGTGGCTGCAGCTGGGGTGCCTGGGTGGCTCAGTGGGTTAAGCCGCTGCCTTTGGCTCAGGTCATGACCTCAGGGTCCTGGGATCGAGTCCCGCATCGGGCTCTCTGCTCAGCAGGGAGCCTGCTTCCTCCTCTCTCTCTGCCTGTCTCTCTGCCTGCTTGTGATCTCTCTCTGTCAAATAAATAAATAAAATCTTTAAAAAAAAATAAAATAAAGTGGCTGCAGCATTTTACATTCTTACCAGCAGTCTATTAGGGTTCCAATTCCTCTCTATTCAAATAACAGTATTTGTCATTGTCTTTTAGGTTATAGTTATCCTAGAGTATGTGAAGCAGTAGCTCATTGTGGTTTTGATTTGTATTTCACTAATGACTAATGATGTTGAGCATCTTTTCATGTGCTTATTAACATCTGTATATATTACTTGGATAAATACCTATTCAAATTATTTCTACTTATAAAAATAATACTAGTTGTGTTAATACTGTTGAATTATATGAATTCTCAAGATAATTTTGATACTAGAGTTTATGAGATATATGACTTACAAGTATTTTTCCCCATTTTGCAAACCGTCTTTTCACTTTCTTGATGTCTTCTTTTTTTTTTTTTTTTTTTTTAAGATTTTATTTATTTATTTGAGGGAGAGTGAGAGAGAGCATGAGAGAGGAGAAGGTCAGAGTGAGAAGCAGACTTCCCAGAGCTGGGAGCCTGACGCAGGACTCGATCCTGGGAATTCGGGAACATGAGCTGAGCTGAAGGCAGTGGATCAACTAATTGAGCCACCCAGGTGCCCTCTTGATGTCTTTTGAAGAACAAAGTTTCAAAGTGACCTCTTGATGTCTTTTGAAGAACAAAGTTTTCATTTTGATACAGTTTCTATTCTCTCTTATTTCTATGCTTTTTTATGCAATCACTTCCTCCAACTTTGGTTCCTGGAAATCACTGAATTGTTTCTAGTCACTATATTTTTTTCTTTGTACAGAATTTCACATAAATGGACTCACAGTATATAGTCTTTTGTATCTGACTTCTGAGATTTATATGTTGTTTCACTTAACAGTAATGTGTTCCTTTTTATTGCTTATTAATATTCCATTGTATGGTTATACCACATTTGTTTATCCATTCACCAGTTGATAGATATTTGGCTTGTTGTTAATTTGGGGCTTTTATGTAAAGCTGATATGAAAATTCAGATATAAGTGTTTGTGTAAACATGTTTTCATTTCTCTTGTTTAAAACCCTGAGAGACAGATTATATTGATCATACAGTAGTATACTGTATAAGTGTACTACTCATAAAATAAGTATACTTTATAAGTATATAAAGCATTGTCTAAAGGGCCTTAACACACCTTGCATTCTGAGCAGCAACAGATACAAGTCATCCCGATACCCTTGCCAACTTTGGTGTTGAGTGTACTTTGTTGTTGTTGTTGTTGAGTATATTTTTAATTTCAGCCCTTCTAGTAAGTATGCACTGGTATCATATTGTGGTTTCAATTCATATTTCCCTAAAGACACTGATAATATCAAACATTTTAATGTGTTTGTCAGTCACTCACTTATCTACTTGGTGAAACATATTCAAATCCTTCACATGTTTTTTCACACATTTATTTTCATAAAATATCAAACATTTTAATGTGTTTATTCAGCCACTCTTTATTTGGTGAAACATATTCAAATCTTTCACACATTTTCAAACACACATTTGTTTGTCTTATTATTGAGTTGTAAGAGCTCTTCATATATTCTGGATAAGGTTCTTTGTGAGACATGTGGTAATATTTTGTTAAATAGTTTCTTTCACTATGTGTCTTGCCTTTTCATTTTCCTAAAATTTTTTTAGAATAGCAAAACTTTAATTTTTTATGAAGTTCACTGATCATTTTTGTTTTTTATGGTGCATGGTTTTAATGTCTTATGTAAGTCTACCTCTCCCAAGGTTATAGGAAAAATTCTCTTATATTTCCTTCTATAAGTTTTACACTTTCAGATATTACATCTAGGTATATAATCCATTTTGACTTAACTTTAATGTGCAATAATAAGTAAGAGTTAGACACATTTTTTTGAACATGGATATTCAATTGTTCCAACATAACTTGTTGAAAAGATTATCGCTTTTCCATTAAATTACCTTAGTGTTTTTGTTAAAAAATAATGATAATTTATATATACATCCATTTCTGATATCTCTATTCTGCTCATTGTTTTGTATGTCTATCTTTATGCAATTTCCACACTGCTTACTGATGCTCAATGGAGTCTTGAATTCCATCTTTCTTACTTTTCATAATTGTTTTTGATCTTTTAGATTCCCTGCATTTTGATTTGATAATTTTAGAATAAACTTTTTAATTTGTCCAGAAAAGTTTGCCATGATTTTGATCAGGATTATACTGAATCTATAGCCATTCAAATTGACATCTTTATGATACTGAGTTTCCTAATCCATGAGCAAGGTGTATCATTACATTTATTTCAGTGTTCTTTAATATTCTCAGTAATGCTTTATAGTTTTCAGTGTACAGACTTTGCATATATTTTATTAAGTGTATTCTTGTTTCATACTTCTGCTGCTATTTTAAGTAGTTCTGATTTCTAAGTTTCAACTTCTGGTTGTTCATTGTTAGTATATATAAATACAGAAGGAGTTTTTTGAATACTGATTTTGTATCCAGTGACCTTTGTACACTTACTAACTAGTTCTGAAGCATTTTTGCAGATTCTTTAGGATTTTCTACATTAATTATCATTTACAAATAAAAATAATTTCCTTCTTCCTCTACAATCTGTGTACCTTTTGTTTTTCTTTCCTTATTGCACTAGTTAGGATCTCCAGGATACTGGTGAATAAAGTGGTGACAAGTAAATTTGTGCCTTGTTCTTAATTTCAGGGGCAAAGCATTCAGTCTTTTTCCATAAAGCATGATGCCAACTATAGATTTTTTAAAAATATATTCCTTTTTTTATTAACATAGAGTGTGTTACTTGCTTCAGGAGTACAGGTCTGTGAATCATCAGTCTTAACACAATTCACAGCACTCACTATAGCTCATACCCTCCCCAATGTCCATAACCCTGCCACTCCATCCCTCCCACCCACCTCCTCTCCAGCAACCCTCAGTTTGTTTCCTGAGATTGAGAGTCCCTTATGATTTGTCTCCCTCCCCGGTCCCAAAAGATAGATATTCTTTATCAGACTGAAAAGTTCACTTCTGTTTGTAGTTTTCTGAGAGATCTAATTATGAGTGGATGCTGAATTTTGTCAAATGGTTTTCCTGTAATCTACTGTGATGATTGTCTGGTTTTTATTCTTTAGTCTGTTGATATAACAAATTACACTGTTTGATTTTTAAAGGTTGATCCACTCTTATGTTCCCATTATAAACCCCAAATAGTCATGATGTGTTATCTCCCTTTATAAATTCTTGTATTCAATTTGCTAAAATTTTAATAAGAATTTTGTCTCCAAATAAATAAAATCTTTAAAAAAAAAGAATTTTTTCTCCATAATGATAAGATATATCATCTCCATGATGATAAGGTCTATAGATTTCTTTTCTTTGTCTGGTTTTAGTACCAGGGTAATGATGGCCTCATAAAACAAGTAGGAAAGTCTTCCTTTTACTTCTGTTTCTGGAAAATTTTGTATACAACTGGTATTTCTTCTTTAAATGTTGGTAGAATTCACCTATGAAACCATCTGGGCTGTTTCTTTCTTAAAAAGGTTTTAATTATAACTTATATTCCCTTAACAGATATAGGATTATTAGGATTTATCTTTTTCCTTGAGTGAGTTTTGGAAGTTTGGTATCTTTCAACATTTTTCCCATTTCACCTAAGATGTCAAATTTATGGGCATACTATTCTTGCTTATAATATTCTGATCTTAATATTGTGTGGTCTCAATACTTTATTGAGGATGCTACCTGATGCCTTGTGTAATACCAGGTCTTGCCATCTTGCAGGTTAATACACAAAGTATTCCCAGCTCCCTCTGAGCTCTAGGGAATGTGCTGCCTACATTTTTCTAGTGGTTCTTTCCCTAGCCTCACTTTTCCCTCTCATCCATGCACAGATCAATAGCCAACTAAAGACTGAGGGGGAACTTCTGCAGGTCTCTAGAGCTCTCTTTCTCTCTCTGTAATTTTCTCTTTTCCAGTACTCTGCCCTACAAATTCTACACACCTTGACCTCCCCAAAATATGATCTCCATCTTTTCAACTCAACAAGACTACTGTTTGAATTCCTTTTCCTGTTCTAAAGCCCGGAAACTGGCTCAGTGGAAGGCTGTGCTTGTTTATCTTCCTTTAGAGATCACAATCATTTGTTGCCTATTTCTCAATGTCAAATCCTTGCTTCATATATTTGAGCTTATTAAATAATTTTATTTACATTTTCTATGACTTTGCCTCTCTTTATATGCTTAGCATACTTCTGAGAGTGATAAATTTAAAACTCTAAGAACTATTAAATTTAACTTTACCAGCAATGAACCAGTAGAATTTGAAATTAAAAACACAACAACAATTACATCAGCATAACCCAAGGATTAAATATTTAGGTATAAGTCTAATAAAATAAGTATAAGATCTATTGGAGAAAAACTGCAAAACTCTAATGAAAGAAATCAAAGAAGAACTTAAAAAAAAAAAAAAAGTAGAGATAGTCCATGTTTATAGATTGGAAGACTCAACACTCCAGGATGGCAGTTCTTCACAACTTGATCTACAGATTACATGTAATCTTTTTTTAAAAAGATTTTATTTATTTATTTGACAGAAAGAGAGAGAGATCACAAGTAGACAGAGAGGCAGGCAAAGAGAGGGGGGAAAGAAGGCTCCCCACTGAGCAGAGAGCCTGATGTGGGGCTTGATCCCAGGACCCTGGGATCATGACCTGAGCCAAAAGCAGAGGCTTGCCCCACTGAGCCACCCAGGCACCCCCAGATGAAATGTAATCTTAATCAAAATCCCAACAACTTATTTTCAAGGTATTGACAAACCGATTCTAAAGTTCACATGGAGAGGCAAAAACCTAGAGTAGACAGCACAATATTGAAGAAGAATGAAGTTAGAGGACGGACACTACCTGACTTCAAGACCTACTATAAAGCTACAGTAATCAAGACACTGTAGGGGGCACCCAGGTGGCTCAGTGGGTTAAAGCCTCTGCTTTCAGCTCAAGTCATGATCCCAGGGTCCTGGGATCAGGCCCTGCATCAGGCTCTCTGCTCAGCAGGGAGTCTGCTTCCTCCTCTGTCTGCCTACTTGTAATCTCTGTCTGTCAAATAAATAAAATCTTAAAAAAAAAAAAAAAAAGACACTGAGGTATTTGGTGAAAGAACAGAAAAATCACAACAATGGAGCAGAATAGAGAGCCCTAAAAGAGATTCACATAAATACTGACAAAGGAGAAAAGGCAATAGAATGGAGCAAAGATAGTCTTTTCAACAAACAGTGCTTTTCAACAAATGGACATCCACATGTAAAAAGACAAAGAAGAAGAAGAAGGAGGAGGAGGAGGGGAGGTGGGAGAGAGGAAAATGAGGAGAAGGAGGAGGAGAAACAGACTTTACACCCTTCACACAAATTAATTCAAAATGCATCACTACTCTAAATATAAAATGCAAAACTATAAAACTCCCAAGGATAACATAGGAGAAAACCTAGATAACTTCAGGTATGAAAATGACTTTTCAGATATAATAACAAAGTCATGATTCAAAAAAAATAATGGGTAAGCTGGACTCTCATTAAAATTAAAAATTTAGGTTCACAAAACAATATCAAGGCAATGAGAAGATAAGCCACAGACTAGAAAAATATATTTACAAAAGACACATCTGATAAAGGACTGTTATCCAAAATATATAAAGAACTCTTAAAACTCAACAATAAAAAAACAAACAATCTGATTAGAATTGGGCCAAAGATCTTAATAGAACCCTCATCAAAGAAGATATACAAATGGCAAATAAGCGTATCAAAAGATGCTCTACACCATATGTCCTCAGGGAAATGCAAATTAAAACAACAAGATACTAGTACACCACTGCTAGAATGACCAAAATCCTGAAACACTGACAACACTATATCCAGGAGAGGATATGGAACACAGAAACTCATTCATTGCAAAGTGGTACAGTCACTTTGGAAGATAATTTGGCAATTTCTTATAAAACTGAATATACTTATACCATACAATCAAGCAGTTGCATTCCTTGGTATTTACCCAAAGGAGCTGAAAATTCAGTCAAAGACCTGCTCACAGATGCTTATAATGGCTTTATTCATAACTGCCAAACTCTGAAGCCACCAAAATGTCCTGCAGTGGGTGAATGGATAAACTGTGATACATCTGGAAAATTGAGTATTATACAGCACTAAAAAGATATGAACTATTAAACCATGAAAGGACATGGAGGAAATTTAAATGCATATTATTAGATGAAAAAAAAAATGAAACGGCTACATACTATATGATTCCAGCTATACAAAAATTGGTAAAAGGCAAAACATGGAGAAAGTAAAAAGATCAGTGGTTCTTGGGGGTTGGGGGGGGGGGAGAGATGAACAGGTAGAACACAGAGTATTTTTAGAACAGTGAAAATATTCTATTATACCATAATGATCAATACAAATTATTATACATTTTTCTAAATCCATAGAATAGACAATACTAAGGGTATACCCTAATATAAACTATGAACCTTGAATGATAATCATGTATCATGTTGGTTCATCAGTTCTAACAAATGTGCCACAAGAAAGAGAGACATTGATAATAGGAGAAGCTATGCATATGTGGGACCAGGGAGCATGAGAAATCTCTGCATCTTCTTCTCAATTTTGCTTTCAATCTTAAATTTCTTGAAAAAAATTAAGTTTTGATAAAAGAAAACAAATGTCCAAAACAAAAGCAAATACCTCAACAATACAAACCATGAAAAAAATAAAACACACACACACACATAAAATTTCCCTTTCAAGTAAAGAAATTTCCAAGTATAGTTTAATAATTCTGTGTCAAAAATGGATCGGGGTACCTGGGTAGCCCAGCTGGTTAAGTGTCCAACTCTTGGTTTCAGCTCAGGTTATGATCTCAAGGTCATGAACTCAAGCCCCACATTGGACTCAAAGCTCACACAGAATCTGCTTGAGACTCTCTCTCCTTTTCCCTCTCCCTCTGGCCCCCCTCCTGCTTATGTTCTCTCTCTCAAATAATCTTTATTTTTTATTTTTAAAATTAAAAAAAAGATTTTATTTATTCATTTTGAGAGAGAGACTAAGCAAGGGGAGAGGCAGAGGGAGAGGGAGAAGAAGACTCCCTCCTGAGCTGGGAGCATGACATGGTGCTCAGTCCCAGGACCTGAAGATCATGACCTGAGCAGAAGGCAGACACTTATCCATTTGAGCCCTAGGTGCCCCTCAAATAAATCTTTTAAAAAATCAAAACAAACAAACAAAAATAGATCAGATTCTTCTGTGGAGAGAGAAGTGTGTGTGATTTTTTTTATTTTTTATTGTCTTAATAAAGTCTTTATTTAAAATAGCATAAAAAGCACTATATAGCTACCTCTAACTTACTCAATTTGAAATAAATTAATCATCTGCCAGTTCGCAGAAAACCTATAGCTCTTCTTCTTGTCACTTATATATGCAAAACTGATTTGTTAGCTACAATGTACAAATACACTCATTGTTGATATATCTCCCTGATTTATTGCTTATTTATCAGTATATAGTATTTCCTTTTTTGGAGATTTTCATAAGAGCTATTTTGTCCTGATATTGTAATTGATACTTTTCTATCCTGAAGGATGTTGATTTATGCAAATTTTTATCTTCACAATAATAAATCCATCATTATTTTAAAGAATCATATAAGTGTATGTAATATCTTTTTAAGTTGCCATTATCTTCTTCGTTGTCAAATTCCTTGTGTAGTATTTCAGATTCTTTCATAATTCTCAGTGATATCAATTTTTTAAAACATTGTCTCATTGTTTTACACTTTTTCCTTGATTCAAGTTTTTGTCCTCTCATAAATAATGTATTTAAAAATTATCATACTTTACAAATGTATATAAAGAATGTCACTAAATTTGCTTAAAATGCCCTCTCTCTTAATTATTCTGAATTATTGAAAATGTCATTTTCACCCAAGTGGGACTAAGAGTAGTTAAATGTTGACAAAATATTTGCATATTAGCACAAACAGAGAGAGAAGGTGGATAGATTTGTAAAAGCTGTATTTTTCTTCCTCAAAAATTCTTTTTAAAATTACTAATTTGGGGATTGGAGGCAAGATGGCAGAGGAGTAGCAGACTGAAATGACATCAGGTCACAGGAGTTCAGCTAGATAGTTATCAAACCATTCTGAACACCTACAAACTCAACAGGAGATCAAAGAGAAGAAGAGCAGCAATTCTAGGAACAGAAAATTGACCATTTTTGCAAGGTAGGACATGCAGAGAAGTGAATCCAGAGTAACAGGAAGATAGGCCACAGGGGGAAGGACCAGCTCCTGGCAAGCAGTGGAGCAGTGGAACATAAAGTCAGAACTTTTAGAAGTCTGCTCCACTGAGGGACATTGCTCCGAGGCTAAGCAGGGGGTAAAGTCTCGTAGGGACAGCATGGTCTCAGGTCCCTCAGGGTAAAGAAGGATCGGGGGTGTCTGAGTGTAGCAGAGCTCACAGGTAATAGAATGGGGAAGCCAGCTACAGAGACAGAGACAAGGAGTGATCTCTCAGCTCAGGGTTACCTTAAACTGTGATCTTCAGCACAGCTGGGCAACTGCTCTTTGAGCAGGGACCCCACAAGTGGCAGATCTGGGGAGGCCTCCCTGGAAGAAAGGCAGTGATCTGCTGGGTTTGTAAACTCCAGGCGGGGCTGGGTGCCAGAGACAGAGACACTGGGTCACAGGCCGGGGGAGCTTGGCATGCAGCCAAAGGCCAGGGAGACGGGAGTGATTGAGTGCTTTTCTCCAAGGGCTCACTGAGGAGTGGGGCCACAAGCTCTAGACCAGAGATTGGGAGGCCGCCATTTTCATTCCCATCCTCCAAAGCTCTACGGAAAGCATACAGGGAACAAAAGCTCGAAGAGCAAACATGAGCGATTACTTAGCATGGCCCCTGGCAAGGGCGGTACAATTCCACCTTGGGCAAAGACATTTGAGAAACACAGGCAACAGGCCCCTCCCCCAGAACAGCTGCAAGAACATCCAGCCAAGACCAAGCTCCTGGATCAAGGAAAAAGTGGAACTCCAGAGCTAGGGGAAAGCAATGCTTGGAATTTCTGGCTTTTCCCCCCATGATCCTCTAGTCTTGCAAAGTTTAATGAAATTTTTAAAATATTTTTTCTTATCAAATTTTTAAAGTTTTCCTCTTTTAACGTTTTTAAACTACTTTATCTTAACAATACTTTCTTTTAAAAAATCTTTTTAAACCTTCATTATTATAGTCATATTTTATCCTTCATTGTATTTAGCCTTATTTTTTGTATACACATAGGATTTTTTTTTTCTAAAAATTTTGGGATATAATTTCTTCTAATAGAACAAAATATACCCTAAGTCTAGCACAGGGATTTGTTCTAGTCTCCAGCCTGAGCACATTCTCTCCTCTTTTTTTTGTTTTCTTTTCTTTCTTTTTCCAACCAACTTATCAAATCCTTTTTTAGAATTTTTTTTAAATTTTCATCTTTACAGTCATATTCCATCACTTTATCATGTTTACCCTTATTTATTAATATATATATTTTTCTTTCTTTAAAATATTGAGAGGTAGTTTCTTCTAAGAGACCAAAATACACCCAAAATCAAGTGGGTGGCTCTGTTCTATTCACCAGTCTAATATAAATATATATAAATTTATTTATTTATTTTTACACTCCTTCTTCTCACCCCCCCAGTGTGGAGTCTTCTGATTTGGTTAGCGTAAATTTTTCTGGGGTCTTTGTCACCCTTTTAGTATTTGGTTCTCTCATTCATATATTCTTATCTGGATAAAATGACAAGGTGGAAAACTCACCACAAAAAAAAGAACAAGAGGCAGTACCAAAGGCTAGGGACCTAATCAATACGGACATTGGTAATATGTCAGATCTAGAGTTCAGAATGATGATTCTCAAGGGGCTAGCTGGGCTCAAAAGAGGCATAGAAGATATTAGAGAAACCTGTCTGGAGAAGTAAAAGCCCTTTCTAGAGAAATAAAAGAACTAAAATCTAACCAAGTTGAGATAAAAAAAATGGTATTAATGAGGTGCAATCAAGAATGGAGGCCCTTACTGCTAGGATAAATGAGGCAGAAGAGAGTATTAGTGATATAGAAGAACAAATGATAGAGAATAAAGAAGTTGAGTAAAAGAGAGACAACTACTGGATTATGAGAAAAGAATTCAAGAGATAAGTGATACCATAAGACGAAATATTAGAATAATTGGGATTCCAGAAGAAGAAGTAAGAGAGAGGGGGGCAGACGGAATATTGGAGCAAATTATTGTAGAGAATTTCCCCAATATGGCAAAGGGAACAAGCATCAAAATCCAGGAGGCACAGAGAGCCCCCCTCAAAATCAATAAAAATAGGTCCACACCCCATCATCTAATTGTAAAACTTACAAGTCTTAGTGACAAAGAGAAAATCCTGAAAGCAGCCCAGGACAAGAAGTCTGTAACATACAATGATAAAAATATTAGATTGGTAGCAGACTTATCCACAGACACCTGGCAGGCCAGAAAGAACTGGCATGATATATTCAGAGCACTAAATGAGAAAAACATGAAATCAAGAATACTATATCCAGGGGCACCTGGGTGGCTCAGTGGGTTAAAGCCTCCTCCTTCAGCTCTGGTCATGATCTCAGGGTCCTGGGATTGAGCTCCACATTGGGTTCTCTGCTCAGTAGGGGGCCTGCTTCTCTCTCTCTCTCTCACTCTCTCTCTCTCTCTCTCTCTGCCTGCCTCTCTGCCTACTTGTGTTCTCTGTGTGTCAAATAAATAAATAAAATCTTAAAAAAAGAATACTATATCCAGCTAGGCTATCACTGAAAATAGAAGGAGAGATAAAGAGCTTCCAGGACAAACAAAAAACAAAAGAATTTGTAAACACAAACCATCCCTAAGTAAATATTGAAAGGGGTCCTCTAAGCAAAGAGAGAGCCTAAAAGTAGTAGACCAGAAAGGAACAGAGACATTATACAGTAACAGTCAACTTACAGGCAATACAATGGCACTAAATTCATATCTGTCAATAGTTACCCTGATTGTAAATGGGCTAAATGTCCCAATCTAAAGACACGGGGTGTCAGAATGGATTAAAAAAAAAACCAAACAAACAAAAACAAAAAACCAGACGCTGAGCTAATAGCTGTGCCCGGAATTGTGTCTCAACCTCAGCTGCACCTGCTGCCTGCCACTGCCTCTGGACCAAGGACCCCTCAAAGTGAACGAGCTTCGGGCCTTTGTGAAAATGTGTAAGCAGGATCTGAGCATTCTGCACACCGAGGAAATGCATTTCCTGTGGGAGTGGGTGGAGAGCATTGGGGGTAAAATACCACCTGCCACTCATAAAACTAAATCAGAAGACTATCATGGAAGAAAAACCAGATAGTAAGAAGGCAAAGGAAAACATAAAGACAGATGAACCATTAAGTGAGGAAAGTGATCTAGAAATTGACAATGAAGGTGTGATTGAACCAAATACTGATGCCTCTCAAGAAATGGGAGATGAAAATGTAGAGTTAACCAAGGAAATGAGGAATCAGGCAAATGATAAAAGAGTGGCTGCCATTGCTGCCCTAAATGATGGTGAACTACAGAAAGCCGTTGACTTGTTCACAGATGCCCTCAAACTACATCCTCACTTGGTCATTCTGTATGACAAGAGAGCCAGTGTCTTCATCAAATTACAGAAGCCAAATGCTGCCATTCGAGACTGTGACAGAGCTATTGAAAGAAATCCTGATTCAGCTCAGCCTTATAAGTGGTGTGGGAAAGCACATAGACTTCTGGGCCATTGGGAAGAAGCAGCACATGATCTTGCCCTTGCTTATAATCTGGATTATGATGAAGATGTTAGTGCAATGCTGAAAGAAGTTCAACCGAGGGCCCAGAGAATTACTCAACATTGGAGAAGGTATGAGTGAAAACGTGAAGAGCAAGAGATCAAAGAAAGAATAGAAAGGGTTAAGAAAGCTTGGGAAGAACATGAGAGAGCCCAGAGGGAGGAAGAACCCAGACAACAATCAGGAGCTCAGTATGGTTCTTTCCCAGGTGGCTTTCCTGGGGGAATGCCTGGTTATTTTCCCAGAGGAATGCCTGGAATGGCGGGGGTGGGAGTGTACCTGGAATGGCAGGAATGCCTGGACTCAATGAAATTCTTAGTGATCCAGAAGTTCTTGCAGCCATGCAGGATCCAGAAGTTATGGTGGCCCAGAACCCAACGAATATGTCAAAATATCAGAGCAACCCAAAGGTTATGCATCTCATCAGTAAATTGTCAGCCAAATTTGGAGGTCAAGCATAATGCCCTTCTGACAAATAAAGTCCTAGCTGAAGGAAAAGCAACTTCAATCATGTAATGGATGTCACAATAATACAAACCAGTGTACCTCTGACCTTCTCATGAAGAAAGCTGGGGTGCTGTGAAGAAAATCCCTACCCTTCTGTTCCCCATGCAACTGAAACATTCTATAATGGTTTGCCATTAGGATATTCATTCAAATAATGTTTTCCTACTAGGAACTACAAACTTTAAACACTTTTTAAACCTTAAAAATATTTAAAAACATTAAAAGGGTGTGTTAGTCCCTACATTTTTCTTAAAAAAAAAAAAAAAAAAAAAAAAAAACTTTCGGGGCGCCTGGGTGGCTCAGTGGGTTAAGACTCAGGTCATGATCTCAGGGTTCTGGGATCAAGCCCCACATCAGGCTCTCTGCTCAGCAGGGAGCCTGCATCCTCCTCTCTCTCTGCCTGCCTCTCTGCCTACTTGTGATCTGTCTGTCAAATAAATAAATAAAATCTTTAAAAAAAAAAAAAACTTTCAATATGCTGTCCAAAAGAAACTCATTTTAGAGCCAAAAACATCTCCAGATTTAAAGTGAGGGGGTGGAAAACAATTTACCATGCCAATGGACATTAAAAGAAAGCTGGGGTGGCAATCTTTATATCAGATCAATTAGATTTTAAGCCAAAGACTATCATAAGAGGTGAGTAAGGACCACTATATCATATTCTAAGGGTCTGTACAACAAGAAGAACTAAAAATTTTAAATATCTATGTCCCTAACATGGGAGCAGCCAACTAAATAAACCAATTAATAACAAAATTAAAGAAACACATTGGCAATAATACAATAATAGTAGGGGACTTTAACACCCCCTTCATTGAAATGGACAGATCATCCAAGCAAAAGATCAATAAGGAAATAAAGTCTGTAAATGACACACTGGACCAGATGGAAATCACAGATATATTCAGAACATTCCATTACAAAGCAACAGGATACACATTCTTCTCTAGTGTACATGGAACATTCTCCAGAATAAATTACATCCTGGGGCACAAATCAGGTCCCAACCAGTATCAAAAGATTGGGATCATTCCCTGCATATTTTCAGATCACAATGCTCTGAAGCTAGAACTCAATCACAAGAGGAAAGTTGGAAAGAACCCAAATACATAAAAGCTAAAGAGTATCTTACTAAGGAATGAATGGGTCAACCAGGAAATTAAAGATGAATAGAAAAAAACTCATGGAAACAAATGATAATGAAAACACAACTGATCAAAATATGTTGGACACAGCAAAGGTCGTCCTGAGAGGAAGTATATAGTGAAACAAACCTTTCTCAAGAAACAAGAAAGGTATCAAGTACACAACCTAACCCTGCACCTAAAGGAAATTGAGAGAGAACAGCCAAGAAAGCCTAAATCCAGGAGAAGAGAAATAATAAAGATCAGAGCAAAAATCAATGAAATAGAAACCAAAAGAACAGTAGAACAAGTCAATAAAACTAGGAGCTGGCTGTTTGAAAGAATTAATAAGATTGATAAGCCCCTAGCCAGACTTATCAAAAAGAAAAGAGAAAGGACCCAAATACATAAAATCATGAATGAAAGAGGAGAGATCACAACTAACACCTAAGAAATACAATTATATGAACATATAATGAGCAACTATATGCCAGCAAATTTGACAATTTAGAAGAAATGGATGCATTCCTGGAGACATATAAACTATCAAACTGAACCAGGAAGAAATAGAAAGCCTGAACAGACCCATAACCAGTAAGGAGATTGAAGCAGCCTGGGTGGCTCAGTGGGTTAAGCCGCTGCCTTCGGCTCAGGCACCAGGCTCTCTGCTCAGCAGGGAGCCTGCTTCCTCCTCTCTCTCTGCCTGCCTCTCTGCCTACTTGTGATCTCTCTCTGTCAAATAAATAAATAAAATCTTAAAAAAAAAAAATCTCCGAAAAAAAAAAAAGAGCCCAGGACCAGATGGCTTCCCAGGGGAATTCTACCAAACATTTAAAGAAGAATTAATACCTATTCTCCTGAAACTGTTCCAAAAAATAGAAATGGAAGGAAAACTTCCAAACTCGTTTCATGAGGCTAGCATTATCTAGATTCCAAAACCAGAGAAAGACCCCATCAATAAGGAGAATTACAGACCAATTTCCTTGATGAACACAGATGCAAAAATTCTCACCAACATACCAGCCAATAGGTTCCAACAGTACATTAAAAGGATTACTTGCCACAACCAGTGGGATTTATTCCAGAGCTGCAAGTTTGGTTCATCACCTGCCAATCAGTCAATGTGATACAATACATTAATAAAAGAAAGAACAAGAACCATATGATACTCTCAATAGGTGCTGAAAAAGCATTTGACAAAATACAGCATCCTTTCTTGATTAAAACTCTTCAGAGTGTAGGGATAGAGGGCACATACCTCAATATCATCAAAGCCATCTATGAAAAACCCACAACAAATATCATTCTCAATGGGGGAAAACTGAGAGCTTTTCCACTAAGGTCAGGAACATGGCAGGGATGTCCACTATCACCACTGCTATTCAACATAGTACTAGCCTCAGCAATCAGACAGCAAAAAGAAATTAAAGACATATGAATCAGCAAAGTAGAAGTCAAACTATCATTCTTTGCATATGATATGATACGTTACATGGAAAACCCAAAAGACTCCACTCCAAAATTGCTAGAACTCATACAGGAATTCAGTAAAGTGTCAGGATATAAAATCATTGCAGAGAAATCAGTTGCATTTTATACACCACCACCAAGACAGAACATAGAGAAATTAAGGAGTCGATCCCATTTATAACTGCACCCAAAACCATAAGATACTTAGGAATAAATCTAACCAAAGAGGCAAAGAATCTGTACTTGGAAAACTATAAAGTATTCATGAATGAAATTGAGGAAGACACAAAGAAATGGAAAAATGTTCCATGCACATGGATTGGAAGAACAAATTTTGTGAAAATGTCTATGCTACTAAAGCAATCTACACATTTAATGCAATCCCTGTCAAAATACCATCAATGTTTTTTTTTCAAAGAATTGGAACAAACAGTCCTAAAATTTGTATGGAACCAGAAAAGACCCTTAATAGCCAGAGGAATGTTGAAAAAGAAAGCCAAAGTTTGTGGCATCACAATTCCAGACATCAAGCTCTATTACAAAGCTGTCATCATCAAGATTATGGTACTGGCATAAAAAAAGACACATAGATCAATGAAACAGAATAGAGAGCCTAGAAATAGACCCTCACCTCTATGGTCAACTAATCTTCGACAAAGCAGAAAGGAATATTCAATGGGAAAAAAGACAGTCTCTTCAACAAATGGTGTTGGGAAAACTGGACAGCCACATGCAAAAGAATGAAACTGGACCATTTCCTTACACTACACACAAAAATAGACTCAAAGTGGATGAAAGACCTCAATGTGAGACAGGAGTCCATCAAAATCCTTGAGGAGAACGCAGGCTGCAACCTCTTCAACCTTAGCTGCAGTAACTTCTTCCTAGAAACATCACCAAAGGCAAGGAAAGCAAGAGCAAAAATGAACTATTGGGACTTCATCAAGATCAAAATCTTTTGCATAGCAAAGGAAACAGTCAACAAAACCAAAAGACAATTGATAGAATGGGAGAAAATATTTTCAAAGGGCATATTGGATAAAGGGCTAGTATCCAAAATCTATAAAGAACTTACCAAACTCAACACCCAAAAAACAAATAATCTAATCAAGAAATGGGCAGAAGCCATGAACAGACATTTCTGCAAAGAAGACATCTAGATGGCCAACAGACACATGAAAAATTGCTCCACATCACTCAGCATCAGGAAAATACAAATTAAAGCCACAATAAGATACCACCTCACACCAGTCAGAATGGCTAAAATTAACAGGTCAGGAATCAACAGATCTTGGAGAAAATGCAGAGAAAGGGGAACCCTCCTACCCTGTTGGTGGGAATGCAAGCTGATGCAGCCCACTCTGGAGAACAGCATGGAGGTCCCTCAAAAAGTTGAAAATAGAGCTACCCGACGACCCAGCAATTGCACTACTGGGTATTTACACTGAAGATACAAATGTAGTCATTCCAAGGGGCACATGAACCGGAATGTTTATAGCAGCAATGTCCACAATAGCCAAACTATGGAAAGAACCTAGATGTCCATCAACAGATGAATGGATAAAGAAGATGTGATATATATATATATATATATATATATATATATATATATATATACAATAGAATACTATGCAACCATCAGAAGAAATGAAATCTTGCCATTTGCGACTACATGAATGGAACTAGAGGGTGTTATGCTGAGTGAAGTAATTCAATCAGAGAAAGACAATTATCATATGATCTCCCTGATATGAGGAATTTGAGAGGCAGAGTAGGGGGTGGATAGTGGGTAGGAAGGGAAAAAATGAAACAAGATGGGATCGGGAGGGAGACAAACTGTAAGAGACTCAATCTCACAAAACAAACTGAGTGTTGCTTGGGTGGGGGTATGGAGAAGGTGGTTGGGTTATGGACATTAGGGAGGGTATGTGCTATGGTGAGTGATGTGAAGTGTGTAAACCTGGCAATTCACAGACCTGTACCCCTGGGGCGAATAATACATTATATGTAAATAAAAATAAATAATTAAGATTACAAATTTGTAATTGAACAATCTTAGCTTTGCCAGTCTTTACAGCTCACCAAGAAATTCCAATCCACATCCTTGAGCAAATAGATATTAGCATGTTTCATTTTTTTTTTTTCACCCTGGTTACCATGATTTAACTAAAGCACTAACCTTACTGAGTTTTTCTTAACATAAAAATCTGGCGCTTTATTAACCTCCACATATAAATGCGTTTTACTTTCTCAGCTTTAGTGAAGAGATGGTTTATGTAACAGTAATCTCTGTGTTTAAGAATAAATAAATCAGAAAAAAAAAACTTCTCTAATATTTCCAGTAAAACTGGTATTTTGGGAAGATGTGCTCTTTTTATTTAGCATAACATCATATAGACACTCAGCATGCTTGTATCTATGGGGATATATGCAAAATAGTTTAAAATGATGGGAAACACAGGATGAAATATAAAGTACTCAAGTTGTCATGTAAAACACATCATAGTGTGACTGCCACCTACTAAGCCAACTTTGCCTCTATAGCTGCCTCACCTGCATCCTATCCTATAGACATATTGAACTATTTATTATTTGTTGACTCGTCATTTAGACCTCTGTCCGTTTGCACATACAACTCCTTTTGCCTTAAACGCCCTTACTCATCATCCATCAGGTAAAACCTTATTCACCTTTCAAGTTTCAGCTCAAAGTATTCTTCTTTGTGAAAATGTCCTTCATTCATTATCCCAAGTAGAAATAAGAATTTATTTTCTACTCCTATTTTTCTTTATGCTAAGTTCACATTATGCCAATTACCTTTCTTGTGTTTTCTCTCTTTTTTTTTTTTACCTTCCTTGTGTTTTAATACTCATTATTTTTAATAAAATATATTTTTCACAATTATCACCCAGCAGTTGCCTTCTAGCATAGTACATATTATTAATGTATAAGTATTTTCTGACCAAGGTATTTTGGGGCCCAGTCATTTAAAAGACAGAGGAAAATACCTTCTCAACACTACTTTTCTTAGGTTATATTTATTTTTTCCTTAGAGAGACCAGGACTGGGCTTACAGAACTTTATACAAAACGGATGTGAAAATTCCCATCCACATCTTGCAAGACCACCTGAAGTCCCACAGCCTCTGCCACTGTTCCTCCTCACTGACCTCTATCTTCTCTGAACTGTGAACACAGGAACCTCTAAAAGAGGCTTCAAAAGCCCAATTTCCCATTGAGAAAAACCTGACAGTCGTGGAGTGAGAGAATATATCCCTCAAACGTTGCATCTTTACTTAGTATTAAAACAAAACTCTCTTTTGTTGGTTGGGGGAAAATAGGGATAGATAGCTATTTCAAATGTTACATAAATCCAATAATAGTTTTGCTCATCTGTCACTTGGTTTGTCTTTTGTATTCTGTTGAAAGACATCAGAAGATGAACTGCACCCTCAAGGGTAGTGTGCAAAAAGGACAGGCATTTAAACCTGGGGCAGGGTAACCAGACATACTAAAAAATATATACATGTTAAAGGTTGTGTATATCTGAATGTAGGTAGGTGTAATTTTTTTTCCAGTTTTCATGTCCTTTGGTGGCATTGTTTTTAGAACAAAATAGACATAAATTTGAAGGGTGATTCTACCATATATTTGCCTCTTAAACATGAAGAACTTAGGGATGGCCTCCTTAAGTCTCATTTTTCTCAACTCCACCTTCCTTTCTCATCTCTAAGGTTACCTAGAAGGGTGCACACATACACACACACACACACACAATTTCTTCCTTGTGAACACAGTAGTCCAGATGTTCACTGACTTAAACATGCATACAGTAAGCTAAGAGAAATAATTCGGCACTCTCAAAAGAAATTTAGCACGTGACTGATTTATACTGTGGACTGCAATGGGGAATGAGGCTAGAACCAATCATCTTCCCACCCCAAACGGCCTCTAAGTTATAAGAGGAGAGTACTAAAAGCACACTGGATAACACCGAGCTAGTTCAATGCCCTATATTTCAATTGAGAAAACAGCCTCAGATAAGTGGAATGTGTTGCCCAAAGTCACAGCAAGCCAGAACTCCTCCTGAGACTTCAGACTTCTATCACAATGCCCTTTCCAGAGGTTAAATCTGATTGCATGAGACTCTCCTGATGGGCTAGACAACTCCCATTTGTCCTCTGGATCCACTCTATACTCTTCTACATGCTGTGTTTTCCTGGGTAGAGGAGGGCTGATCTTATGGACTGCTTCCTCAGCTTCTGGCTTCTAGTTGGTTTTGGTCAACAAAGAGGACCAGCAGAGGATGGGGTCAGGGGGCAGGAGAATATGGTTGGGGTTCCTTTCATGGCTGACGTCTGTGGAATTATCGGGAGTTGGCTGCATCCCTTGTCTGAAGGTCACAGCTCCTGTCAGGTGACCCTCTCTGCTTGCTCCTTTCTCTGGGTTCTGATAACTCCTTCTACCCTTTCCTCCTTGAGACTAGGGTGATAACAGCACTCCATTGTTCCTACCCCTAGATAGTACTGTACTATCACTTTTGGCTTCCCACCACTCTGCTAGCACCTTTGTAGAGCACCTTTATTAAACTTTCTTCAGGTTACCCAATTTGAATGTGCCATTGATTTCCTGTTGGGACCATAAATGATAAACTGGGGAGCTTTTAAGAAGCACAGATGCCTAGGAGGCTTCCAGTGTCTCCCCAGATGGTTAGCTTATAGCTAGAACTAAAAACTTCTGCACTAAACCATGACGGTAACGTTTGTTGTTATTTAGTCACTACTGCGTGTGCACACACACATGCACACACATTCACATTCACAGAGTGGTAATGCCTTTACCAAAAGTAAGGAAATATGAGATTCTGGTGATCTGTGGTTTTTGAAAACTACCGGTGAAGCTGACGAATGGATTGATACATGTGCAAACACTTAGAATCCAGCAGCCTTGTAAACACATTCAAAATATTTACTTTCATGCTGTTTCTTTCTTCTTTTTTCTAACACCCAAATGTCAATTTTAATGGAAGCCACATCTCCACATATTGATTGGTTCATCTTGATTTTGTTAAGGTTCAGTTTGACTGCCCAGGAAGCTTTTCTAGTGTTTGAAACATTACAAAAATGTCTATTTGGGAGGGGCAGGGAGGGAGACAAGGTAAGTGGAGGCAAAGAGAAAAAAATCACATTCTGTCTAAAGTAAAACACAGCTTGTTGCCAATATTTCATTAATTCAATAAATAAAAATACAAGTAAGCTCCAACTTCAACAAGCTCAAGTTTCCCTCCTAGCTGTGAAACCACAGCACCCCAATGGCTTCTAAATATGTCAACACATGACCTTACCATCCCAAACTCACCAGTGGGGAGAATATGATTTATGAGGGTGTCTGACCATCCCTGAAAGAGGTTTTAAATATTTTGCTCTTATAATAAGTGTAGTTCCCTCACCCAGTGGTAAATGATTGCGGGTTCTCAGAGAAAAGAGTGAGTTTCTAGGGGGAAAAAAAGACCCAAACTTGGACAAGATCTGCAAACAGCTCCATGGCACCTTATGGTGTGTGAGCTAATTACTTGCCCTAAGTTGCCTAGTAAACGGTCTTTGTTTGGGAAGCTTAAGTTTCACCTCTGTTCCAAAAACTCCGAGCCAGACAGGGAAAGGAAAAAATGATGGTGTCTGTGGTGAGGTTGGCAATGCTGCCCGCCGGCTGGTTATTTGGAAAGGTTTTAGAAGATGTGTTATGAGGCATAGTAATGTGTGTCATTTTTCATGACTGAAGTCAAAGGATTTAGCAGGTTGAGTGTGAGGACTTGGATTTGGCAGTGGAAAAAACCAAATACTGTGTGCATTTTGCATCCCACCTCTGCCTGAGCTCTCCTACTATCTGAGACGAAGGAAGAGGACACTATTTTTTGGACTGCCAAATATAACAGAGTTAGAAGATGAGAAATTTGGCTCACTCAACTCTAAAGTCATTTTCATGTAGAAGAAAAGTGAGTTTTGGTTGTTGAAGAAGTCCCTCAGTTTAGAACTTACTAATGGAGAACACGATGTTTTTTGAAAAGAATAAAATAGGTCAAAATGGTGGCATCTCCTATTCCAAGAAAGAGGAAGTGACCCCACAAGAAATATAATATGCAGGACATTTCCCTTGAAGTCTTCTTTTTGTTCTGATTTCTTGGAAATGTGTGTTCAAGGGGAACTAAGGATATATCTAGCCAAGGTTCTTTAGTTCCAAGTAATGGAATCTCACTCGAAATAGTGAAAGCCAAAAAGCAACATTTCTCATAAGGACACACGAGTATCTTATGGAAATCAACAGATCAAAAGGAGGTCAGTCTTAGGGGAGGCCAGAACCAGGAGCCAGAAAACTATGAAGAATCAAGGCACTGCTCTGTCTAGCTGCCTCTCTGGTCTCCTGCATTACATTTTCACTCCCTTCTGCTTCTCTCATCTTGTCCTGAAAACTGGCTTTCTCTCCTTAGGTCCAAAGCAGAAGATGACCAATCCACAGTGATGTCTTCCATTCCTAATCTGCTCAAGTGACCAGCCAAGGTTACAAGTGAGCTATCCCTCAGAGAGTGAGCTGTCCCTTATGTTCCAGACCCTAAGTAATTTTCATGTTGTATTAACTCATTTAATCCTCTTGTCCAACCTATAAGGTTTGTCCCCATTTTACAGATAACAAAAGTAAGGCAGAGAAATTAAGTGACTTGTTCAAATTCACATAACAAATGAGTAGTAGATATGGATTTCAAATCTAGGAAATCTAGCTTCAGGTTCTATGCTCTTAACCATGGCCATTTTGCTCTCTGAGTCTCAATACCATTCCCAAGGCAGAATGTGGTTAGCACTTCTCAGACTGGGTGAGAATCCCACTCTAATCAGACCGAGTCAGGGTGGTGGTGGATGGAGCTCAGGAGGACCACATGGTACAACAAGAGTTACAGGGCCCATCTCATAGTTCCAGTGAGGAATCAGTTTTCACAGACTGGGAGGTGGGGACTGGGGAGATAGCCCAAAGTCTTCCATACTACTCTACAAAAATGCTTATCTTCTCTGAGCCAAGTCACAGGAAAGTGTGGCAAAACAGCATTGAAGGCCATTAAAATTTGTCAGGCAGAGAGGATGTTACTGGACATGACTGCTTGTAATGAGGCAACCCTATGTGTTACTGGTTACTTTTTTTCTATAATTCTCTAAAGATGAAGATTTTAAATTCCCCACATGGCAGGCAATTCAGCCAGACTCCTGCAGTCCAGGAGTTCTTCTCCCAGTCTAACCTCAATGCCTCTAATTGCAGCTGAAACTGATTTCTTTATCCTGCTTTCAGGGTACAAAAAGGAACATATGAGGATATTGTGAAGTAATTCTGTTTTTTTGGCTGAGTGTCACACTGACTTAATTAGAAAATTTTATCAAAAGACTAATAACAAATGCATTAAAAAATTCCTGGAATTATGGGTCTGGAAAGAGTTTCATCAATTTATGTTATATGTATGTGTATGTGTATGTGTATGTGTATGTGTATATATACATGTGTGTACGTGTATGTATATATATACATACACATATGTACATATTTATATACATACACATACACACAAATAACTACATAAGTGAGGAAAGTTTTCCAAATCTGAGAGAACATTGGCTCCATAACAGAAATGATGAAGAAGATCAAACTGTGAACTAAGAAATAGACATTTTTTTGGGTGCATATTTCTAACACTCACCCCGTAAATGCCCTAATGCATGAGGCATTGGCCTATATGGAAATTTTGATTCATTCAACACTTTTCTAATACAAAATTCCATTGAATGTATATAATACTCTACCACAGAAAACGGACCAAGTGAAAAGAAAAATCAAACAAGATATGTTCATTTTACTCTAAATTATCCAAAAATGTTTCAGCTTATTCTCTTAAAGTTCTTCCCAAACTTGCTGAATTTTTGCTAATAATCTTTTTCACCCTTCACACACTCCAAATCTTTGAGCAGTCCTTATCTGCCTTCTAGGGCACTCAAATGAGTAACTGTTGGTTTGCTCCCACCCTTACTCCCCAACACACACACACACACACACACACACACACACACACACTCACTTCTTGAGTCCACCTATTCTTTGCTGTCTTCCTTGCAATTTTGTTTTGGGTCTATACCCTCCTGGCCAAGCTATAACAATAAGCAGCCTCTAAGTCATTCTAGGATTTGTTTTCACTCTCAGAAAACAATAGCAGTAAGCTTCTATAGTAGCACACCCACTATGTTTCTTTCATTCTTTTTTCTAATCATGGTCTCTCATTACTTTGTAGAATCAGTGGAAGCTACAACCCAGAAGCCCTCTGTGCCCTTTCTAGAAAAATACATTTCACTCCATACCTCCACCTGTGATGTCACTCCGACTCTACTGAGCAACCTGCTCTCCCTTTCAATTCCTTTTAAGAATCCCATCTGACTTTTAAGTGATAATGGACCAGGGAATGTTCAAATGGATGAGTTATAAACTAATCACCTGTATTACCTGAGGTGACCCAAAAAAAAGTTTCAACCGTGGATAATCCCACAAAGTTCAGACAAGAAAAGATAAAGTAACATTTCTCTATGTATTCAATAATAAATGTTCAAGCTGTCGATACTCTTACAACCTCTTGTTTCGGAGTCATATAGCACCTTTCTGAGATAGGATGGTATGTATTATTCTTGTTACTATTAGACAGATGAGGAATCTGGCATCTTCTGATTCCAAGTCCATTCCACTCCCTATCTCTTGAGATTAGAACCTACTTCGTAGGCACCAAAGCCTTGGTCAAAAGCTCCAGAGACCAGACTGCAAGGCTAAGCAAATGTACACTAAAAATATTTGGTTCATTTATTCAACAAACATTTATTGAGATCATGTGCCAGGCACTAAAATAATAGTTGGGATATTTACATCTTTTCTTCCAGCTTTCTGGAGATATTTGCTGAAAATACTGGCAGGATTTAGGCGCTGAGAATTTTAAGGGTACTGAGTAAGAGGCAATAGCCAATCTTTCACAAATGTTTTGTGGCCGTGACCATGCAGTCTTGCCCACTGATGTCCCTAGTCCTTCACTGACTCCTTCACTTTCAGTTTCTCTATTAGCCAATGTCTCTCCCCCCAACAATTCATTCATCTGCTTTCCTGCCTCTCACTAATGCTCAGGGTTCTCCTTACCGTCCTTTCTTTCATTCATGAAGAAAGCTCATTGAACCAGCCAGTCTAGCTGCTCTCCTATTCCAGGAATGTCTTCTTGAAGGACAATGCTCAAAGGGGGCAGTATTAAGCTCATATGAGTGAGTTACTAACTGAATTTCAGACAATTTTTCCTTGGTTTACATGGGAATATTTAGCTACAAGGCCATTTTGGGGCCTGAAGAAAGGCTTCCTGAGGTGGCTCAAGACACCTTAAAGAGTCCACACCATTCTGTTTCCTCCCAAAGCCAATCCTGAAGGAAACTTTCCACAAACTCTTAACAAAGAAGGGCCTAGGACTCAACCTGAGTTGTCTGCAAAGTTGAATCCTGGGATTTGTTTTAAATCTTAATCTGTCTCCAGCCCCAAGTTCTCTGCCATCCGTACAGAAGCACTTTTCTTTGAGACTTAGCAGGCTTATTGTGAACACACTGGTCTTGAATTCCATTTCCCCAGACATAGTAGTATAGTGTAAGTGGGGTTGGGCTGCACAGCTGGTGCCATCCTATGTATGTGGATGGTGACTTTGAAAAAGACACACTCTCTGGGAACATGAGGAAGGGTCATATAAAGAAGGCATCTTTCAGGCCAGCTGTGGGGCGTAGTGGGTGAAGCATGCCAAGATGAGGAATCAAAAGACCTGACTTTCAGTCTCTGCTCTATTCCTTCGGGGGCTGAAACGTTTCCAAGGTTTTTCCCTCTCTGTGTCTAAAGCTGCTCATCTGCAGTTGGAGTATCCCAAACTCTTAAGACTTTCTGCAAACTCTTAGATTCTGGGATTCCTTGGACTTTGCTCTTAATCCTGTCTTTATGACTCTGGTTTCACCAAAAACTCTCTGTGAGGAACAAGGTCCAGCTGTGGGGAGGCATCAGTGAGACATCAAGTCAAACTGAGGGTGAAGGGAGCAGGAATGAAACATGCACTGTGAGCCACCAGGGCTCAGGATTCTTTTTTAGAGGTCAGGCAGGAAACTGTGGCTGGTCTGTGACAATAGGACATTGTGAAACTTGCTATAAACTGGAGAAGGTGTGCCCTCCCTAAAAGCACTTAAATCCATGTCTTTTAAGCACAGCTCTTGTTAAACAAATCCATGGGCTGGCTTATACCCCAAAGTGGCAAGTTTGAGACCCCACACCATCTCCAGAATTAAAGAAAACACTCTTTTTTGAGGGCAGCCAACTTATTTGTCACCAGTCAAGAAAATTTTTTTTTCGGGTCAGTGGATTTCATTTCAATCAGATGCTTCCCACAGAGAGACAAAGAGGATGAATCAGACAGAAAAGAGCCTAAAAAGTTAAAAAAGTCTATCTGAATCACACTAGCCCCCAGGTATCAACCCCAAGGTTGGGTCTGCTGCTGCACTGAAATTCTTGTCTGCAGCTAAAATTATCCCCAACTGCCTTCTAAACTGTATAGTCCCTTGGAGCTGGGAAGAGTCACAAAGGAGTGTGGCTTTTCGGATGAGAGAACAGCAGGCAAGAAATGGAGACTTTTGCTAAGCCTCATTAACGTTTTAATAGAGCTTAAAGCAACAGTTCTCTTTGAAAATGCTTTATCCATAATTGACCAATTGTCATTAGATGTAGTTACACTTCATGGCATCTTATTAGGAGCTTCTTTGAATCAACCCCCCCCCCAACAAGTATTCATAGTAAATTCCTAACAGATGATGTCATAACAGGCTGTTACAATCCATAACATGTAGATACCATTAAAGCAATGTGTGTGCCTTTTTGATACTGAAACATCTAACTTTATTATGAAGTTTGCTATAAAACCTGCTATGATGTATTTAATAATGTTAAAGTGTTTATTCTTTAATATTGAAGTCACACTGCCCCTGTGATGCCTGTTACTCCTGCCACAAATGAGAACTGCCAAATCTATCAGCTCAACTTTTAAACACTTCCTTAAGAGATTTCTTTCTTCTTTCCCTTTCCTTTTCTTCGTTTTTTTTTTCCTATGAAAAAGCAGATGTTCTAAAGCTCCAAGTAACTGAAAACCAGCAATATATGCTCAAAGGCTGAAACCTAATATTTACAATAAGCTGATCCAATGAGAAATGTCTCCCCAGTGACCCTGGCCATGAAGTGGGAACCCGCGTGGTCATTGGTTCTGGCTGAGGCAGTTGTCATTTATCAGAACCCCATGCACTGTGATTCTCAATTAGGGACTTTCCTGACATCAGCAACTCCCCACCTACTTGATACAAACGACAAAATAAATATGAAATCCATCCTTACTGTATCACATTTCATTAGCTTTACAATCACCATATAAGGCAGTTTATTATGGATCCAATAATTTATGTGAGAAGATTTGGGTTTTTGGGTGGTGATGGTCCAACTTTTTGTCTCTATCATTATAACAAACAACAAATTTCCTAACAAATTCTTTAGGTAGGATTCACTTTCATTAATATGTATTTCTAATTCCTGAGAGCTCTAGATACTTATGTGCAGACCAATGGCAAAAATAAGAGAACTGACATTCCTTAGAAGAAACCATGAAATTCAGATTGTGGTAGGGATCTGACTAAGTAAAGTACTAAACAGCTAACCTTGGGCTTCTGGGGAATATATGCATATGGGGGAGAAATTAGAGCCTTCCCTAAGAGCTTTTGGTTGAAATATGCTCTGTATATTCTATGAGTTACAGATGAAATTGGTATAACAAAGTCCTCTTTTAAAATGCAAGCATTCTTCTGAAGGGTTAAGCCTGTGGGTTATTATTTTTTGGTATACATTTCCTTACTTTAGTAATATTTAGAAATTCTCTTTAATTCAATCTACCCAATATTTTAGTGAGTACCTATTAAATATAAAATAGAGCACGATGTCCATTAGAGGGGTTATAAAAAGAAATATTGTCCAAACCCTCTCAACCGCTCCTCAGAGACTACAGGTTCTCAACAAGAAGTTTTTTCAAGTTCCTGAAGTAAAAGGTTCCTGTTTTTCCATGTCCTCAGAATTCAATGGATTTCTCTTATTATTACTCTGCTCTGTACCCATTGAGACACTGGATGTCCAATTTTTGTCACAAGTCTGCCTTTCTATCTGGAATTTCTTAATTCCATGGCTCCAAATGGTTACTCTCTCCTTCTAGAACCCTATATGGACCAGAGACCTGGGCTTCCATTTCCTAAGAAGAAATGCTCCATTTGTCCAGATGGAAAATAATGTATTTCTGTGGGTCTGGTACTCAGACTGCAGGTTATTGTTGGAGGAAACACTTATTCCCCACTCTACTAAATCCATGGATGGGATTCCAGATAGACTAATCCCTGTGGTTTTCCTTCCACTCCTCTCATTTATTGACCACTCTTAACCCTATCCCCAAAGAATTGCTGTATTAACTGACTTAAGAAGAAAAAACAGGCATACATGCCTAGGCCATTCTTCCCTTTTCTGGATTCATCTATTCACAAAAGGATGCATCTATCTGTTTGGGTCCACGAGTAAAGGGTCTCACCTCATTTAGAGGGTTCAGGTCAGATTCGATCCAGCAGAGTGTTTATAGCCCATTTGGTTCCATATTTAAACCTCGTTCTTTACTCCACCTTGAGTCAATAAAAAGCCAAGAGTTTGGATCTCCTCATAGGAGAAATGCCTCTTCTTGAACACAAGTAGGCAGAGTGATCTGATTCAATTTTTACTACTGCAATATTAGGGAAGTAATGCTACATTTCCTTTCTCAGAAGTATCTGCCATGATTTTATTTTATTTTATTTTTTTAAGAAAGAAATATTTTTTTTTTTTTTTTTTTTTTTTTCTGCCTGTACTACCCTTTTATTTTTTTTTTTTTTTTTTTTTTTTTATTTTTTATAAACATATATTTTTTATATACATATATTTTTATCCCCAGGTCTGTGAATCACCAGGTTTACACACTTCACAGCACTCACCAAATCACATACCCTCCCCAATGTCCATAATCCCACCCCCTTCTCCAAGATTTTATTCATTTATTTGACAGACAAAGATCACAAGTAGGCAGAGAGGCAGGCAGAGAGAGAGGGAAGCAGACTCCCCATCGAGCAGAGAGCCTGATGCGGGGCTCCATCCCAGGACCCTGGGATCATGACCTGAGCCAAAGGCAGAGACTTTAACCCACTGAGCCATCCAGGAGCCCCTCTGCCATGATTTTAATGGAGAATCACCCAAGGAATCAACTCACCCAAAGTGATGATTAGTAATGGTAGAATTTCAGGCCTATCTGAGCCAGATATTTGGAGATAAATCTCATCACCCTGCAACAAAGACAGAAAGTTTAAATGTTCCTGAAGACCAAGCAAGTAACATAAATGACTGAAGTTTCTGAGTATAAGAAGATATATATATATAAGTATATATAGTATATACTTATATAGAGTATAAGAAGATCACCAGCTCAAATATGATAACTGGCAACTGGTATTTGGCTTTGGCATTAAGAAGTAACATGAGGTAGAAGGAACTCAGGCAAGCTATACACTATGGACACCAAACAGCTTCAGCCATTGTGCAGCAAATGCATTTATTTCAGTCCTTTTTAAAAAAGAGGCAGTCTCTACTGAGTGCCAAAATACTGTCTCCATACAGAACATGGTTAATAGATCTTTCTCATTTGCAGGCAAAGCAAGTAATAAATGTGCTTTTGTATGTAAGAATGCATCCTCTTCAATGTTAGCAATGAATTTATTAAGAAAACAAGATGAAACAACACTAACAACAACAACAACAACTGTAACACCCTATGTTGGCTCTAATTGTGTAGGAAGCTTGCAATTGTTCTCAGGCCCAAGCTGGCCCAGGGGTGCTCTTTGCCCTCTCTGGGCCTTCCCTCTCCCCTCCTAAAATCTGGCATTTTAAATCACCATGAAAATTTTCAATGAGGTGAGCATAGACTACAGAATTCTGCTAGCCTAAAAAAGGCTTGTCTTGAAGCCACAAACAGCTGCTAATACTAGCTTTAATGTGCGATATAACTGGTGCCTTCTGATGTTACTTTTTTAAAAAGTCGAATTATACCAGAAGAAAAATATGATGGAGTTATTATAAAATTCAGGCTCTTTCAAAGCACACAATTTTCCACCATGGACTCTAATATCTTTGAAGCCTGAACAAATCTGGGAATAAGAATATACCTTTCAAATTATAACCTTTATCAGCATTGCAGGTGTCTCTTCCTTCAGCCTCCCTCAGGTTTTCACCTTGAGACTTAGCAACTTTATCCTTCTTACAACAACTTACTCCTCCAAGATGAAATGGATTCAGTAATCTGGCCCAAGTGAACCTTCAGACTGTTTATTTTAACAAACCTAAAAAAAAGATGAATTCCTCCACTCTATCCAGTATGTGATGACAAAGCCCTCTAGGTTTTATTTAGAAAACAACAAGGAAATTCGGTCTGAGTGCCAAAAAGAGTCCATGCGTATAACTGGAAGCAGGCAGTGCTCTTTTGGGATCTCATTAGGGACTTGGTGCTATTCACCTAAGAGGCTGCTCAGCCCTATCACTTGAGAGCGGCCCCCCTGAGCCACCCAGGCACCCCTGTGGATGGAATCTTTTATACTAAAACATTATTCACTGTTATTCTGAAATTCAAAGTTAACTGGGTGTCCTGTACTTCTGTTTGCTAAATCTGACATCTGCCAGGAAAATGGGGAGGACTTTCACTTGTAGAACAAAGCTACAGGGACCAGCAATCGCACAGACACCAGAACCATTTCCAGAGGACTTTGAGGAACGTTCTTGGAGCCATCAAACAGTATTGCTATTGCAACTAGCTTGGGAAGACAATTAGAGTCAAAGGAAAAAATTGGGAATCTTTCTTTTTTTCTCCTCACATCTGGTGACCATATCATTTGTTGTCCAAGCAAGTGCACTTATTTGAGTAACAAGTACACTGAGGGCAAAAGGTTTAACCTAAGGCTGCTGTTCCAGGCTAGCCAGGCTTTGTGTTCACTCTAATTAACCACCAAATTCATTGTATGCTAATGTGCTGTTTTCTGAGCTGTCAACTCTTTTAAGAGAGGAATTCCTGAATATTTCCCTGTTAAATTGAACTAAAAAGTATTTGACCTCCTTCCCTGCCCCACCATGTTTTGTCCTGGAATTCTGGGTAACTAGACATTAATCTGCTCAGATGCAACGGGGTTATAAACCCAAACTTCCTTTTTGCCCATGAGAAAGGCTGCAAAGAGGAGGGATGTGATGGCTTCAGTAACCAGAAGTCCATTTCTGAAACGAACAAATGTATCTGTAGAACTCATCATCTTAAAGCAGCACAGTTCTCCACAAGAGCTGAATTATGTCAACTAACCAGTGGTTCTGAGGGGAGGAATACATACCCAAAGAAGAATAGGCAGGTGTACTTCGGCTTGGGTCGTGATCCCAGGGTCCTGGGATGGAGCCCCGCTTTGGACTCTCTGCTCAGCAGGGACCCTGCTTCCTCCTCTCTCTTTCTCTGCCTGCCTCTCTGCCTACTTGTGATCTCTATCTGTCAAATAAATAAATAAAATATTAAAAAAAAAAAAAAAGATTCCATTCACTGACCAGAGTTAACCAGTATGTCAGTGGCTGTGCTCCATGAATACCTTGTCCTGCCTGTGGGCTGCCCACTCATAGGCATTCCTTCACCAAAGCTGTGGGACATCACAGGGCCTGGACATCACAGGGAGACCTAGAGGAGCCCCCTACTTTCTTTACTGTCCTCCTCCCAGAGTCAAAACATTTTCTTTTCCTAGGTGGAAGATAAAGGGTCGCACAGGGAGGCCTACTCCTGGAAGATGGTGAAGTAAGACAACGGATTTTCTGGGAAGAAGGAAAAATACAACCCTTTGGAGGAATGAGCAGCTTCTTGTATGGTTCAGGACTCTGACTGGAACTCTCAATCCTTTATCCTTGTAATTCTTCCTTCTAGCACTAGAGCAGAGGGATGTGGGGGCCCTGGAGGGGAAGGAAGCCAGTGAGTTTGGGGAGAAGCTTCCAGTCTTTATCCTAACATGCCCTCAGGCACTGTGGTCTGAGTGGTCTGCCCATGCGGCTATGCATTAAAACCTGCCAAATTCCACAAATAACAGAAAATCCACTCAGATGATGTGCTAAAATTACTGGTTCAAAAAGTTTCATCACCAGATCTAGAAACTAGAAAGAGGACCTGCTTCTGGCAGAATTACGAAGTGAATAAAGTTCATTTTCCAAGTCATCAACCTGGATTTTCTTTCCCCTTTCTCTCTTCTGATGGCACAGCTTTCCTTACTGTTCTGACAGCACGGCTTCCAGCATCATCATAGGCTCCTGGGTACAGGTGTTTGAGGTCAGTCGTGGCATTCCCTCTTGGTGTTGAACGTAGGGGTTCTGAATGAAACCCCAATTCCACCAATAGAGAGATGCTTCATTCCAGGGAGAAAGTGATGGAAGAAATAAGGGAGCACAGAGGTCTATATCCTCATGAGCATCACAGTATGTAGTCAGTACTCACTCCATTGATGGCTGGGAATTTCCCAAGAATGTAGGCCCAAGGCAGACTAATTTGAAAGTGGAAACTTCAACTAGTAATAAAGGGAAAAGTTCTACTTGATCTCTGGATTTAGTCTCAGAGTGGTCTGGGGAACTACTGATTCTTTTTTTCTTTTCTTTTCTCTCTCTCTCTCTCTCTCTCTCTTTTTTTTTTTTTTTCATGCACAGCTGGTCACCACTGAGGAATGAGGAAGGCTGTCAGTGGGAGAGGCTCATTCTATTCTTTGCAACTCCAAAGCAACACCATGTGACAGCTAACATGGTGAATCTAGCATGTGCTCAGGAAAGTGAGTTTCTCTCTAGCACCTATGTCTTCTGCTTGTGACTCCACAGCCTAAAGTGGTTTAAGAGAAAGTGACCCACGAATGAGACTGTCCCCAGAATGGCTGTATCTATCAGAAAGGACTTGAGCTGCAAACACAGCTGAACAAGCTTCCACTCTTGGGCTTCCTCCACTGGGGACTGTGGTGCCCAGAGATTTTGGCCAGGGTTTATGGATGCAGAAAGCCAGCTTGCTATACATCAACCTTACAACCCTTAGAGCCCAAGGGTCCTCTTTGCCTCCAGACACTTTTCACATTTCCAGCCACTTTCAAGGTCTAGCCCCTCCCAATCCAAAATTCCAGGCTGGCTCTCCTACGATTCACACTGCAAGCTTAAAAATGTCTCCTTTTGGCACTGGTAAGGGGAGAGGTGTTGAAAGGAAGCCTGAGCAGATGGGAATGAAATTCCATTACTTTGTAAATATCTGAATGGCATTTCTTTTTAATGCGATATGAGAGTTTTAGTACATTTAAAAATTTCCCTACCCTAATTATAAAACCCATTTTTATTAAAGGTGCACACACCTTGCTTGTAGCTGACAAAGTTTTGGCTCCAATGTTGGAGCTGCATGAGAATTTCATCCCTTGTGCTTAGCACTTGCCAGTTTCCCTCCCTGGGTAATGACAGAGATGCTAACACAATAGCAAAGCTGTTAATCCCAAACATGTTACTAATAAGGCAAGCTGCTTCACTCAAGGTTGCAGAGAGGAAGGAGAGATGAATGTGGAAATGCTAATATGCCAACTTGCACACTTTCTCATACCCACAGATTTGTGGATAATGAGGAATGCCCTGTTTTTCTCAAAATATCACTGCACTTAATCAACTCAGAGATTCCTCACTAATCACATGCCATCAACTGATGTTTGGTATTTGGAAGACTGTGAAGGTGAACAGTAAATGTGAATGAGTTCACTTCATGGATGGCACCTGAACAAATCTTGCGAGACTCAACTTTCTTCATCATTTCTGACAAGGTTCTTTGTGTGGTTTACTGACCCTTTAGACACATGGCAGACTCTATAGCTATTTAGTGGTGAAAAGAAAATCTCTGAGAAACAAACTGAGGGTTTTAGAGTGGAGTAGGTGGGGGGTTGGGTGAGCCTGGTGGTGGGTATTATGGAGGGCACATATTGCATGGAGCACTGGATATGGTGCATAAACAATGAATTTTGGAACACTGAAAAAATTAAATTAAATTTAAAAAAAGAAAATCAATAAACGTGTGAATGAAGCAAACCCTTCTCAATCTGGGCTATAGTTTCAAAAAAAAGAAAGTTGGATATTGTACGATTTATGTTGAATGTAGTTTTGAAAGCATAACATGGCCAAGTTCAAGAATTCTGAGGAGGTAGATAGAAGAAAGGAGAGAAGTCATGAAAATGGATTCTTTCCTCTCCCCATAGAACAGGTGCAAGCAGCTGTGGAGGAACCATACAAACTCCAACTTTGATTTTGGAAATAAGAATTGCACTCTGGATAACTGATTTAATTTTTACATAGCCTCAGTTCTAGTTCAGAATCTCCTTGTTAGTGGCCCTGGACATATCTGAAATTTGGTAGAATTCATCCTATGATGGATTTGCTGGTGGCAGAGAGGTATTCACTGACCAAACTGACTCACCTAGTTTGATATGTAGGGTAGTTCTGGAAAGCCATAAGAAATTCTTCAAATTAGCCTTAAATCAGAATTAACATCAGGAACTTTGAAAAAATATCGCAGCCCGAGTTAACCTTGGGAGATTCCGCTTCAATCAGTTTAGTGGGGGCTTCTGAGAACTATATTTTCCAAAGCTTTATAGATAATTCTGGTGCTCAACCATGTTTGAGAAGAATTTCTATGTTTTCCAGACTTTCACAGATGAGTTAAATTAAAAAAACAACAAAAATGGAGATTGAGTTAGGGTTGTCAACATTTGACTTTATCAACTAAGGAAAAACCAACTCTTACCACCATTATTTCATAAAGGAATGGACAGATTAACACCAAGGACAGATCTTTAAACACAGTGATCTTTGCAGAAACTCACAATGTTATCACGTCCATGGTTATAGCAGTATTGTTCATAAGAGGTGCCAAAAGGTTAGAGTAACTTGTCAACTGACTGATGAATGAATAATTTTTAAAAAATGATATATACACATAATGGAATACTATTCAGCCTTAAAAAGGGAAGAAATTGTGACATAAGCTATAACATAAATGATCTTTGAGAACATTATACTATGTGAAATAAGCCAGTTACCAAAGGACAAAAAATATTTCATTCCACTTAGATGAGATGTCTAGAGTAGCCAAATTCATAGAAACAGAAAGTAGAATGATGAAATCTGGGGCCAGGGAAGAATGAAAAGTTGTTATTCGGAGCACATGTATGAAATTTCAACAGGGAAGATGAAAAAGTTTTGGAGATGGATGGTGGTGATGGTTGTACAACAAGGAATATTCTTAATGGCACTGCACTGTACCATTTTAAAAAATGATCATTTTCATGTTACACGTATTTTACTCCAATTCAATTCAAAAAGGTTTACGAAATTGTCTTTATTTTCTCATTATGTTGTACAAGTTGGCATTTGAAAGCCACTGCCCAGGACGAAGAAAGAGAAAGGAAGCTGGGCCTGTGGGTGCAGCCCAAGTGGCTGAATCCAGTTACCCCAGAGCCATGCATAGTCAGAATGCCTCTAAACTTCCTCCAGATATTGCAACAACCTGACCCAGGCTGGATGATGGAGACATCCTTCCAGATTATAAAACTCGTTAACTATGCCCCCCTGAGAAACTTATCTTCTCAAACACAGAAGTATCCTAAGTCAGGGGTCAACTTGTCCTTAAAAATACTTAATATTTTTTTGTGGGCAGAAATGTCCAGAGGGCAAGGCACCTAAGAAAGTTTTTAAGAAACCAGAGATTTGGTCCTAAGGTTTGTCTGAGTAGGCAATGACATTGGGTGACATCTTTTTTTTTTTTTTTTTCTTCACAAAGCAATAGAGCAAAGCAGGAAAAAAACTGCACAGAGGTTAAAAGCAAAGCAATTCGATACCCACAGGAAGCCACTTACAGACAAGATGTTCTCTGGGACAGAGTTAATTGTTGGTGAAATTACAGGATTACACAAAGAGCAATAATGCCCCTTTACTATAGTGGTTGATTCTTATTTACTTACGTATATAATATACATAAACATATATATGCATGTACCCATATTAAATGGAAGTTTGTGATGACTGGTTAGTAAGTTTTTAAAAATTCAGATTAATCTGTTCTTGGCAATACAGACTCTGATAGCCTACAAGGCAGGCCATATAGCTGGAATTTATAATCGTGGAATTTTCGTACTGCATTAAGAATCTCTGTGGGTGATAATAGAGCACTAAAATAGCTAGCATTGCATTGATGTTTCTCACTCTCTACATTTGTTTAATTCCTTTGCCAGAGACACATACTTAACTTGTCTTGGTAGATTTTTGTAATGTGTCTTTCAAATGGAAAAACTGTATTCAAGCATTCCAATTTTATCAAGTGGCAAAAACACCCAGGCAGTTGGCCAGAATTTGCATGTTTGTTACTGCATTCCATACCCAGATATCTCAGGGCTGAAGAATAATAACAATTTTCTAAAATATTATTGGATCCATAATTCTGGCAGCAGGTTAATTCACTTAGCCATTTCTATTAAAGCAATAATTACTGGCACATAACCTTAGGAATCATTATGCAGAATGATAATCCATTCCAGTTGAAATAGCCTTCGTAGTTCAATAAATGTTTGTTAAGTACCTACTGTGTGTAATGCTCTATAATCTCTTACCTTTGTCTAGCACTTGAGAAATATGAAAACCACATTTATTATCTCCTCCAATTCTGACAGACCCAGTGAAGAATGTAGCAAGTTAATATACAGGGAAACTGAGGCAGAGAGATTAAATGTTTTGCTCATAATCTGGAAGCTAGTAAATGATGTAGTCACAAATAAAATACTGGTTTCCCAAGCCTATTCCAATTTTCTCTGTGCTGCCCCACATATCCCTCCTCATTGTCAACATACATTGTTACTATTTATATTGGATTGCTCTTTATTATTTCTCTGAGTAATTTTTTTGTGCCAGTATGTCTTTTTTCTGAAATGCTCTGTATCATCACTAAGCAACACACCACGTGATTCAGGTAATCTTATCTTCGTAAGTTTGGCTAACATGGCTACCAGTGACCACTATCTGTCTTCTGTTTTTCCCATCACTAATGATAACTTTCTATGCCTCTTTCTTCCAGAAGAAAAAATGAAAAGAAAAACTTTGCTTTTGCCCCAGTGTAGGTAGGCAGTGTGACATGGTGTCCAGAAAAGTGTGAGAGTCAAGAGACCTGAGTGATAGCGTTGGTTCTGCCACTGATTAGACATCACGCCACAATAGGCCTTAGAATTCCATCAAATAAGAATTGCAATGCCTTTTCTGACCTCCTCAGAAGACTGAAGTTAACAACAAAAATGTGAAGAAGTTGAAAATAATTAAATTTCACATTAATGTAAATATTGCCAAGTCTTTTTAGAATTCCTACTGATGCTAAACGTGGAAAAAAAGGAAACTTCCTGATGACTGTTGTGGGTCAAAACAGATTGTGATTACATCTCTTGGTGTCTGTAGGGTAGAAAGTAGAAAGTATAGATAGGGAAGGAAGAGGAGATAGGATATCACCTTTCATTTCAGGGACCTAATGCCTTTGTAATATTGTGAGATAATAGAAAAAATATATATGTCTCTGCTACTTCTTCTTGACACAGAATTCCTAAATCCTTACAATTTCTTAAATGATAAGAATACTAGGAGCATCTTTGGTTCTAATGAGGTGACTGTGGGTGGGCTTCCAGATGGCTCCTAAATGGGGGCTGGCCACCAGAAAGACCAAATCATGACTGGAAGATTGGAATTTTTAGCCCTAGCTCTTATACTCCAGAGAGAGGAGAGCTGAAAAGGGAATTAATAATTGGTCATGCCTATAAGATGAAGCCTCCTTAAAAACTCAAAGTAGAGAGTCTGCAGAGCTTCCAGGTTGGCAAACATATCCAAACCAGGAGGCTGACACACAACAACTCCACAGGGACAGAAGTTCCTGCACTTGTGACTCTCCCAGACCTCACCCTATGTAACTGTCATCTGGCTATTTATCTGTGTACTTTATCATAGTCCTTAATAAACTGATAAATGTGTCTCCCTGGGTTCTGTGAGCAACTCTAGCAAATCAACTGAACCCAAGGAGGGGTCACTGGAACCTCTAATCTATAGTTTCAGTTGATCAAAAACACAGGTGAGGGGTGCCTGGGTGGCTCAATGGGTTAAAGCCTCTGGCTTGGGCTCAGGTCTTGATCCCAGGGGCCTGGGATCGAGCCCCCATCGGGCTCTCTGCTCAGCAAGGGGCCTGCTTCCTCCTCTCTCTGCCTGCCTCTCTGCCTACTTGTGATCTCTGTCTGTCAAATAAATAAAACCTTTAAAAACAAACAAACAAACAAACAAACACAGGTGATAATCTGGACTTTGACTGAAGTCTGGGGTGGGTGGGTGGGGTGCAAGGGCAGTCTTGTAAGACTGCATCCTTAACCTGCGAAATCTGTTGCTATCTGTGGTAGTAAGTATCAGAACCAAGTTAAACTACAGGACAAGTTAAACTACAACACCCAGCTGGTGTTGCAGAGGATTTCTTGGTATGGGGAAATAGTTGCACACATCTAGTGACCAGAAGTGTCAGAAGTGAAGTGTTTTACATGACTACTAAAGGAGACATACAGAAAGAAAGACTTAGTAGGAAAGACACAGGCTTTTTCCTACATGGAAGGAGACTGAACTGGATTTTCCCTTAATAAATCTACATCTAGACTCAATTCTCTAAGTATTATAAGCTACCCTATAGTGTATATTCTAGACACCAGATTCAGACAGAATTTTTCTATTTCTAGTATGTGTAGAAAAACCTGGATTGATCATTTACATCAGGCTCAGTGAAGATAAAAATAAAATTGCTTGAGAATAATCAAATAATAGTGATAAAAAATATACAAATATTTATACAGAGTAAAGTAAAAATGATCTTGATTCCAACCTCCACTTCCTGTTCATTAAGGAACTAGTGATAAACTTTAATGAAATGGGACTAGAGGAATCTTCTTTTAGGCTCTTCTCCACGTACTGTATCTATTATTTTAAACCTTTGACATTGATAGGGCTGTTTGTTTTTTCTACAACTCTCTTACTAATCACACACACAAAAAATAATGCGTTTTTTTTTTCTGTCTGCATTTGCCACTTTTTAAGCACTAAAACTTTACCAATTGTATATATATATCTACGAAAAATTCTATTTCCCTCCAAGATGCTCTGTAAATGATTAGATACTGCTTGGGTACTTGTTAATAAAAATGGTGGCATGACACTTTAGATCTTTATCTCTTAAACCCTAGCTTTTTAAAAATTTGTCTTCTTTTTACCTTATTCAGTGTCATCTCTGTTGTGCAGTACTGGGAGGTACGTTTTAAGTTTTTTCATAGAAAGAGTTATTTGCCCCTAAAAGTATTAGCTCAAAAAGATCACCCACAGCATTGTACCATATCACCTCCTATGTTACACATTCAACTCACCCCTGGTACCCATTGCTCAGAATTAGTATAGAGACATAATGACTTAATTACCTTACTATGAAGTTTCTACTATTTCTTTCAAGATAGAACTATAAGAGAAAGCCTTTGATGGCCTAGGGTTTCTTTGGGTTGAGAATCACATAAAATATTGGCCAAGATTTTACCTCTCTAATCTCCTCCCTGCTTTCACAGCTTGGTTTAGAAAAGCACATTCCCTCTGCCCAAGGCTCGAGGCTGATGAGATTTGTCTCTTGTTTGGATTATGAACAGGTTAATTATCTGCACCTTATTGCACTCGTCTTTTTGAATGTCCTAGGTAACAGGAGCACTGCTTTTTCTCTGCCCACTGGTCCATGACAGAAGAGTTGTTCAATAACTCATCTTCTCGGGTCACTTCCAAACAAAGAACTCTCTCAGGAAGAAAAATTCCTAAACCATGTCTCCCTCAAAAAAAAAAAAAAAAATTAAAACTGTATTATTTGACCTCTGGGTCTGATCCTAAGATTGTGTAAGTCTAGGAAAGGCAGTCATAAACAGACTGTTTGCCAAAATTTGTCTCATCAAGAACAGAATGACCTGCTGTGTGATAAAGAAGTCCACAGGCCACTGACTGTGTCCTTCCTCATGGTGGCTTCTAATTCCTCTCTTAGGGGGTAAGTCTCAAAACATTAAAAAAAAAAATCTGACACTTTTCTGTGATGTCTTATCTTTGGAATCCTGGCACCCTTACAGACAGATGCCAGATAAGAGACTCAGGAAAATGGGACACAATCTAAAACAGGCAACACTCGGATTGTAAAGAGGTAAAAGGAGATGTGGGTCCTGGATTAGCGTTATGCAGCCACGCAGATAGCTGATTGCAATGACTTGCTATCACTGCTCTGGGGCTGCGGGTTTCTAGAATTGTGAGACCATGAGTAGGGCTGTTCCAGAAGGACTTAAAGGTGGACTCAATATTTATTATGGATTAGATCATTTCTTGGAGTTTTAGGAACTTTCCACTGCAAGTGGAAATGATCTGGTAGATCTAAGATTCCTCTGTCAGGCTGGGTTTATGAGCACAGAACATGAATTAAGTCTTTGCAGAGAAGTTCGTGGGAAGTTCCCATGGAAAAAAAAATAAGGTAGGTATTCTAGGTACACTATAGATCGAACTACCAGATGCGCTGCTTTTCCGTGAATGCTTGAGGTTTACACTTGTTGCCTTGACTCAATAATGATTCCTCCTTCATGCTGATCACGTCCCAGTTTGGTAAGTGAATGATATAGTCACCCACCCTGTATGATATTCCTATATGACATTTGGATATTATTCTCTAAAGTAATAGGTTTTTTGACTTGGCACATGGTCGGTCAGGCAAATCATGTGTTCATGTTAGAAGGTAATCCCTCTGTTAGGCAGTATTGGATACAAAATTTAAAAGACAATTACAGCTAATCGAACCCTAATATATGAAGTCCCAAGGGAATGTAAATGAAATGTTTCTGAGATAAAAATTTCTTTTAAGATTTTTATGTATTTATTGAGAGACAGAGAGAGAGTGTGTGAGTGAGAGAGAGAGAGAGCATGAGCAGGGGGAGGGCAGAAGAGTAGCAGATCCCACACTGAACAGGGAGCCTGAAACAGGGCTCCATGCCAGGACCCTGGGATCATGACCTGAGCCGAAGGCAGATGCTCAACAAACTGAGCCACCCAGACATCCCTTCTTTAAAAAAAAAAAAAGAAAAAAAAAAGATTTTACTTATTTATTTGACAGAGACAGAGATAGCAAGAGAGGGAACACAAGTGGGGGAGTGGGAGAGGGAGAAGCAGGCTCTCTGCTGAGCAGGGAGCCCATTTTGGGGCTCGATCCCAGGCTCCATCCCAGGACCCTGGGATCATGACCCAAGCCGAAGGCAGATGCTTAACAACTGAGCCACACAGGCACCCCAGACACCCTTTCTTAACTCACATTTACCTTCACTTTACAGCATGGAGCTAAAGAATTCTAATCAAAGTAACTGCTGAAGAGTGACTCATTACCTATTATCTACAGACCAGGAACAATATACAACTCTAAAGGTAGATGGGAAGGATTGGAAACATCGTAGATGTGTAGAACAATGATTTCCATGGAGTTCCATCCCTTGAATACTTAAATCTATAATAGTTGCATTCTATGCTATCTCTAGCCAAATTAATGAAAGAAATGCCATTAGGTGCCATGGGCAATCGCCTATCCCCAGGACTCCCACTGATGCAGACACATAAAGGTCTTACAACAGACTACTCATCCAATTGTGTTCATATCTGAAAATAACTGACATCAGCTGAGAATTTCTCATTTCAAAATGTACTTTCAGTCAATACATCATAAATTTTCATCTTGGGTAAAATTCTCCATTTTATTGGTTACTGCACTGATTTTAAGTAAATAACAGGTTAGCTTTGTTTACATAAAAAGAATCTAACTTTGATTTCCAAATAAACTTCATATTTTTTTTGTCAGACTGGCTCTGAAAAAAAAATTAAGGAGGGAGGGGTGATGTCCTACAGCAAGAAATTAAAATTGGATACAATGATGTTTAAAAAAAAAAAAAGGTTTTATTAACTTTAGATTAAACAGACATGAGGTATTCAATTAAAATGATTTCTGAGGTTTTAAAACTATCATGTTCTGTGATTAATATAGTAAATGTATGTTTGATTGAAATATTAAGCAGAAGGAAATAAATAACAGAGTTTTAAAAATATATATTCTCATTAGTAATGCAGGGCTGAAGTAAAAAGTCCAGTAAAAATATGGCTTGCTTCTAGGAGATGAATAATATTATTTACGGAACTCTTTTGAACAAGTCAGGAAGTTCTCATTTGCATATGTAGCCAGTCTGGTGAATTATGACTCAGGATTCCAAATCATTGTTCTCTAAACTTGAGCCCAGAAATATAAGGTACCTTGTGGGCCAACCTCCTTTCTTCTGCCTATTTTTCTCACTCTGCCATAGTATGGACTTGGGGGTGGGACATTTGGATGAAATAAGATTACAACTCCATCAGTTAAAACAACTGAATAAAAAGCAAAAGAATTTGTCAATTGGGTATTTGGTGTTACATAGGGTTAAAAAAATTTTTTTTAAGTCATTGGATTTAATTCATCCATCCATTTGAGGTTTTTCTTTGACTACATAAATGAAAACCACAACCAATATGCGTAAACACTAGGAAGAGAAAAATCAATGGTCCAGTTCAAGAAAAGAGCAGAAGGCAGAAGAAGCAGTATCAAATTTTGGTTGTAAACTTGCCTATAAATAGGTCACGAAATCTACAAACAATATGCAAATAACACATATGACTTTGAATTTCCTTTTCTGATACTAAGCAGCTGTTTGACTCTGAGCAGGTCTCTGTGGTTTCTTCAATCTTTGGTATCCTGATCCACCAAATAAGGGCATTGATGCACTTTTCAGTCAACCAGTATTTTCTAAACACTCACCATGGGTCAGAAACTGAGATACATCAGGAATTCAGTGGTGACCAAAAACTAGGCACAACCTTTTCCTCAAGGAGTAACCCCCTCTAAAGACAGACACAGCTGACTAAGGAATAAACAAACAAAAAAATGCAAAAATTGCGAGTGATACATGTGCTTCTGCACAAAAGAATATGTGCTGTGAGGGTCCTTAATAGGAGAGTGACCTTGTTAAGGAGGTCAGGAAGAGGTGTTGAGGTGAGATTTAAAGACCCGACTAGGTGAAGGAGAAGTAGAGGGAACAACTGCAAAACAAGAAATAGTATATGCAAAGGCTAGTGGTAGGAGGAAGCAAAATAAATATGAGAGACTGAAAATAGGCCAGTGTGGCTGGAGCCCAGAGGGTAAAGCTGAGTGGGATGGAGGTGAGGTTGGAAAGGTCGGGTGGGAGTCAGACCACATGTAGCTTTAAGAATTTGGCTTTTTCTAAGAGCATTAAAAGGTCATTGAGAGGCTTGGGACAAAAGAATGATATGATCAGAATTGAAAATTTCACTGTGCCACACAAATTCCCCTTGCTAATGAAGAATCTTGCCCCAGCTGCTGAGACTCTTGCCAGAAGATAGTCCACAGCAGTCATATCCTTTCAGGAACTGTCTGAACTGCAGAGCTACAGTATACAAGTTTGTGCCCCATTCTACGGCTCACATCCTGAAATGTACAGGGGTGTAAAAGCCCAATCTACTCCTCCCACCTTTGGACAGCTTGTTCCATCTTCTGAAATCCCCACAGTGTTAGCCAAGGTTTCAGTTGAGATATCACTGCAGCTCAACTTCTCCCTCTGCCCAAACTTATTTCTCCTTCCCTCCTTTCCACAAGAATCACTGCCCAATCAACTGCTTGCAGTCCCATCTCCATCTCAAGTTGGCTTCCTTGGAAACCCTACCTGTGACAGTCTGGAAGTAACATGGAGAATGATCTGGTGAGGGTTGGTAATGAAAGTGGTAGCCCAAGTATATAATTAAAGATGATGGCAGTTGGGTCCAGAACAATGGAGAGATACAAAGGGAGAGTGGGCAGATTTAGAAGACATTCAGAAAGTAAAATACAATGGGATTTGATGATGAAATGGATATGATGAAGAGTGATGCTGTAGAGTGAGAGTCAAGAATGACTCCTCAGTTTCTGGTACACATAGATGAGAACACTTGAACATTAGGTTTGAGGGAAAAATCAGAAGTTCTCTTTTGGCACTTACTCAGTTGCAACGGTCAAGTGAAGTTTTGAAGAAGGCATCAACTGTAGAATCTAGGTCACTGGAATATGTGTCTAGATCATAAAGGAAGTAATAGATGTGGATGGAATCTTTAGGGAAAGAGAACAGTCTTTGGAAAGGGGCCTAAGTCTGAACTTTAGGGATTAAACTTAATGTTCTTCCCAGTTCTGATAAGTCTATATTTTCAAACCATCATGAGTTCTAGAAACAAGGTTCATAACCTTTGAGAAGTAACCACCTTTTTGAGAATGAGAGGGAAATCAGGGTCTACTCCCAGGGGGAAAATGTATTTTTGTTCATATGCACAAAATCTGTGCAGAATTTCAAGAGGTCCCACACGTTTAAGCTTAATGCTGGACTCCTTAGTGACTCACGGTCTCCAGGTCACAAACTCACTCCAGATAAAGCCTCTGCTTTTGTAATCCTATTATTTCTGTGGCATTTGACACAAACTATATTTTATTGTTTTAAGGTCTTAGCTGATAGCCATCTTGGTTGATGGTCCAGCAAGGGTTTTTAAAAAGAACCAAGTACCTATAATACCTGAGCTTCCATGTCAAACAGGCAGAGGTAGAGGTCACATTTTTTAGTGGTCATATTCAGAGTCACCCTGACTCAGAGGAGGAAGAGTAGGTTTAAGTCATAAAACAGGGATTAGTAAACTTTTTCTGCAAAAGGCCAGATAGTAACTACTTTAGGTTTTGTGGGACCCATAAGCTATTTGTCTTATATACTTCTTTCTTTAAAATAACTCCTTTCAAAATGTAAAAACCACTCTTAGCTCACAGAGCATAAACAGACCGACAGTTGGCCACCACTGTAGACTGCTGACTCCTGCTACAAGACAGTCTACTCTGCAGCCAGATCAATAAAGACAGCAGTTCCCTTGTCCCTGGGCCTCCTAGCCTTTGACCTTGGGGAGAGATATTCTTTAACCTTTTCAAGCCTCTGTATTCACATCTGTAAACTATCTATCTCTTTGAGCTCTTGTGAAGCCTAGAAATCAAGTATAGTGAATATTTTTCCATACACCTGGCACATAGGGGTCATCCCATAAAAGGGTGTAGAAGAGACCACATTATTTCTAAATTTTCTTTTGCATTACAATTTGTTGATATAATAGATTTTTTTCCCCTCCATGTTATACCTGGAGATGTGTTTCTCTGTACAGACTAGGTATCTCCTCCTCTTGTCAATGACAGGAAAATCCAGCTTCTTCCAGATCCTATTCACTGCTGACTCAGCAGAGGGAAGATCCTGAAAAAATGTGTCATTTGCTGTCATTCCCTGCTCTTGTGTCTTTGCCTGGTTGTTTCAGCCAGTTCTAACTTACCTGGTCCACCATGTTGCTGCTCTTAGGAAAAAAAAAAAAAGTCCCATACTGGCTGTAGGATGTGTTGCCACCAAAGCAGAATCCTCCTCTCCAGTCTATATTGCATAAAGTCAGTTATTTGCACAGATTCGGGCAGAATGAAGAGGGCTGCCCCATCTCATACCACATGGGCTCTTCCCTAGCTTCCACTTAAAGCCTCAGGAGCCCCAGCTCTCTCTCCTCTTTCTTGTCCCAAAGGGGATGGTCTTAATAAGCCATACAGACTTGATCCACCCTCTGGGGAAGCTCTTGTTCCCTTCCTCCCTTCCCCATCAGCAAATTCTACTATGTGCTCTTGCACTTCACTGGGCTACAAATATTCGTCAGATATTAGCTGCTCTGCTTGCTCCTTTAGAGCATGATGATATCGGGTAAAAATCCACAGTTGTATACTCTTTGGAAGGGCAAATACTCCCAAGAATTCTATAAATTCCTAGTAGAGAAAGCAGCTTTTTATTCTCAAGGTTGCTTTAGCCTATGAACTCTTACTTTTGCATGAATCCCATTGATGAAAATGTGAAACTCTTTTTTATTTTACACACATCCACAAACACACTCATAAAAAATATTTGTGTGTCTGACAGATGTAAATGAAGTTTTTGGAGGAACTTTAAAGGGAGTTTGCATTGCAACAATGGGCATGATTTTAAACTAAGTATTAGAGCCTCTCATTCCTAAACCCTGCTTTGCCCCATTGCCAGGTAGAAGCTTCGAAAGTTATCCCATAAAGAACTCAAGCTTTTCCCACATCCTCTTCCCTCCACTGCACTTCTCTACCCAACTGTTCTCTTCTTTCCCCTTCTCTCACGGGAATCAAATACAGGTTTCTTTCCGTCTCTCAGACACAGTGCTTTAAGGGACTTTTTAAAAATGCACACTCCCTTTGTTAACTGTTGCCCTCAGGTCTCCTCTTCTACCCCAGACAGCTCAGTTATTTTCCCCCAACGATGAAATTTCCCCCCGACAGATTAAGCTAGTAGCTAAAACAATAAAAAATTTCAGTCTCTTACACAGGTTACTTGGCTGAATGACCACTGTGATATTCATTTTTAGCCCTTAATACTTTAGCATAAGTCAGTTAATCAGATGAATTGAAAGGAAGAACCAAGAAAATAGAACTGAGAAAAAGTGTTTTGTTTGAGCAGAGAGGGTTAGGGAGAAAGCACAGAGGCCAAGTTTTTGGAAGTACAGCAGTATGGCTAATACAAAAATTAGCAAGAAGATGCTGCTGGGGGATGGTAGGGAAAGAGAAGCAGTACTACCAGCAAGAGGATGGGAGAGCACAGAAGAGGAAATTTATCTATTTTGCCTGAGGCTGGACCTCATTTTAGGTGTTGCATAAGTATAGTTAAATCCTCTGGTAGAGCACACATTCATGAAGACAGGGGAGATCCTCCTTTGATGTGGAAATAACTACTGAGAAAATCCACAACTCCTCCTGCATGAATCTCCTGATGTCACAGCTACTCTGGGAGCCTGCTTTGGCTCTGCCCTGTGTGGATGTGGGGACCCAGATGATGAAGGTTTGAATGCATTCAATTATTAAGGCTTTAAAGGTACAATATTAACGATGCAACACTGGGGTGCAGAGGGGTTGGGGACAGGGTGGAGGCCATTTATTTTGGTTGTTATTTTTCTGGCGCCTGCTTTGGAATTTTAACGTTTCTCTCTATATAAACAATAGACATTAGCATTTTCATGTCTTGGAAGTTAAAGCAAGATGTGGGAAATTCAACTGTTGAAGAACAGAGTTCTCTAACTGCACTCTTCAGAGATTTCCAGTACTTTTGGAAAATATGCATCAACAAAGAGTTTAATTTATTTATTGGTGGTATTCCATTTCAAGGGATGGCCTGATTTCCAGTCTATTCTCCCACCGTAATGCATCTGCTTAGGTAGGGAAGCTCCCATTGGCTTCAAAGGGTACAGAGAGCAGAGCAAAGATGCTGAAGGATGGAATCAGATCAATGATTTTTTAATCATCTTTTCTAGTTCTGTGTCATCACTGCAGAAAGTGAACTGCTTCTGGGAAACTGATGTATTAAAAACTGTTCAAAAGAGCTAGGAGCTGGATCTGGAATTTTGACTAGAAGTGGGTATTTCATAACTAAATACGGTATCTGGTTAGCTCCCATCTCTTTTCAGAGACAGTACTGACTTCAATTAACATGCGTGCATATACAGCTGTGCAAGTCCCTCCCTAATGCTAAAAAACACACACTAGTTAGCAGCTTGGCTCAGAACAAAAATCAGGTTCACCCTTACCATAGTCTTATGTAAAAACTCATTATCTTCTCTATTATTATAAAGCAAGGTTTGGGAAAACTCTTTATTTTCCAAACATTAAATGTCTTTGCTTGGACTCTGAAGGTCTCTGCAGACTGCAGTGCCTTTCATTGTGGCCCAACACACCATGCTCCACCCAGGTCTTGCTAACTTATAGCTCTCACACCCAGGCATAGTAGATGGAATGTAGGAAAATGCCTGTGGGGGCAGCCAGGCCCTTGCTAATGAGACCAAAGCAGTGACTGCATGACTAGAGAACCCAAACCTCACTTATTTACAGGAAGCTTTTCTCAGACATTCAGCAGAGAATATGGGGCAAAGGTAAGGAATAAATTGAAGAAATAGGGAACATGATGCTCAGCCAAGATCTTTAGCTGGGGTCCAGCAGAGCTCACAGGCCTGATGCACTCAAACTGACCACTGACTAAGATATCAGGAGGGCTTCAACTTTATGGAGCAATTGGCATGATGCTAGATGGAAATCAATATCTGCAATCGAAAATTTTGTTTTTTGTATGTTGTCAGTTGAACTTTGATCTCTGTTTCTCTTTCTTGGAGTGGTTTTCCTTCTGCAATCAGCATGATGAAAAAGAAAATATTACTTATAAATGAAATCAGCACATAGTACTGGCTGAGCTGGAGAAAGCTGGCAGTTGCAGAAATTCTGTTTTCACTTTACATTAAGTGGCATTAATTACACTTCTACATAACTAAGTATAACCAGACGGTCATGGATCAGGATTCAACTTTTATTTTAGGAGCAGTGGGGTACAAGTGTGAGCTGTCAGGTCAGGGGGCCAGCCCTCTTGGTCATCTCATTGCAAGGACTGTAGCATTTGGCCCCAGAACCTCATTCTAGGCCAGATATTGTCAAGTGCCTCCTCTTAACCAAGAAATGAACTAAGTCTTGAAGAGCCCAGAGGCACCTGGTCTACCAGGTGAGCCAAAAGCCATTTCCCCTCTAGCCCAAAGATTGAGGTATCTGAAATGTATCTATGCCAGAGGCCTTTTTTTTTATAGGCCTTAAGGCTGGCCTTGAAAATGAGGTCACTAACAAGCTTGGATTTTCATATTTTACCTTTAAATCTAGTAGTGTTGCAGACTAGTGCAACATATAACAAAAATGGCCAGTTTATAGTTCTACTTGTGAATGAAGGGATACTAGCTCTGGTCAATCCCAGGAAATGGGAATTTCTTCCCACCTCCTTGACTTGACTAGAGAGAAAGAGCAGCACTTTTGCCTCCTCACTACTATTAGTCCTCTAGGAGGCCAGGAACAAAGTAAACCTGTAACTCTCTGGGCTCTCTCAAGAGCCACTGGTAATATGGAGGGAGATTAGCTGCTGAAAAGTAAGGGCATAACTTAGTAGAATTCCAAGTTCCTCTCAGCTTTAAGATCGGAGATTCAAGGGGCGCCTGGGTGGCTCAGTGGGTTAAGCTTCTGCCTTTAGCTCAGGTCATGATCTCAGGGTCCTGGGATAGAGCCCCACATCGGGCTCTCTGCTCAGTGGGGAGCCTGCTTCCTCCTCTCTCTCTCTCTGCCTACTTGTGATCTCTACCTGTCAAATAAATAAATAAATAAATAATCTTAAAAAAAAAAAAAAAAGATCTGAGATTCAAGGTACATTTGTGAGTATGTGTGTGCTTCTGAGGGCAGAGACCTTGATTTTATTTCAGTGTCCTCAGTAATTGTTATATGACAGGAAGTTAGCCATGTTAGGCTGAATAATTAAGTAAGTATAAATATAACGTTCAAGAAAAATATACTCTTACAAATAGCCCACAGTGCAGCTACCCAATTGACTTTTTTGTTGTTGCTGCAAAGAATGAGATTCAGCCAGACTGTCTTGCATACCAAGGGGCCCAGCCAAGGCAGAGTTTTCAGAAGCAATAAGAAAAATGAGGACAGGTGGGGATACTCCTACCTTTCAAAGATCTTGGGAGCCTGAGAACACTGGCAAGTATGCAATCACTCCCAGAAAAGCCAAGTTGTCTTGTTTGTGCAGATTAGTGAAGACTTAAGACTATCTGAAATGGTCGTTTTGTAGATATGAATTGGACTCTTCCCTCCTCAAACCTCTTAAGACCATGGCCGTATAATATCAGAAGAAAGATCTATTTATTCACTCCCTGACCATGGAGAATTTTGTGTGATCTGGGTACAAAACCAGCAGGGACAGATGGAGGCTCTTCCTTGATTTTTTGATGTACTGTAGGACCTTGGAGCTATGATCTAATCTGTGACAAAAACAGGGGATCTGATCCTAGGCAGACAACAAGAGGCTTGACTATCATCTGAGGAACTACACAGGGTCCAGAGAAGTCCAAGGCAGCAGGGTCTTATCTAGGAAATCAGCCTCAGGAGATAGAGACAAGACACCAACATGTATTTCATGCTTCATGCTTGCACTCTGCCTCACCAGGGTTCTAACAGTGGCTGTGGTCCTGGGGGTAGCTCTTCGACCTCACTCTAGCTCTCACTGGCTTTGAATAACACTGTTGCCTCCCTCATTTCTTCAGGCCTACAGGCAATAATAGCTTTCACTGTTGCTAGTCCCTGGGTGTCTCATCAACCTTTGTGGGTTACCCTTTTCCTTGGCCACACCTCTGTATATAGCCCTTGTATCCATTCCATTCAATTCAATCCTTTCGACTCTGTCATCTCTTTCTGTCTGGGACACTGATACAGGGAACATTTTACTAATCTTCACAGATGGACTGTGTAGGTCATCAGAGAACTCGGGTGGCAGGGCAGTTTGAAATTCAAGACAAATATTTGCGGTTTCACCCAGAGATCTCTGAGATTCTCAGGACTGGCCTACTAATAAAATCATGAGATTTTACTAAATTTTGCATTGCTGTTACTGCTTTCAGGGCTTTTTGCTTTCTGGCCACTGCAGGGCTTTCACTACTCTCCTTGCTCTAGGCTAAATGCTCCTCACTCTCCTCAGAACATAGCTTGTATGTGCTGTGCCTCCAACTGAAACCCCATTCTTCTCTTTGGAAATGGTACACAGTAGAGAAAAAAAATATTATGCTCTGAAATTAAATAGGTATGGATCAGATACTGGCTCTGCCAGTTATTACTTATGGAACTGAATTACGGGTCCCAATTCTTCACTCTCTTACAATAGAAAGATACATCCACACCCTTGCCATGACCTCATGTTGGGTAATATGGATTTCCTTACTACACTACACTTTAACTTTGGGGTTGGCCATGAAACTTGCTCTGGCTAATGAGATATTGGCACATGAGACTAAAAGGTACTTGCAGTTTGGCTTGCCCTTTTGTGCCATGATACCTCGTGAAAAGAACGTGTCCTAGTTAATGGTGGTTTCTTTAGCCTCAGCCCCAGAATGAGTCCTATGAAGCAGACCACATGCTCCATGGAGCCACAGTCCAAGGAAGATACGGCAGATGTAACAGCTGGAGGCCAGGGCCTAGAAACCAGAACCTGGAGACCAGCCTAGCTCAGCTGAGTGATAACTAACCTACAGATCCATAAGCATGAGAGTAAATGATTACCATTCCAAGATACTGAGTTCCGGTGTGGTTTATTATACAGCATTAGTATAATAATAGCTGACAAATATATAATACTTATATAAACTTGAAAACTAAGACAACCTCTCAAAACTTTAGTTTCCTCCTCATAAAGTGATAGTTATTAAAATAAACACTTATTTTACAAGGTTATTGTGAAGATTAAATGAGATACACAGGGTGGTTTGCATAGTGCCTGGCACAAAATGCATGCTCAATAAATGACAGATATTTTTCTTAACTTGTAATCATTAGAAATTCTATGTAGCCTTCAGTGTTCATTCAACTCTCCCTTCATGAACAAAGTATTTGTTAAGCACTACAGCTCCCACAGACCATCTTCCTCTGAAATTCCATTCTATTAATTGCCTATATAATTAATTTGGCTCCATATCTTTTCATTCACTATTTTTCCAATATCTACTATGTGTAAAGTACACACTTCAAGATACTGTACTGAAAGAATAGCATTTCATTTATTGTATATATGAGGTGTGTCAAACACTGTTAAATGTCATTTAAATTTCCTAACAATTCTATGAAGTAAATATTGTTTTTTTCAATAAAATACCCCAATCCCTTGGCCAATAAGTAGTAGAGAAGAGTTCAGACATGTGGTTTTTTGCTGCAAAGGACTGCTAGGTCTTCAGTCTCTTAAAAGAGATGACACATAGCTAAATAATTCTAATTTGAGGTAGTTACACCCACTGTATCATTAGGAGAATTGTGTGGACAGAGAAGAAAGACATCACTCCATGCCGGGTGTTTATCCAATACCGTTAAGGTAGTGGTTAACCCCTGGGATATGAAAAGGAACACAATCAATCCTTATTGGGGAGAACCAGATTCTAATAACTGAGCCAGATCCATGAAGAATAACTTTAACATAATCTGCAAAATAGTGAAGCAACGAGCGTTAGTTTTGGAGAAAGCTTCCAGGAAGGAAGAAGATTTGAGCTACATCTTAAAAAGATGATTCAAATTAGTTGGCTGAAGAGATAAAGGCAAAGGCCTTTCAGGCAAAGAGAAGAGCATGATCAAAAGCTCTACCTTTACAGTTTTATATGATCAATGATTGTTGGGGACCTGAGGACAAGGACAAGAGATGTCTCCTTACTAACCCTGGCTCTACACACCATTCAACACAAAGCTGAGGACACAAGAGGAGCTCAAAAAAATCTTTTGTTTGATTGAATGAATGCCTCCTACTCTCCTCTGAGTGATATAGAAGGAATAAGTGGTACCACAGTCTCCCTAATTTCAAGGCCAATGCCAAGTTGCTGCACAGACAATAGAATTAAAACATACAGCTAAAGACATGAGATATTTTTAAATTTTTTAAATTTTTATTAACATAAACTGTATTATTAGCCCCAGGGGTACAAGTCTGTGAATCGCCAGGTTTACACACTTCACAGCACTCACCATAGCACATAACTTCCACAGTGTCCATAACCCCACCACCCTCTCCCTTCCCCCTTCTCTGCCTTTAACCTTCAGTTTGTTTTGTGAGATTAAGAGTCTCTTATGGTTTGTCTCCCTCCCGATCCCACGTTGTTTCATTTATTCTTTTCCTGCCCCCTAAGCCCCCCACATTGCCTCTCAACTGACATGAGATATTTTTAAGTAGCTGGGCTCATCAGAGCTGTGATCAGACATGAGAGTCCAGGTTGGCTGGTGCCGTATTGATGTTAGCATACTATTTCTTAAGATGCAGTGACCCTGGTATCTGAAGTTCTCCCAAAGCTAACTACAACACATTCAGGAGACAATTTCAAAGAACATATGAAAAGCATGAAAGTACTCCCCTAATTTCAACAGGAGCAAACCAGAAACACGTGGAAAAACACCTTGTTCAGGTGACTTATAAATCTTCTCTTTCCTCTCATAAATATATCCAGTCATCACATCCTGTGTTCACTTGGATTATTAAATAACCTCAGTTGTCTACATAGGGGAAGTTATCTTTAAATTGTACTTGTAAATTTCTTTGACTTTAGGGGGACTTTCATTTTATAATTGTACATTGTTCTTGTTTTTGATGCCTTAACAGATAAAAGCTATCCATAGGAGATAGTTCAGCAAGTGAGTTATCACATCGCCAAACAAAACTACAGTCCTTATCAGCTGTGGAAAAATAATTCAATTTGCTTTTAAATGAATTTTCAAAACGGCTCATACATACATCAAAACTATTTTAAAATATCAACTAAAACACTGTGGGAACTCGCATAAGGGATGTGCAACCGATCTGCAGTTCTGAAAAATAAAGCTATTTTCTAATATTGTTTATTTTTTAGCTAAAGTACTAAGTGTCTCATTCAAGTGGCAATAGGTGGTTAATCCTCTATAAAAGTTCTTGGATGTGTTCCTTGTAAATGCTAATTATTAAGAAGAAAACATTATAGGGTTTCTTAGGAAATCAATACTTTATTATGCAATAATTGCATCTGCAAATTTAATGTTCTCCATAAGCCCCAGCAGAATGAAAGAGGTCACTGGGTGAGATGGTGCAAATGGTCCTTGTCTGACCTGAAAAATCCTCTAGAATTTGAGGCCTAATAAAGTGCCGAGATGTCATTAAAATATTTTCACAAGTACAACATTTATTATGGAAACCAAAGTGTAAGAACATCTGTCTGGATGACACTTTGGCCCAAAGTTGGAGCTAAACCTGTTAGCAGTTATAATTGAAACCGTGGCTTCATTTTTTTCCCAAGATCTTTGATTTTTCTTTTGCTTCACAGAGCAATTTATTTCGCAATGTTACAGCAGTTAACTTTTGTTTTCCTAAACTTGGCAAAAATCCCAGATCTTCCAGTTTTCTACCAAGAAGTCATGGAAGGTGGGAAGGAAGGGAAAGAATCCTCAAGGAGACAGAAGAGAGGTAAAAAATCACTCTTCCGAGAATTTCTGGGTCACTATCTAATTGATATGCCTATTGGCAAGCCTCACCTTTGAGCCTGTTCTGACTTCACAGGCAATTCTTACTCTGCATGCAGCCATGTGTAAATACTCAAGGCATTGAACATGGAACCCAAAAAAACATAGCCAACTCCACGTAAAGCACTCAGGCTGGGGAACTGTACCATAGCAAAATATCCCAAACAGTTGTTTTTCCATTATGATCCTCAGCCTGGCATTTATTATCATTTTTTATTGCATACTTTTAAAGGCAATGGTCCATTTTACTTAGATCGTTAATTTGCAAAAATCATGAGATATGAGCAGAGATGGTGTTTTTTATGGGCCATGGTACACCTCTATAGGACCCCAAAGGAAATGAGGTGTGAGTCTTAGCACATTATAGGAAGAGGCCCTGGAACCACAAGCTCCATATTCCTCCAGAAATAGAAAAGACCAGAGTAGTTTCAGAAGAATAATACAGTTGGATGAACAGGGTGATGCATGAGTAACTGACAGGCTAAGTAAATGAATGGACAGGTAATACAGTGAAGGTCTGACCAGCACTGGAGTGTGGCCATAAGAGCCCTCGATGTAGAGTCTGAATATCTTGGACCCACTATGCCAGTCACCTACTAGCTGTGTAACTGCTGTCAGTAAACCTCTTTGAATGTACCTCACTTCTGCATCTGTAAGATGCTAATAATAATAATAATAATAATACCTATTTCATTAAATTGGCAGGGCAGCAGAGCTCCATGGAGTCAGGTCATGTCTTGCAGAGCCAGACTGCCTTGGTTTAAATCTGAACTTCTCTCCCTTGCTTGCTCTGTAACCTTATTTACTTTATCCTCTCTCCATTTGTGTTTCTCATCAGTAAAATAGGGATAATTACTAAACTCCTAGGAATAGAGGTGAAAATTAGACAAGTTTATACATGCAAAATGTCTAGAAGGGTATCAGGTACACAATAGGCTAGATATGTAATAATGTTATTACTTTTGTATATACAGTAGTGTACTATATATACAATGTTATATAGATATACTTTATATTAGTTATCAAGATTACATAAATTGTGACTCTCAGTTGCAATCAAGAAAGACAAGTCTAGTTGACTTAGGCAGAAAGGGATATTATAAGATACTAAGAAGGTAATAGGAACTTTAGGATAATCAGGGAACCAGGCTTGTCCATTATATAGTCAGAACCAAAACAGCCAGGATTAAGAACCAATTACACTCCAGAACTGTCACAGTGAAAGACAACTGCTTATCTCTAGGTACTAACTTCCCTTAAGATTGGAATCCAGGAGCTATATCACTGCTATCTGAGAAGTCTCTGTAACCAGAAGATTCAATTTTTCTTTGCATAACTGCTTCCTCTTATTACTCCAAGTCATAAATGAGGTAGCTCTAATGGGTAGAACCAAGGCTATTTGTCTGTATTTTAGCTACAAAGGAGTCTGGCAAATGTAGTCTTCAGCTTTCCAGCCTGCATGGTAGAGAAAAACTAAGAAAACTAAAAGAAAGTTGGAGTAAGCCAACCTACGATGTCTACTATAAGGATTTTTAAATAAAAATACAGTTCTGGCAACCCGTTTTTTTATCTAATGGAGTAGAAGTGGAAAATCTTTGTTTTTCAGACTGGTTAGGAGTTTCCAAAGGTAACTAATAGTTATACTTGTAACACTATCATGTTTCCCCTAAGCATAAACAAGTAGAACTAACCTAATGGTTGGCTCCCTGCCTGTGACTTGAGACAGAGGGGGTTGTTCCTTTGCTACAAGCATTCTGTGCCCTATGTAGACAATTGAGATAGTCCTTCCTGCATCTGCATTCTCTGGAGTAGTAGATGTAGGCTGGCATGATCTGGAAAGGCATGGGCTCAAGTCTAATCCTGGAGGAATGCCCCTGAAAACTTTGAAAGTATGAAGTATAGGGGCACCTGGGCAGCACAGTTGGTTAACCTTCCAAATCTCAGTTTCAGTTCAGGTCATGATCTCAGAGTCATGTGATTGAGCCCCATGTTGGGCTCTGCACTCAGCTCAGAGTCTGCTTAAGACTCTCTCCCTTTGCTCCTCTTCCTTCCTTGCTCTCTATCTCTCAAATAAATAAATCTTTTTAAAAAAAGTATAAAGTACAATAATCTATGACATACTGGCTGCTTTTGGTTTTGAGGATTCAGTAAGCCTGAGGACCATTAGTGCAATTAACCATATTTTGAATCAACAAAATGGTAATTATCTACAAGGCATATTTTAGATATTACCTGAATATGGATGAATACAGAGTTGAAAAATATGGCTTCTAGTTCTATCATTGCTGCACATTCTTCAAGTTATTCTAACTCTCTGGGCCTCAGCTTCCTCATTTAAACTCTGATCTCCTTTAACATAAAAGCTCTCATCTCCTTTAAATTTTTTGAAGTTTTAATTTCTATGTTTTGATGTAAATATTTACATGTTTAAGTATTTCTTATCAACAGAACTATTCTTAAGTTTGACAATCTTAAGTCCTGTCCCAAAGACTCTAGAAAACAAAGTACTACAAGGTCGTAGTCCTTTTAAAAAATAAGAAAATCATACAAATTATTATCATGAAAGAAAATAAATCAGTTTGATCATAGTCACTGCTGGCATATTTTACTTTACTGCTCCAGAAATAACTTTTGCTTGCTTTCCTGCAGTCAAGCCAGTGAATGGCTGGCCACTTACAATTGGGAACTGTACCCTCCTTGTTTCTAGTTAATATTGAATAAACTTATATAATATACCCAAAACATACATTATGAAACCTATCAAAACAAGAAAACCTTTCAAAAGTTTTCATTTTAGGGATTGTCACAAGACATGAAAGTTAACTTGATTCATGTGGCTTAGTCTTCAGAACATACAGAGTCTTCTCAACAAAAAGGAAACTGAGGGGGTGCCTGGGTGTCTCAGTCAGTTAAGCATCCAACTCTTGATTTGGGCTCAGGTCATGATCTTAGGGTCGTGATATCTAGCCCCATGTTGCTCTGGGTGTGGAGGCTGCTTAAGGTTCTCTTACTCTCTCTTCCTCTTCCTCCCCACCCCCTGCTTGCAAGCATGTGTGCTCTCTCTCCCTCAAAAAAAAATTAACCTAAGCCACATCCACATAGTCTAAATTCTACACAAGTATCTATGCTAATACAATAAGAAAAAAATAGTTTAGATTCAATCATTGTAAAGGGTAAGAAATTTCATTATTAAAAATTATGTAATTTTTTCTGCCTATAAAGCCCAAGAAAATCCATGGAAAAACTGATTACTTCTAACAGAGTTCAGAAGTAGCTAAAGTGACTGTTTATCAACTGTAATCAAAATTCATAAATCTACAAAAAAGTCAATAAATTTATAAAATAAACAGATTTCCTAAACATCAACAATAATTAGCAGGAAAGTAAAATGAGGAAGATGAGTCCATCCAAATAAATAGAAAAATATAGACTACCTAAAAGTAAACTTAGTAAAAAATGTATATACCATGAGTAAGGAAAACTGTTAGAGCTTGACCATAGGATATAGAAGATGTGGGTAACTGGTAAAGCAAACTATGTTCTTGGGTAGAAAGTTTCAGTACTGCAAAAAGTAATTGATAAACTTATTAGAATTCAACCCAAAAACCCTAGCAGTATTGTGCGGAGAGCAGAGTGGGAAAATGTCCAAAATGCATCTGAAGGAAATACATGTAACAGATAAAACACTCCTCTGTATCATCTAGCACAGGCCTGGAGTCTAGATTGGATTGAGCCCTATCTCTCACATTTAGAATTTGGAGGATCTAATACAAATCACTTCTCTTTCTCTGTAGTTTCTTTGACTCACAAAAAGGAATCATCATCACCATCACAAAATTCCACAGCATTCAATGATAAAATGAATATTAAGTATTCAGTAAAACTCTAAATGGAGACATACTTATTACTTACTTTTTTTTTTTCTAAAATTAGATAAACAAAACAAGGAATAAGATCCTGAGGTCAGATAATGTATCAACATTTAGAGATGCTCATAAGAGGGGTGGCTACCATATGATGAAGCAAATAAAGAACTTTACTAGTTCAAGGAACGGATAGGCTTTTTAGAAGGGAGAGGTCTTTCAAAGTGCATTAATTGGACAAGTTTTATAAACACAGCTATCAGCATGAAAGAAAGGACAGTAAACAATATGCACTACTTTTAAAGTTACACTTTACTGAGCACTTACTATGTGCTAGACACAACAGAAGTATTATTTACAAGAGTTCATAAAAACACTATCATTCCCACTTTAGAGGTAAGGATACACAAGCGAAAATGAAGAGCTAAAATGAAATTCAGGCTGGTCCAACTACAAAAATCCCCAACAAATGCTTAACAACTGTGATAAAGTGTTTCTAACTAACACTTTATCCTTGCAAAGCATTCTGATATTGGTTATCTCATCTGTGCTAGTCAATAACCTTGTGTAAGGAGACTAATTCGTCAGCTAACTTTCTAGATGGAAAACTAAGTCACCAGGAGATTAATTTAGTTGTGCAGCAGTGGAGCTTTGTAAAGCTACAGATTCCCAGTTCCTCTTCCAAAGACCAATAAATAAAAATATCTGGAAATGGAGCCCTGGAGTCTTCATTTTTCAAACACATGCCCATGTAACTGGTCAAGTGGCTGCACTGAAGTGCCCAGATCAGTGATTCTCAGACTGTGGGTTCCCCAACAGCAGCACAGCATTATTACTTATCCAAAATGCAAATTCTCAGGTCTCCCAACCCCACATCCACTGAATCAGAATCTGAGAAAAACCTGGGTTTTAACATACCCTCCAGAGATTCTGATGTACACTATGGTTTGAAAATCACTGATGTAGGTTAAAAGCGCTGACACAGAATAGTGATTAATAAAATGGACTCTGAACCCTGCTAACTTAAATGCCATCTCTGCCACCTCCCGAATGGGATCTTAGGCAACTGTTTCATGGCTCTAAACTCATAAAATGAAGATGACTGTAGTTTTTCCTTTATAGGGTTATTATGGGGGAACAAAGGACTTAGAATTAGTAAAGAAGTTAAAACAGTCTTTTACATAGAGTAAGAGCTTGAATGAAAACTAAGGTGCTTGTCCAGGATTAAAGCTGTGAATGAGATGAAAAGAGTGAGGAGGCTCCAGAGGCAAAATCCTTGGGGAGACCAGCTCTAGGGGTTTGAATCCAGAACATGCGGTCAACAACCCTGCTCCCATATTCAAAATGACTCTGGGGAAGAATGTGAAGAACAACATGAACAAGCAACCCACCAGGAGACTGGAACATGCCTTTGCTTGTAGGAGCCACAGTTCCCTCCCCCAGAAGAGCAGCAAGAACATCCAGCCAAGATCAATCTCACTGATCAAAGAGAACAGTGGAATTCCAGACGAGGAGAAAGCAAAGCATGCAATTCATGGCTTTCTCCCCATGAACCTTTAGTCTTGCAAAGTTAATTATAATTTTATTTTTTCTTATTCTAATTTTTTTAACTTTTCCTCTTTCCTCTTTTAACATTTTTTAACTAGTTTATCTTAACAATAACTTTCTTAAAAAAACTTTTAAAGTTTCATTATTATAGATATATTTTATCTTTCATTTTATCTAACTTTATTTTTTGTATACATATCGCTTTTTTTCCTCTAAAAAATTTTGGGATAAAATTTCTTCTAATAGATCAAAATATACCCTAAATCTAACACAGGGCTTTGTTCTAGTCTCCAGCCTGACCATATTCTCTCCACTTTCATTTATTTCTTTTTCCATCCAACTTATCTCATTAATTCCTTTTCTATAATTTTTTAAAATTTTCATCCTTATAGTCATATTCCATCCCCTCATGTTTACATAAAATATATATATATGTGTATATATATATATACATATATATATATATAAACTTATATATATAAGTTTTTCTTTCTTTAAAATTTTGGGAGATAGTTTCTTCTAAGAGACCAAAATACACCCAAAATCAAGTGGCTCTGTTTATTCACAAGTCTAATTTATATATATATAGATATATCTTATATATAATCTTTTTAGATTTTTTTAAAAAAACTTTTTAAAGTTCTATTCTCCCCCTGATTTGGGGTCTGTTCTGATTTGGTTAGCATACATTTTTCTGGGGTCTTTGCCACCCTTTTAGTATTTTATACTCTCTTTTATATATTCTGATCTGGATAAAATGACAAAGTGGAAAAACTCATCACAAAAAAAAAAAAATAATAAGAGGCAGTACCAAAGGCTAGGGACATAATCAATACAAACACTGGTAATGTCAGATCTAGATTTCAGAATGATGATTCTCAAGGTGCTAACTGGGCTCAAAAAAGGCTTTGAAGATATTAGAGGATCCCTTTCTGGAGGAAAAAAAAAGCCCTTTCTTGGAAAATAAAAGAACTAAAATCTAACAAAGCTGAAATCAAAAAAGCTATTAATGAGGTGCAATAAAAAATGGAAGCTCTTACGGCTAGGAAAAATGAGGCAGAAGAGAGAATTAGTGATATAGAAGACCAAATGACAGAGAATAAAGAAGCAGAGCAAAAGAGAGACAAGCAACTACTGGAACACGAGGGGAGAATTTGAAAGATAAGTGATACCATAAGATGAAACAATATTGGAATAATTGGGATTCCAGAAGAAAAAGAAGGAGAGAGGGGGATAGAAGTTATATTGGAGCGAATTATTGTAGAGAATTTCCCCAATATGGCAAAGGGGACAAGCATCAAAATCCATGAGAACAGAGAATCCCCCTCAAAATCAATAAAAATAGGTCCACACCCCATCATCTAATAGTAAAACTTACAAGTCTTAGTGACAAAGAGAAAATCCTGAAAGCAACCTGGGACAAGAAGTCTGTAACATACAATGGTAAAAATATTAGATTGGCAGCAGACTTATCCACAGACACCTGGCAGGCCAGAAAGAACTGGCATGATATATTCAGAGCACTAAATGAGAAAAACATGCAATCAAGAATACTATATCCAGCTAGGCTATCACTGAAAATAGAAGGAGAGATAAAAAGCTTCTAGGACAAACGAAAAAGAAAAGAATTGGTAAACAACAAGCCAACCCTATAGGAAATATTGAAAGGGGTCCTCTAAGCAAAGAGAGAGCCTAAAAGTAGTAGACCAGAATGGAGCAGAGACAATACACAGTCACCTTATAGGCAATGCAATGGCATTAAATTCATATCTCTCAATGTAAATGGGCTAAATGCCCCACTCAAAAGACACACGGTATCAGAATGGATAAAAAACCAAACCCATCAATATGCTGTCTACAGGAAACTCATTTTAGAGCCAAAGACACCTCCAGATTTAAAGTGATGGGGTGGAAAACAATTTACCATGCCAATGGAAATTTTAAAAAAAGCTGGGGTGGCAATCCTTATATCAGATCAATTAGATTTTAAGCCAAAGACTATCACACGAGGTGAGGAAGGACACTATATCATACTTGAAGAGTCGGTCCAACAAGAAGAACTAACAATTTTAAATACCTCTGCCCCTAACATGGGAGCAGCCAACTATATAAAGCAATTAATAACAAAATCAAAGAAACACATTGACAATAATACAATAATAGTAGGGGACTTTAACACCCCCATCACTGAAATGGACAGATCATCCAAGCAAAAGATCAAGGAAATAAAGGCCTTAAATAAAGGCCTTAAATGACACACTGGACAAGATGGACATCACAGATATATTCAGAACATTCCATTTCAAAGCAACAGAATACACATTCTGCTCTTATGCACATGGTACATTCTCCAGAATAGATCACATCCTGGGGCACAAATGAGGTCTCAACCTGTACCAAAAGATTGGGATCATTCCCTACATATTTTCAGATCACAATGCTCTGAAGCTAGAACTCAATCACAAGAGGAAAGTTGGAAAGAACCCAAATACATAAAAACTAAAGAGCATCCTACTAAGGAATGAATGAGTCAACCAGGAAATTTAAGATGAATGGAAAAATTTCATGGAAACAAATGATAATGAAAACACAAAGGTTCAAAATCTATGGGACACAGCAAAGGGAGAGGAAAGTATATAGCGAAACAAGCCTTTCTCAAGAAACAAGAAAGGTTCAAACACAACCTAACCCTGCACCTAAAGGAGCTTGAGAAAGAACAGCAAAGAAAGCCTAAATCCAGCAGGAGAAGAGAAATAATAAAGATCAGAGCAGAAATCAATGAAATAGAAACAAAAAAAACAATAGAACAAGTCAATAAAACTAGGAGCTGGTTCTTTGAAAGAATTAATAAGATTCATAAACCCCTCGCCAGACTTATCAACAAGAAAAGAGAAAGGACCCAAATACATAAAATCATGAATGAAAGAGATGAGATCACAACCAACACCAAAGAAATACAATTATATGAACATATTATGAGCAACTATACGCTAGCAAATCTGACAATTTGGAAGAAATGGATGCATTCCTAGAGACACTTAAACTACTAAAACTAAACCAGGAAGAAAAGAAAGCCTGAACAGACCCATAACCAGTAAGGAGATTGAAGCAGTCATAAAAAATCTCCCAACAAACAAGAGCCCAGGACCAGACAGCCTCCCAGGGGAATTCTACCAAACATTTAAAGAAGAATTAATACTTATTCTCCTGAAACTGTTCCAAAAAATAGAAATGGAAGGAAAACTTCAAACTCTCTTTTTTTGAGGCCAGCATAAACTTGATTCCAAAACCAAAGACCCCATCAAAAAATATCCTTGATGAACACAGATGCGAAAATTCTCACCAAAATACTAGCCAACAGGATCCAACAGTACGTTAAAAAAATTATTCACCACAACCAAGTAGGATTTATTCCAGGGCTGCAAGGCTGGTTCATCATCTGCCAATCAATGTGATACAATATATTAATAAAAGAAAAAACAAGAACCATATGATACTCTAAATAGATGCTGAAAAATAATTTGACAAAGTAAAGCATCCTTCCTTGATCAAAACTCTTCAAAGTGTAGGGATAGAGGGTACATGCTTCAATATCACCAAAACCATCTATGAAAAACCCACCGTGAAGATCATTCTTAATGGAGAAAAACTGAGCACTTTTCCGCTAAGGTCAGGAACATGGCAGGGATGTCCATTATCACCTTTGCTATTCAACATAGTAGTAGAAGTCCTAGCCTAAGCAGTCAGACAACAAAAAGAAATTAAATGCAACCAAATCAGCAAAGAAGAAGTCAAACTATTACTCTTTGCATATGATATGATACTCTATGTGTAAAACCCAAAAGACTCCACTCCAAATCTGCTAAGCTTGTACAGAAATTCAGTAAAGTGTCAGGATATAAAATCAATGCACAGAAATCAGTTTCATTTTATACACCAACAATAAAACAGAAGATAGAGAAATTAAGGAGTCAATCCCATTTACAACTGCACCCAAAATCACAAGATATGTAGGAATAAACCTAACCAAAGAGGCAAGGAATCTGTACTCAGAAGACTATAAAGTACTCGTAAAAGAAACTGAGGAGGACACAAAGGAATGGAAAAACATTCCATGCACATTGATTGGAAGAACAAATATTGTGAAAATGTCTATGCTACCTAACACAGTCTACAAGTTTAATGCAATCCCTATCAAAACACCATCCATTTTTTTCAAAGAACAAATGGAACAAATAATCCTAAAATTTTTATAGAACCAGAAAAGACCCTGAATAGCCAGAGGAATGTTGAAAAAGAAAGCCAAAGTTGGTGGCATCACAATTCCAGGCTTCAAGCTCTATTACAAAGATGTCATCATCAAGACACTATGGGACTGGCACAAAAACGGACATATAGATCAATGGTACAGAATATAGAGCCCAGAAATAGACCCTCAACTCTATGTTCAACTAATCTTTGACAAAGACAGTCTTTCCAATCAATGGTTTTGGAAAAATTGGACAGCCACATGCAAAAGAATGGACCAGTTCTTTACACCACACACAAAAATAGACTCAAAATAGATGAGAGTCCTCAATGTGAGACAGAAATCCGTCAAAATCCTTGAGGAGAACACAGGCTGCAACCTTTTCAACCTCAGCCACAGCAACTTCTTCCTAGAAACATCGCTCAAGGCAAGGGAAGCAAGGGTAAAAATGAACTATTAGGACTTCATCAAGTGAAAAGCTTTTACACAGCAAAGGAAACAGTAAACAAAACCAAAAGACAACTGACAGAATGGGAGAAGATATTTGCAAAGGACTATCAGATAAAGGGCTAGTATCCAAAATCTATAAATCAATCAAACTCAACACCCAAAGAACAAAGAGTCCAATCAAGAAGTGGGCAGAGGACATGAACAGACATTTCTACAAAAGACATCCAGATGGCCAACAGACACATGAAAAAGTGCACCACATCACTCGGCATCAGGGAAATACAAATCAAAACCACAATGAGATATCACCTCACACCAGTCAGAATGGCTAAAATCAACAAGTCAGGAAATGACAGATGCTGGTGAGGATGCAGAGAAAGGGGAACCCTCTTACACTGTTGGTGGGAATGCAAGCTGGTGCAGTCACTCTGGAAAACAGCATGGAGGTCGCTCAAAAGGTTGAAAATAGAACTACTCTATGACCCAGCAATTGCACTACTGGGTATTTAAGATACAAATGTAGCGATCTGAAGGGACACATGCACCCGAATGTTTATAGCAGTAATGTCCACAATAGCCAAACTATGGAAAGAACCTAGACGTCCATCAACAGATGAATGGATAAAGAAGATGTGGTGTACACACACACACACACACACACACACACACACACACACACAATGGAATACTATGCAGCCATCAAAAGAAATGAAATCTTGCCATTTGCGACAACATGGATAGAACTAGAGGGTATTATGCTGAGCAAAATAAGTCAATCAGAGAAAGACAATTATCATATGATCTCCCTGATATGAGGAATTTGAGAGGCAGAGTGGGGGGTTTGGAGGATAGGGAAGGAAAAAATGAAACAAGATGGGATTGGGAGGGAGACAAACAGTAAGAGACTCTTAATCTCACAAAACAAACTAAGGGTTGCTGGGGTAGGAGGGTATGGAGAAGGTGGTTGGGTTATGGACAATGGGGAGGGTATGTGCTATGGTGAGTGCTGTGAAGTGTGTAAGCCTGACAATTCACAGACATGTACCCGTGGGGCTAGTGTATAATAATAGATTATATTTTATATAATAATACAATATATTTTAATTAAAAAATATATATCTTATAGATATCTATTTAGGGGCCTTAAAAAATATCATTCCAACTTCTGAGAGTGTGTAAGAGCTGAGATCCTCTTCTGACCCAGGGCTTACTGGGGGACAGTAAGGCAGGGTAAGGGCCAGGGAGACCAGGTGCTACCATATGTACTTGATCTTTCAGTAAAGATGATGAGCACTCTTGCTATCGATGGCCTCTGAAGCTGTGGAGCTTCCTCCAGCACCACTGGCCCCTCACCCTCTTTGGGCAATGTGGACTTCTGCTGTCCTTCCTCTGCATCTTTCATCCGGCCCTTAGTAGCCTTCAGGCTACAGCTGGTCACCCGGCATTTCTGCTTTACCTGCACTTAACTGTAGACTGATCTTTGTGATCAGATGACTCTGTGCTCTAAAGAGCTTGAAAACACTCATCACGAGAGATAAAGCTGGCTTCTTCCCATTATGGCTCCAGGAGCTCAGAGGGAAGAAGCACCTGCTGGCACTCTTCTTCACTGCTACTTCATTGTTACAGCCTGCTTGGCCCAGAGGCCTATGACTGCAACATCTTCCCATATTCCTCTGAGAGACTGTACCCAGGGCGAGTTTTTCTAGCTAGCCCCAAAGTGTGCAAAGACCACTCACTCTGGGGAGAACAGGACCCTGAACAGGTTGGCAAACACCTATCCTATCTATATCATAACTCAACATGCATCAGGCTTCAGTGGTTCTTCTAGGGTCATTTCCCAGTTTTCTTACTTTACTGAAAACCCTGTTTAAAGAAAAAGCCAGAGCCTCTGTAAACAGGGACTATCCATCTGCTTCTCCAATCTGAATGAAGTATTAAATGTGCTGCTGAACCATACCTGCTGCCTCAGTTTCATGGAACCCAAAAGAATAAAAATAAAAAAGAAACTAAACTTCTTGGAGAAGTTTAGTTTAAGCAGCTCTAACGCAAGACTGATTACCCCAAATTACTCACTTATACTGTGGCTGCCAGTTTGTGTCCCTGTGTTGCCAATGTAGGGCATTTTCTTATTTCGCCCTTCTATGTCCTAAGTCAAGTAACTGGGTCTCTGTCTGAAGTTGTTCCCTGGGCCCATTAGGCTCTGCCCACACTCCTGCTCGCTTCTCTTCCTGTCAGCAGAGGTCCTATCTCTGATCTTGAGTCTACAGCTGGGGCCTACTTGCTAAAAGATTTCCCTGGATTATAGGGCTTTCTCCACTTGATAACTTGTATCAGTCACAAGTCACTATTGCCTTGTTTTCTAATGTCATATTTTACCCAGCAACCTGGAGTTCCTATCACTTGTTCTATTCTAGTAGGCAGGCCAAATTTCAGTCCTGGCTTCTTCCAGGCTGCCCTATCTGATTGCAATAAAATGGGTCACAGTTCCTCACACCCTAAGGCATGACAATAGATTACAGGTTTGAATGGTATACCTCCTGAGCAATCACCCACAGAGCTTCATTTTGAAGCCATTTACTATGGCACAAGGTAGGCACTGAAGAGATGTAGACGGAATAAACTAATGAATGGAGCTTATCTGTCCATAAGAGCCTCTGGATCACTTGAAGGAAGCAAGCTCAGAAAATTATCTTATGTCCCAAAGGAACCCTTTAATTTGCATTACACAGAAGAGGATATAAACAGGGATTTTCCTGTTCAGGCTGCTCAATATGCCTCAAGATTGCAGGTGTCCTTGAGGACAGCCCACCCGGCAGGCAAAACCAAATTCATCCAGGCAATGGATTCAAAAACGCAGCCCAGTGGTGGTGGGTATAAGGAGGGCATGTATTGCATGGAACACAGGACGTGGTGTGCAAACAATGAATGATGGAATGCTGCATCAAAAACTAATGATGTACCGTATGGTGACTAACACAACATAATAATAAGCAAACAAACAAACAAATGTGGAGGTGAGGACAAAGATACATACACAGAGAGATGAGGAAATAAATCTCACTCCAACCTGACCTGATAAGTAGGGTTACAAGAACAGGAAGCTACGGGCTCTTTTTCTTGAAGAAAACAATTAATCACAAAAAAATAGCTCAGTCAGTCTCTACCATGGGCAGAACGATACTCCTTAAGCTGCTCTCACTGTTTGAGTTGCAGAGTAAGAGTGAGGCAAGAGAGGGGCACCTGGGTGGCTTAGTGGGTTAAGCCTCTGCCTCCAGCTCAGGTCATGATCTCAGGGTCCAGGGATCGAGCCTCGCATTGGGCTGTCTGCTCAGCAGGGAGCCTGCTTTCCCCTACCCCCTCTCTGCCTGCCTCTCTGCCTACTTGTGATTTCTCTATGTGACAAATAAATAAATAAAATCTTAAAAAAAAAAAAAAACAAAAAGAGTGAGGCAAGAGAAAGCAAGCAGAGACTGCCCAGGAGCCTCCAAGGCCTTGGGGTAAGTAGATCTAGAGGGATCTAATTCTGCCAGACGCTGTCTGTTAATCCTGATGCAAGCAGACTCAGGAGAGCTGAGGATTCCAAAGGCTTCTCTGCTTTCAACTCTCACCTGAAAAGAGGGTGGGCAGCAGAAGGAAGAGAAGCTGCGTTCTTTCTGCTCTCTGGCTGGAGAGAACTTTATTTAGGCCTTCTGAGTAAGGCATTTGTCAAGGAGTTAGAACTGCCAACATGTTAATAACAACTGAGACTGCTGTCCCCCCTGTTTGCGGGCATCCCGATTCTGAGAAACTCTCCTTGATGCCCAATTAAAATGTGAATTTCAGAGGAACAATGCATAATTTTTAGATATATGTATGTCCCACACAATATTTGGGACATACTTAAATTTTAAAAAATTGTGTTACTTGTTTGAAATTCAAATTTCACTGAGCGTCCTGAATTTTCATTTGCTAAACCTGGCAACACTACCCATAAGCAGATGGCTCACCCAGCCCCAGATGTGTCCGATGACACAGAAAAGAGAACGCAGGACCATGAGGGGGTACAAAATCATGAAAATTCTTCTGAGGTTATACGCTTGCTGAATTTGTTCCCCTTCCCTTTCCACTCACCCAAACCACACCATTCCTCACTCCCTATTTCCTGTCATCCCACCCTTGACCACCTCTCTCACAGGAAGATGTACTACTTGACTTCCCGCAGGGTTAGATGCTGAATTGTAATATTCTCCTATGATGTGAGGTGTGCACATTCTGATTTTTCAGTTCTCAAAGACAGGGACTCTTACTTCTACTTCTACATCTACCATGTTCCCCATGAACACATACATCCCACAACTCAAGGGTTAGGCAGGTAAATTGTGAGTTAGGCACATAGAGTGTTAGATTATAAATTCAAAAGTGTTTCAAAGTAAAGAAACTTTGGATGTGTCCTAGTTTCACTCACTAAATTTGCCAGTAGGGAGACTGAGATCCAGACAGCTAAAGGGACCTACCCAGAAATGTGACACTGATCAGTGGAGAGGGAAGCACACACATTTGGATTTACTGGCTTCACTCCAGAACTGTATATTGTATCAGTGCCTTGCATAATACTCCGCAAATACAGCCATTCTCAGTAAATATTTAAAAGAACTGATGAATTAATAAATAAACAAATGAAATCAATACCTTATGACTGATTTGCTAATTGCTAATTGTTCTATCTTGGGGGACCTATTTGGCCCCTGAAATGGTAAATGTAAACAATGAAGTCCAGCCATCTTTCCAGAAGATATGTTCTGTGATTGCAAAAAACGTGCATCGTGAATGCCATTTCCTTTCACAGCTGGGCTGGGTAAGTCTGAGCTGAGCTGTATAGCAAAAAGCAGCCTCCTTACTGGGCCAATGGCTATTCCAAATTGCTGCATGTATAACTACAGGAACTCAAAGGGAAAAAAATCATTTTAAAATATTTAACTAGCTATGTGACCTTTAACAAGGTAATAACTGCCCTAACCTTTGGGTTTCTCATCTGTAAAATATACAAATAAAATAAAGAGTTACCAGGATAAAGTACTATTTCACTGTGCTAGGCACTCTTTCTTAGTAGATACCCAGCATAAAGGTCCATTTGATTCTTTTTTTTCCTTTTCTCAAAGCGTGACTGGTCTTCTTATCCAACAGGTTTTTTTCCAAAGCATACTCCATGTTTTATCAGCCATGGATTCTCAAAGCAGCAACAACATCACCTGAGAATTTGACAGAAATGCAAATTCTTGGGGCGCCTCGGTGGCTCAGTGGGTTAAGCTGCTGCCTTCGGCTCAGGTCATGATCTCAGGGTCCTGGGATCGAGTTGCGCATCAGGCTCTGTGCTCAGCAGGGAGCCTGCTTCCCTCTCTCTCTCTCTCTGCCTGCCTCTCCATCTACTTGTGATCTCTCTCTGTCAAATAAATAAATAAAATCTTAAAAAAAAAAAAAAGAAATGCAAATTCTTGGGCTCCAAGGCCAACTTACTGAATTAGAAATGGAAAGGGGAGGGGAACCCATTCAGTGTTTTAGCCAACGCATCAGGTGATTCTGATATGCATTCAAGTTTCAGAACCACTGTGCTAGACTGATGTTTCCAAAAGTGTGGTCAATGTACCACACACATCAAAAACACTCCAAGTTCTTATTACAACTGCAAATGCTAGGCCCTGCCTCAGATTTGCTAAATCAAAACCTCTTGTGGGGAACATGAAACTCTCCTTTTTTTTTAAAGATGTCACCCAGGTGATTCTGATGCACTTATACATTAAAAAAAACCTGACGGGGGTGCCTGGGTTGCTCAGTTGTTAAGCGCCTGCCTTCAGCTCAGGTCATGATCCCAGGGTCCTGGATCTATCCAGGTTCCTCTCCACAGGAAGCCTACTTCTCCCTCTCCCCCTGTTTGTGTTTCCTCTCTGGCTGTGTCTCTCTCTGTCAAATAAATAAATAAAATCTTGGGGGTTAAAAAAAAAGAACAACCTGACAAATTGGTGTCAAAATAGCAAGTGAGGGCACTTCAGTGTTTGTGAAAGTCAGATCAGAATTCCTATTTCCTCTTCTTTGTGACCCTGGAAACTTGGGTCACAAAGACCAATCCCAGGAGGCTCTAGAGGTGTGGTCTAATGGCTCTCTCATTATACTATCACCTTAGGAGGAACATATTTTCAGTGACTGATGGGAACATGCCTCCCCACCTGACCTGCTCTCCTAACCAGGTATGGCTCAGATTCAGTCTCCTTGTTCCTAGTGATAGAGCCCAACTTGGTTTGACAGATTAGTGGTTTTTAAAAAATGCACACACAAAGTGAAAACAGTATCCTGAAAATGTTTTTTCCTGGTTATGTAAGTCCTCATCTAATCTGGTGAGAGATGATCATGGCAAGTCATAAAATACCCTAATTCAACACAACTCATTCCTTTTGTCTGTTTCTCTCTAACTCATGGCTTAACTGTTGGAACACCTTTTCTTTTTTCCCTTCAAATTAACCAAGGGTGACAAAGCATGGTTGGTGGTGACAACTCAGGTAATATTTTCATCTACTAATTCCCACAACCCAATGACATAGATGCCAATGTACTACTAGTGCAAGTCTATTCTAGTTTCAATGTGATAGAACTAGGAGTTCTTTAAGCCATTTTAGCAAGGAACTATACAACAATTAAAAAGAAAGAAAGAAAGAAAGAAAAAAAAAGAGAAATAAAAAGTTTTTCCAAGTATACCCTGAAAATTTTATACATATTGAAGTAGATTTCTTAGTCATTTCTCTGAGGTCTATAAAATTAAACGTTGTGTCAATTCCAATTAAGGACAGATATAACTAAGGTAAAGTTTACTTATGATCAAGTGATCTCTAACCATCCAGTACATGGTGATAATAATTAAAAAGCCAAACTTTCCTTAAGGTAAAAACACCAAAACAAAACAAACACAAAAATCTACATAGCAGCTCAACTCATGAAAACATCACCACAGAAACATTAGTGAAACACCTCTGCAAGAAGAGAAGGGGCTTCTTTATAGCTTTTTACGTAGATCCCTTTTGTAAATTATATTCTATGTAGTAAGCAACCAGGTTCCAATGCTATTCTTCACTTGAAGACTATAATCAACTCTCACCCTATAAAATAAATGATAAGAGGGGTGCCTGGGTGGATCAGTCAAACATCTGACACTTGATTTTGGTTCAGGTCATGATCTTAGGGTTGTGAGCTCTGCATCTGGTTCCACACTGGGTGCAGAGCCTGCTTAAGATTCTTTCTATCCCCTGCCTCTGCCTCTCCCCAATTAGGCTCATGCCACTGCACTCTCTTTCTAAAAAAGAAAAAAAAAAAAAAAAACAACAAAAGTGGTAAGAAAAAGTGATTCAGGCCTGCCATCATGGCACTAGTAGGACTCGGAAGTCCAACTCAGTTGACATTCCTGGAAGTGCTCTCCCACGGTGAGGAAAGAATCTGGAACTGACTTGAATTTGGTTTTTTGCAATCGGTAGAGTGGCTGCATTCCATAGATTCCATGAAAACAGAAATGGAAATGATCACTCTAAAAAAGCCCTGAAGTTCTTCAGATTCTTTGAACTCTACCATGATTAGGACTTAACATTCCTTTGGGAATGAGAAATAGAAGCAATGAAATCAGTAAGAGTAACGGAAGTAATGTCAGTCATCTTGACTGAACATTTGTTAACCAGTCTTGATGTCAAATGTGAAACATTAGTTATGTCACTTTGTCTTCAGGACAACCCTTAAGGTAGGTATTAGTACTTTAGAGACTTACATAAAAGACTCCAGAAAGCTAGATAACCCACAAAGGCATGGCAGTTGAGCCTCTATGCTCTATTGACACTCCCCTGATTCATTACACTCTGTTAGGGCTAACTGTCTTTGTCTACCCAAAATTTGTTATGAAGTTCTATTCCCCAGTGCATTGGTATTTGAAGGTGGAATCTTTGGGAGTTAACTAGGTTTAGATTATGTCTGGCAGGTAGGATCCTCTTGATGGGATTACTGTCTCTGTAAGAAGAGGGAGAGAGAGCTCTCTCCCCACAAGCACACACTAGGGGAAGGCCATGTAAGCATATAGTGAGAAGGTTGCTGTCTACAAGACACGAAGAAGGCCCTCACCCAACACAAAATCTGCTAGCATTTTGATCTCAGACTTTTCAATCTCCACATTTGTAGGAAATAAATTTCTCTTGTCTAAGCTTACCTCGTCTATGGTATTTTATTATAGCAGCTTGAGCAGACTAAAAGTCCCTCTTCCCTTTTTTGGACTACTGATGCTAGATAGAACATGATGAAGGATTTCCTTGTACTGTTTTTCAAGTCTCTTCTCTGTGGAATCCAAAATCAGGACATTCATTCATTCATTCACGCATGAGACCCATTCATTCTCCCTTAATATGTTGGCTCAGGGTGAGTCTGAAGTCACTCAGAGACCTCCACCACAATCTGATGTTCAAACCTATACCACTGTTGCTGCCAAGTTGCCCAAGATCACACAGCAGGAGGGGAAACCAGAAGCCCTGCTTTCCAGTTCTGTGCTCTGTCAAAGTATTCCTCTCAATACAAAAGAAGGGCTTTTAGGTGATGCCAAGTAGAGAGCAAAGAGTACAGAAAGACAACATCCTGCAGGGTTCCAAAAGAGGAAAAGGGGAAAAAAAAACCAAACCCAGATTAGATATTAGATTTGCTTGCCTCACCTTTGGGGCAACTACAGCTGCTCATAAAGGGTTGAGGAGTGGGCCCGTGGGAAGAATTCGATCTAAGCATCCTCCTCTGGATGAAGGAATGGGCAGAGCAGAGAGCCCCTTGAGAAGTTTCTACTGATTGACCAGGAAGCAGAGCCTCCAGATCTGGAGCCTCAACCAGTCGTCCCAAAGTTCTGACCCCCTTCTGGCTCCCTCCCTGCTACAATGGTATATGAGGTCTTTCCCACTGAAAAAGAACACATCAAAATGCCACAGAGTAGAGCTAGAGAGGATTTTAATGTTTTAAAGTATTTCTTGTATTTTCTAAATTTTCTTCCATGAACTTATCTAGTTTTTATAATTTTAAAAAACTTAAATTATTCTCAAAAAAAGGAAGGCAATGGCTCTTAGCATAGTACTTTATGAAACACTCTCTAGCCCTCAACATTTTCCTGAGCTCTTTCCGTGCTTCACATTGGCTGAGTGATTGATGCTTACTGAATGTAAAGTGAGGCAGCCACAGGGCTATGGGTAGATCTAAAGGAACATAGGAAGTCTTTGCTGCTAGCGTGGTTTCTTTCTAGAAGATTCTTTTGAGACTTTCATCTATCTGCCTATCTGTCTATCTCTATCATCTATCAATTCCCCTCTCTGTACTGGAGCCAACTGATCCACTCCATACTGCCAGGTTGATATTTCAGAAGGACTCCTTAGTCTTTTTAGAAATAATTATACAATTATTTTAAGAATGCAAACCTGTGAGTATTCAAATTGCATGGAATGTGAAACAGATGCCACAGCTAAAGAATGGCCCTTCCTTGCAATTTGGCCCTCAAAACAATCTTAATCCTCCCTTTTTCAAAACTAAAAGCTGAAGCAAAGGGGCATAAACACACAAGGAGCTGAAACCTTAGCAGCTATTTTCAACCCAAGTTAATTGTTTCTTGAGGTTCTGCAAGTGATTTATGTCATTTATAAGCACGTTCAAATGCCACTTGGCCCCACAGGGGCAGAGATGGATCCAATTTCATGGGGGGGGGGGGCTTTTGTTGTACCCAAGTTCCCTCCTGGAGCCTGTCTAATGTTCTTTTCCTGGGATTCCTGACCTACCCTGCGGCACAGACAGAGTGTAGAGCCGGGGAGGGCTGAGCTGCCCAGGGAAATGCACGTGAAAACCAAAAGGACCCCACACTTCCCACCCAGATCTGCAGAAGAGCCTCCTAAGGGACCTGTGTCCTCTGTGGATGAGAAAGACATCTGACCTGAACCTGGAGGGACAGAGGTGCATTCTTTAGGTCTACAGTCAGTCACCCCTAACTTCTCTCCGCATTTCAGGGAAGGCTTTAGCTCTGTACATACCTTGCCCAATTCAGAAGAGGCATAATGACTTCATAGCCTTTAATTCAACACTTTTTGCAGGCGTGTTGGGAAGGGGTGATGGGTCTGGGATTTATGAACATAAATCAATCACCAAATGAATAACCCCTAAGAATAAGAGTAGAAAACAGCCATAAAGGCAGGAGGCTTGGGATATGAATTCTTTTGTTTGTCCTTCCAGACAGCCTATGATGTAGCAGAATATGTTCCTGCTTGGAACTTACCCTAATTTAAATTTCCGGATTATCTGCTGATGAAATACCAAAGGGCAGATTTTAAAAAATATTCCTCGTATATTTGTGGGGCATAACAAATAACATGGAGGACATAGGGAGATGGAGAGGAGAAGGGAGCTGAGGGAAATTGGAAGGGGAGGTGAACCATGAGAGGCTATGGATTCTGAAAAACAACCTGAGGGTTTTGAAGGGGCAGGGGATGGGAGGTTGGGGGAGCCAGGTGGTGGGTATTGGGGAGGGCACATATTGCATGGAGCACTGGGTGTGGTGCAAAAACAATGAATACTGTTACACTGAAAAGAAATAAAAATAAATAAATAAATAAAATTTTTTAAAAAAGATTCCTCGTAGAGAGCCTATAACTAAAAGTATGAATTTTCTACACCTTGCATGCACAGTGTGCTGGTAATTATTGTAAGTGCTTAGAAACATTATCCTGTTTACTTAATCCTTTCACATAGGTATTAGACCCACTTTTTAGATGGAAAAACAGAAGCTTCCACAGGCAAAGAAACTTCAAGCAGTGAACAAGCTACAGATCTCCTGCTCTTTAAATTGTCCCAGCTTAGGAGAATTAACTGGTCATTTCCATCTACTCTTTCAGAAGGCATTATGTTGGTGTCCTGGTGATTGTGGGTCTTAGCACTTGCTCAGACTACCCATCATTTATCTCCAAACTGTTTTCTCACTTGGTCATGATTCCTGCCCTCTGTAATATATCCAGTCATTCCATCGCATAAACACATAGGAGTAGCAAGTTGAACCTAACTAGGAACCAAAAGAGAATAGCAGAAGTAAATTGCCACTAATTTTAATGCATAGTTAATGTAAGTGGAGTATGTGCTCAGAATGGACTCTATTGCTTTTCAGGGAAATACTCTTCCACAGCAATTGTTTTTAAGTGTTATTTCTGATTAATTATGTGCTATTTTCTCTCTCCTTGCTCCCCACCCCAGTTCTTCCTCCTTCATTAAAGGCACCATAGATAACCTTCCATTTCTCTCTCCCTGTATCTTAATTTTTCACCATGTCCACTGTTGGAAACAATTAGGAAAGGTGAACAAGTAGGTGGTTAATATGATCTAAAACTCTCCTGAAGCTGGGAAGACACATCACCACCTGTGTTCCAGCTTTAGAACACACTTGGCAGCAAATTGCAAGACCGGGAGGTCATAATCAGGAAAACAGAAACACATTACATTTTAATAATCACCTACCTTTTCAATAGCTCTGAGCTTTCAAGTGTCACCTCCAGTTACAGGGAACTAAAATCAACCTGCAAGCCCTCTCCCTTTCATGCAGCAGAAAGAACAGCAGACGACCGGTGACACTTGTCAAAGGCAAAGGACCAATAAATATGAGTTGCATGCTAGAAGCAAGTCAGCAAAATCAAGCTCATCAACTTCCCAGCATGGATTTTATTTTATTCTAAATCAGATACTCATTAATGGGGAACATTCTTTGAATCATCATTTTATTTACACTAGAGAAATGCAAGACACATTGTCTGATGTGGAGGAAATGAAGTGGCTCCCTCAATGCTCAGTTGTAGGTATTTTCTTCTGTAGCCTCCTGAATTTTCATGCTAATGGAAAACACCCAGGCCAGATGCTTGCTAGTAACAGGTTAAAATGGCACTGCAAGTGAACAATTTTCCTTGATGTAAAAAAAAAAAAAAAGAAAGAAAGAAAGCATAAAGAATAAACGGGATAGCAGGCAAAAAGTGAAAAATTCTAGCCTGCCTTAGATGTCAGAATCAAACCATACAGATCATGCTTCCTAAAGAGAACCCCAGAACAGCTCCTTTAGGGTTTGTGAGAGACAAATCATGCCTTGGTTTGAGATGGTGCCTGCCTTCTTGCCATCCTATTAGGAAATAAAGTCTATGAGGTTATTCTCCTGCATAGCTCTGTCTTCCCCAACTCCTATCTAGAGGCCAACACGTACTAGGTACTCAAGAAATACTAGTGAACAAACACCTGAACTCTGAGAAATGTTCTATCTTTGTTAAAAATTAATAATAAGTTCATTCAATTATAATCAACACCACACTAGTTTTCAGGCAAGAAACTAAAGTCCTCCCTCCACCCCAAATGGTTCTGATCTAATATGGGTATCAAGCTGAGTGAGATCTCCCTCACACATTCCTATCATTCAACTTCTTTAGTTTTTTCCTCGGCTGGGCAAAAACCTCAGTATGGCAGGTACTGGAGACCTTCAGCCATTCCCATTTATAGGGACCCCTTCTCATCTTCCAGGGCTCAAGGAGACACTCAGGATGGTGGAAGGCTAGGCACTATGCAATGGGTGGCAGATACATTGTTTGCTTTTTAGTAAGTTTACCTTTTTCAGATAATAGCCACTTGGAGGTGGTCCATGCTTTCTATTTTCTATCAAGTTATAAAGAGGAAAGCAAATCAAGAGAACTCTGGTGAATCAGTTCACAGAATATATATCCTACAAGATGCCAACACCTTTTATCTACTCCATCAGGAAGCTGTAGTGTTTTTAGGATTTTGAACAATTTCTCTTAATCCCATGTTATATTTTCATAACATTTTTCCAGTTCATGAAGTGTTAACCATAATTACCTCATGTTACCCTCGCATCAACTCAGGGATGTTGTTATTAGTACCCTTCCAGTAGAGGACACTTATTTAAAACAATTACCTTCCTCAATAAATTACTTTCTTTCCACAGCAATGCAGCTTTCTCAAAGATAACTTCACCTTAAGTAATGACTATTTCTTCTCAAACTCCCCAGAGCTTCTCTCCCTTGTTGAACTCAACTTTAGCCAAGATATTTTCTTATTACACAGACCCCTCTTTTGCTTTTTATAAGTGACACCCTTACCCAGTCAGAGAAAGCCCTCTGAAACTCTAAAAATAAGTGAATGTCTGACAAGAAAGAAAAAAAACAGAAGGGGAGGAGAAATGTTTTAGAACTTGAGAATTTTGGAGAACAACCCATGTACAGATGGTATTTAATGTTCTCCAAACCCCAAATGCTGGTTTCCATGCCTGGCTTCTTGTTGTTATTTCCTGGTCACTTTGAACTGACTTATCAAATTGAGTAGATTCTTTATACATATGTTGGTATTTTAAGTCCTGGTGGGGATAAGGCCTCCCATTTGTTTCAAGTTTTGTTCTTAAGAAATGTTTTTAAAAGCCCTGCTTAGAAAAAGAATCTCAGTCAAAACCCACTATAACTTTCGTCTTCGCCCATTTCAATGAATGATGCCAACCACTGGGCTTCTTATTAAGAATGATTCCAGCTGGCTTCATTCTCCACAGGGAAGTTAGTTTAGATTCATGGAGATGCCATCCAGCAGACTGAGGGCAATATAAGTTCCACAAAGTAGGATGTTGAGACTCTTCCTTACCCAGGTTCTGAATCAAAGGAAATAAGAAAAGTGAGTTAACGTGTTGAGGCTGGACCACCATTTTTACCGAGGATAAAATCCATGGAGGGACACAGGCTGGGCTGAGAAGCAAACAGACCTGGTAACTTCCTGCGTGCCCCACTCTCTCTCCCCTGCAGACCTTGTAACAGCTAGTCCAAAGGAAGTTTTAGTCTGAAGAACAGACACCTGTACCCACATCACTGTCTTGGACAGGTCCCAACGGAAAGGGAAGAAAGAGAGCAGACAAATCAAGCTCTAGCTCCCTCCATCGAAGAAACAAGTAACAATAACTACAAGAATCAATGCCTATTACCCACCAGTCCTGAACCCATCCGAATCTTTTTTCTATGATAAAACCATTTGGCTTTTCTCAGCCTCATTGTCCTCTCCTTTAAAAGGAATGGGTTTGGCTGGCGGATGGTTGTGATCCAGCCCAACTCTGAAATTCTTTAGTTAGCCCCAGCAGTGACTCTAATGAGGCTTAGGCCAAATTGTGCCTTCTCCCTTAAGGCATTAGTTCCTTTCACTGAGATTCATGGTCAAAGATCACACCCCTGAGACTCACCAATCATTTCTTAGATGATGGCAATTGTGAGGGTGACTCAGTGCACATCTGTCCCCACCACCAGAAAATTCACTCCAAATGCACAGGTCAGTGAGAGCATCTCAGAGCGCAAATAGTACTTTATCATCAACATTAGCCTAGGAATATATAGGCCCATCTATTTCTTAATGATCCAAATACAATACTCAAGAACATTATGAAGATTATGATGCAGCAACAGTGTTAGGGAAAGATGAAAAACCCAGGGATTGGGGGTCCTATACTCTCCCTTTTGCTTACAGCACTAACAAGCCATGTGCCTGTAACATCTCTGGGGCTCTTTCTTCATGGACAAGGTGATGGAATCAGAAGTTTTCAAACTTAATTCCACCTTTTTAAAAATACAAAATTACATGGAATCTGAATATACGGCATGGTCAAAAATAAATCTGCTCTTTGGGGCACCTGGGTGGCTCAGTGGGTTATGATCTCGGGGTCCTGGGATCGAGCCCCACATCGGGCTCTCAGCTCAGTGGGGAGCCTGCCTCCCCCTCTGTCTCTGTCTGCCTCTCTGCCTACTTGTGGTTTCTGTCAAATAAATGAATAAAATCTTTAAAAAAATAAAAAATAAAAAAAAAAATCTGCTCTGATGGAAGTGTGGGAAGAGAGTCTCAGGCCCATCCTAATTGATTTCTCCCTCCCCAGTGAATAGTATTCCCTCCTTCAAACATGGTAGGCCCTAAGGTCTCATGGATCATTTCCTAAGAAGAATTTTCTCTGTGCCAGGCTGCATTCAGGACTGACACTCCGTTCAGTATTTCTGACACTACAGTTGTTAAAGAAAAACTGAATAGTACATCTAACAGAGATATGGGCCAGTTATCATCAGAGTTAGAACATAAAACCTACACACAAAATATACTTGAGTTTTCATCACCAGACTAAATTTTAGTTCAATAGGAAGAGAGAGAGAGAATATAGTAGAGTGCAAAGGCACAATACTATTAAAAAATAATTTACTTTCTGCTCATTACTTGTGTTGCACAATCCAGACTCAAGGCATGAGATTTTTACCTTAAAATAATGTGAGAAAGGTCAGGTTCTCCTCAGAGAAAGTGCTTCTCTCTCACAGGGATCATGAAGCAGTTCTGGCCTTCAGAAGAGATGGCCCCATCCTCTGGTCACCCAGCCCCCTCGTATATCTCCTCTGCATGTGTTAATTCTTTTGAAGGTGATGGGGGTTCTTTGCATGGAAGATATATGCAGCTCTATGGCGGGAAGGGAGATCCTAATTATCTGCAGCTGACAACCTTTCAGGGCCCATTATAAAAGAAACGTCTGCACCAGGCACTCAGAGCCCTCTATCCCAGCTCCAGGGAGTTTGAGGGAGCAACAAGGAGTGATTCCAAGAGCCTGATTTATCAGGGAAGATTAGAAGAGTTACATCTATGGTCTGGTGAAATAATGACAGAGGGGGAGCAGGCTAATGGTTGACAAAGGGGCAGAAGAAGGAGAAGAGATTTATGTAGCCTGGTACAAGGGTGAGCAACTGGAGGAATGGAATGAAATGAAGACGGGAAAGAAAGTCCCAAGTAAATATCAGGGAAAGTTTCCTTGCTGATTTATTAGACAGATGAGCAAATCTTCCAGATGAAGCTTCATCATCATCCTGAGAGTGAGTGAGCCTACAGAAATGTATCATGGCCATTTGTCTCTGTCACTGTGGGACCTGCAGTGATATTTAGTACAATTCTCTATCTTTTTCTTGAAGAGTTCCCTTAAAACTGAGAATCAACCCTTTTCTCAATGGGACACTGGGAAGCTCTTAAGAGGCATGTGGCCTATATCCACAGTTCTAGGCATAGACACTTGCTAACCATCACCAAAACATTTTTAGAGGTATACTTGTACTTGTGTACTGTACTTGTCCACGGTACCCAGCCCAGAATCTCCCTGGGGTTAGAGAGGAGCTTAGGAAGCCAGGAAGACACTTCAAAATTCAACTGATGTTCTTTCAGCAGCAATATATGGAAACGTTCTGCTGAATGTGACAATACGAAGAGTGCCTCTATCTGATTCTGACCTGGATAGGGACCCTCCTACGTACCACTTCAGACCCTTTCAGACTCTCCTTGTTCCAGATGCCACTGCACCAAGCAGCTCTGCATAAGCTCCAACTGACATCACAGAGGCTCCACCTGACCTACCTCACTTACTGCTCTGGAAATTCCCTGTTGCTATATATATACAGGATGCCTTAAGAACCTGCCATGCACCACCTCCCAAATGTAACCTGCAGTGATGAGCTGAGGTACAATGGAGAAAACATTTGACCTGCGGGAGTTGGCAGATAAAGTCTTTCCTCTTTTCCTCTAGACAGACTATATGGTTATGCAGTTTAGATGGTTTCCTCAGGGACAGTCCCACAAAATCAAGATCAAGCAATTAGTAGCAGCCAACTGGATAAGACATCTTCATATTGGCTCTGCCTCACTCTCCTTCCCCCTCTCACTCCTCAGGGTCGAATCCTCTAATAGCATTCATAGCACAGAAGACTTTGCCTCAAGTTATGCTTTCTAGGGGAACACAAGCTAAGGTATAACCAAATATTCAGGGCCCAGGAGTTACTGAACTGTCTGAATAATGACATAAAGTTCTTTACTCATTTGGATTGGGCACCTGGCCCAAAGTTATATCCTAGACATTGCATAGAACTGTCCCCTTCCACCTTCAGCCCCCCAGATAGTGCGTCCATTAAAGTCCAGGCATAGCAAGGATCCTTGTATGGGCCCCATCTTATATTTCGGCATCTCCACTGTCTTATTGTACTGGAGAGAACTGGCTAGCTGGAGGACTTGATTTCAGCCAAGCTGGTGTTTCCTACTACGTCCCCGACAGGAGCCAAGATACAATATACAAGGTAAGCTAGACACCCAGGGAGGGATGATCAGTCCCTTTGGAGATAGCCTGAGAGGTCACTGACGAGCTTGTGCCCTTTCCATCCAGCTGTGAGGTCTCTCTGCCACAATTACTTTTGATGCTATTCTTTGTGTTACAGGCATTACAATTTCAGTCAAGCACTGGTAAATTCAGAATCCTAAAATGATCATCCCTTATTGCCAAAAGCCCAGTCCCTGGTGCCCTAAAGAGAGATTACAATTCTAACCAAAGAGAGACTACAATTCTAACCAAAGAGAGACTACAATTCTAACCAAAGAGAGACTACAATTCTAAGTTATCTGTGTGCTGCAAGTTTTTGTTGTTGTTTTGTTTTGTTAGTGTGTGTTTTAAGTTCAACTATTTTTATGTCTCCACCAAAAAAATAAAAAATAAAAAATAAAAATTCCTTAGTAACCCATTATGGGTTAGTGAATTCCCAAACCGTTCAAAAATACTTTAAAGTTCTTTTGGGACATAGCCAGATACTTAATATTGTATTACATTTTATAGTTGTCACTTAATCAAGCTATTTAATATTATAGTACATTTTAAAACTGTCACTTAATCACATTTTCTTGACCCTTTTATGGGAATTAAAGATCACTGTAGATAAAAAATGGCATGCTTTAGTTTAAATAGATTCAGTATGTCCAGTTTGACAGTTACTTCTGAGACATTAAAAGAATTTTCTGTGATTAATGTGACCCACACACGTTAAATGGTGTAATGTTCCATTTCTTCAGCCATTAGCGGAAACAGCATCAGACAGAGGGAGCCAAAATGTAGCCAACTGTATGTAAAGCTGGGAGATGGGGGTGGGGATGGGGGGTGCTAAAGAGAATACAGAGCCAGGCAGGCTGAGATAAGAGAGAGATTTCTGCTGATTTAATATTTGCTTTCTCTGGGCATCTTGAGAGCAAAGTCTGAGAAACACAAAGGTCAGGCCCTGGTAATGGAGTGAATGCCAGGCTTAGCAATGCAAGCACTCTGAGGGGAGCGTTCTCCACAAAGGGGGTGCGTCTTGAGCTGGCAGCTGAGTGGAGTTACTTGGCGCTTATTATAAATGATTGATGAACACTGCTTCTAAATTTAGAAAAGCTCTCTAAATGGACATTTACTCACAAGGAAAAAAAAAATCTTCTGAAAGGTCCATCCCTGGAACAGTTTTGTTTATGGCGCTGCGATAGTTCCGGGCAATTAATCCAGAATTGTGTCACTGAAAGATTTTATATTCTTAAGTGTTCACTCATGTAGTTAAAGTAAATTATGTCCTTTTCCAAACATGTTTCAAAGAATTGTACTGGGTTTTAAAAATCCTGGTCCCTAAATCCTACTTGTTTGTTTAATTAATCTGAAAATAACTGCTCCTGCTTTGTTTCTTAATCACAGATCACATGCGATGTATTTGTTAGCAGCTGCGAATGAAAGCATGTCCCAGTGTGTTTTTCTTGATTGTTTAATAAGAGTTGAATAATACCCTATTTAATCCATCAAGTAGGACATTACAATAACATTGATCTTTTGTTTGACAGCAAATTTGTTTGATAACAGAATGGAATATAATGTAACCAAATCAGTGTCAGAAATGCATTTCAGAGAATCCAATTAAAGACATGCGTGCACACTCCAGACACAGAAAGGTAGAGCAGAGGAACTAGGCACAGCAAGGCACATTGGACAGGAGGGTCCAAAGGAAAAATCTCACCTTGCAAAATGCCCACAGCTTACCGAGAAGATACACACCAAACCCTCCACACCCTAGGGATGTGGCTATTTTGGCTGAAGAAGGTCAACCTACTCCAAGATCTAAATGGACAGACCAATGCCTACCATTGTGTTCTTCCTTTATTAGCTCAGACACTGTAATTCTTGGGGTCAGAAATGCCAGGTTCTGCCATCACTTAGCATACCTCCTTTTCCCTTCTGCTACAACACAGTAAGGGCTCTTAAAGAATGGTGTTGTTCACATCCCAGAATTTTTGACCTGCTTCCAAACCTTTTCATTTCAGCATCTTTTATCTCCAAGGAGGAATCAAAGGATTGTACAAGACCCTATCTTCATGAACTTCACTTAGGAGGATGTGTCAGCCCTGGAATTTATTCACACGCATGTTTATTAGATGTTTTACAGTTGGACACTTCCTTTCCCCCAAAAATCCAGCACAGAGCTATAACAGAGCCTCTTGTGATACCAAAACCGGATAATGCTACAAAGAGGGGGAAAGATAAGTAGCAACAACAACAAAAAAAAACCCTTCCAAAGTGCTCAGTTTTGAGTCATATATTTTGTCCCGAAGTTGAGTAGGCAGTGCACATGTTGACCAAATTCAATGTGTTGACCGTCTCATAGCGAATATAGAAGTGCAGAGACCCAATAAGCATTGGAGGGGATGCAGTGGGTTCACTTTATGTCACTGGGGAGATGGAAGAAGACAGTTATATATATATTTTTAAATCCCTAAATTTTAAAACAAACAGCCATTGGATACAACTGCACTCTCCTTGGGAGCTTCTTATCAATTTTTTGGTAGATAATAAAAAGTTCACTTTCTAATGAAGGCAGAATGAGAGCTCACAAAGGTAGTTTCAAACCTTTACCAGTGAATATAAGCTAAGAAAGCAAAAGAAAAAGTACTATCAAATCTCCCAAATCAACCCTAACACTGTGCTTATGGCTTTGCTAACCCAGACCTCAGGAGAAATTTAATTGTTCTTACTTTTTTAAACATTTACATCTAAAACTGGAATTTTCCTGTCACTCACTTTGTCTTCATCTTGTCACAAAGGGGAGATATCCAGGATGATCTTGTGGATCTAGAAAGTCGAGGAGTCTTTGTTTTAATTCTTCCCTAGTTTTTACTCACCAGTCTCCCCTGTCTCACATTATTATAATTCCTTCCCTCTCTCCATTCCCTGCCTCCTTCCTTATTCTTTTGTTCTCTGACTAATCTTTCCTTTTATATTAATGAAGTCCTTTGTAGTTTCTCTTCAAATCTTCCAGTAGATTCCTTTGTGACTTCTGTGTGTGTGTGTGTGTGTGTGTGTGTGTGTGTGTGTATTTTACCTGATAGGGTCTTTAAAAAAAAAAAAATCCATGAAAATTATTAGTACTTCCATCCTTTCTGGCACTGTCCCACTGGCCTTAAAACATTCTATTATATCTCTGATCTGAAACGGCTTTCTCTTGACCCAGAAGTATTGGCAAATTACAGACCCCAAGCCAATCTTTTATGGAGAAGGTCTAAGAGCAAGTGGTAGCCTTTCAAGTGCTTCACCATGGAGTCATAATCTTTATGACAAATAGCCTCTTGCTTTGCAGTTACGGCTAGTTTACTATGCATATGGCTGAAAGAGGGCCCCTTAAAGTGGTCAGGGACTTTTTCTCAAGCCCCCTCCCAGGTGTCACATCACTCCTTTTTACTGGCCTTGTTAGAGGGACAGCATTAGCCCCACAGATCACCCGAGCTTCCTGACCAGCTGCCAGGCTGTAAAGCACGTGGAACTGGGGTGGTCGATCCAAAGACATCAACTTGTCACTCTTGACAATCATTCATCTGCAACAGAAATAGCCCATGGTGCCTCAGAGATCGATGTGGAGACCACCGCTCTTCAACATTATTGCCACTAATTATTAAGATGAATGCGGTGATTAATGGGAGCGATGCTTTTTCACTTTATGCAAATGGTGAGCTCATGCATATACATGGCAGAGGGGGCTCACCAACCTGGTGCCCTGAACGTTGCTGCTCAGCCCCCTTACTCAGCTGTCACTGTGACCCAGGTGCAACGACTTAGAGCGATTTAAAAAGAAATGCTAAAAATGAATTGTTGATCAGCAGCCTCAGGCAGCTTTTTGGAAATTCCCTACTACAAGGACTGTGCTTTGATTAGGAAAAGCTCAATCAAGGCAATAACTGGGGTCATTAAGGATGCTGCATTAGCCTGTGGTCCTTTGAGTTCACGTTGTCTGAAAGAAAGAGCTGATGAGGAATGAGAAAATACAGCTTCTGTTGTGATGATGTAAAGAGAGGCAAGTCAACCTCTCTGGGTCTTAGTTTTCTCCTTGGCAAAAATGTGGGGGTCCTATTAAATGACATAAAGCCCCTTTTAACCTTACAATTTTAGTATTTTATAAGGCACAGGGTAAGTGGGATACAAACATGCAGGCTTTTGTCCTCTACCCAAAATGAACACTTTCTGCCATAATTATCCTTAGGATGGCATATCTTTCATTATTTGCTGTATTTCATAAGCCTGTATTTCATTCATCTAACAAACATTTCATTGAACATCTACTCTGTGCTTAATAAAAAACAACTCTTTCCTTCATAAGAGCTCTATATACTTAATGCTAATCAGTGCATCCCATTGAGTTACTATGTGTCATAGAGGCAAGCTCTCTAACAACTGGAACTGAAACTTATTCTGCTTTATAAACAGTGCCTGGCAGAGTTGGCACTCAGTAAATATTTGTTAAATGAATGAATATTGGGCATTGGGGGAAGAATGATTACAAAAGAATTTAACAAATGACCTCTGCCCTCCAGCCCCTTACAATCTATGTGAAGCCAAAAATATACTCAGGCAAGTAGCCAACATAATGTCACAATGAATGAGGTAGTTACATGCAGCCACCCGTGGCTCTTGAACAAGAATAAAACTTTCCTAAGGGATCTCACAAATGGGAGGTTTTTGATAAGACATTCTAGAACTAACTGGAAGGGAACAAATATAAGTACTTGACCCCTAGCCTTTAGTCTTATGCCAAACAGATGGTATTTCTCCCCTTCTTAGAGATCTTAAGGTGGAGATTCCACAGTCTTTGATGGTTACCCAGAGCAGCCCTTTGCCCAAGAGTTCCTTCTTCCTATCTACTCAAAGCTTCTCCTTCCACACGGACTGATTCTGGATGGGTGATGACCACATGTTTTTCTGATGCCTGATGCTATCATATCACTGAAGGCCCAGTAGGGACAGTTAAATTTGGCAACTTTAGAGACTGACTGTACCGCTCAGAGTAACTGATGGCCCGGTGAACATCCGTCTGAAAAACAAACTCCCCAAAGAACTGACTCACAATCTTAAGTGACCAATGAGCCATTTAATTTCCTTGTTAGATATCCTAGAGGTAGAATTTCAGGTGGGTTCTCTACTACAACCCTGGGCTCTGGTGATCTAATCCTCTGTTCTCACTCTCCATCTTTTTTTTTTCCCCACTAAAAGAGTAGCAGAATTCAAAGTTGGGGTGGTGGTGTATGATGGTTGGAGCAAATGTTCTACAGTCAGACCAGAATATGAGTTCTGATTCTGCACCCTATGAGCTGTATGAGAAGCCTTTTGTACTCTCACCTGCCAAATGAAGAGGATAACTGTATGCCTCAAAGAGTTCTCTGAGGGAATAGAGGGGATAAAGTGGGTAAAGTACCTGCCACAGAGTAGCGCTGGATAAAGGAAACATCTAAATATCATTTTTCCTTCTGTCTGCACTGGCTGGCTTAAGGAATAGGGCTGAATGCTTAAATCATCATCCTTAAAGGGAACACAGAATAGCTTCTGGTTCAGTACATGATTTCCAGCAGGTAAGACACTCTCCTAAGTGTGATCACAGTGATCCAAAGACTCTATGAGTCTTTCTTCCTCAGGAACATCAACATTTTGTTCTGACTTTGGATTTCTAGATGGACAACTTAATTTAGAAGAATATTAGTGGAAAGTCTACTGGAAAATTTGCACAACATTTTGCTTTTCAGATGATACCAGCCCAGCCACTGTGACACCCCATGACTGAACCTGCTCCTCTCCCACATTCTGGGTTTCAGGGCATGCCATCTAACTCACGTTGATGGCAAGGAAGACTTAGTAGAATGTTGAAACCACAACTGGTTGAGTGTATAAAAGGTGTAGAATTAGGAAACCCTGAAGGGAGAATGGGAAATTATTCATTGTCACAATAATTATGATGGACAAAGTGAGGAGCAAGCCAGGATTTCACAGTAAGCTTCAGTCCCTGCAGACATCTCACCTCTCAATGGCCAGTGAGCTTCAGTTATTACTCCCTATACTGTATAACAGAAGGCCTATCCCAGGCTTCCATTGTCTACATACATTAACATGCATTTTCCATTATTTAAAGGTAGTTTTTAAGGAAGTATTTGTGGGTATGATGGATGCCTCTCCAAGGACCTCCCTTCTGTATTCTTCCTGTAGGCAAACCCCCTGCTGGTCACATCTGCATTGGTCATGAGAAATCCTGCTTTCACCAGCCTCTCCAGCTCATTTCAATTCTTGATACAGATGATGCTTCTTACAAGACCTTGTCTCCCAGGCCTCTGCCAGAGAATTTAGTTAAGTCCTCCATCCCCTGCCTGGTTGGCTTCACTCCTCGTAGCCTGACTTAGCCATGTTGCTAAACCTGGCTGTTCCAAGTGATGTTTGACAAATGCTCTCTCTCTAAGCATCTCCAGGGCAGGGCAGGGAAAAACCATCAGGTCTTTTTTTTTCCCTTTTCCATGAAAATCTGGAGTGTGAAGCCCTAACTTAAAATACATCCCTTCCTTAAAAGGTCCATCAGAATCATGGAAAGCGGCTGCTTTTGGAGGAGACCATAAGACCTCCAGTCTATCACCTGAATCTTGAACATGGCAAGGGCATTTTCCAGGTCCCAGGCCAGTCATGGTGGAGCCAGGAGGACCACCAAGTCAGCCAATCCTTCCCTGTTCCCATGACTCCAACCAGGGCCTCTCAGAGTGAAGAAGGAGCTGGTCTCTGCCCATGTCTTCCTGTCTTCCTTTTTATTCTTTCTTCCTACCTACTGTCTTCCTTGTTTTAGGCAAAGGAGAGGCTTGGAATATATTAAATAAAAAAGAAATTAGAATTTTTCATATATTGTATACATTTGTATTTCACAAAGTAAATTTTTTTCCCTTGGCAAAATAATTAGGGATTTCTTCTCTTTCTTTTTCTTTCTGTCCTCTTTCTTTCTTTCTTTCTGAAGACACACACACTTCAGACCCTGGGGAGGGAACTTTTGAGTCTGTCTTATGCGAATGTGAGGCCAGTAAAATGACCTTCCCTACTTGGTGCCCTGCCTCCCTCTCAGCCCTCCTGGGATGGGCTTTCCCTTTTGAACGGAAAGGAAAGCTGAGACACAGGAGAGGTGAAGACAGAGCAGAGAACAAGAGAGTGAAGGGGAAAGAAGGAAAAAGAAACACCTACTTGCCTTGCTGCTTTTCTCATTCATTTTCAAATTATTCCCAGATCAAACACTAAGGGGGATCACAGAGAAAAAAGGAATCAGGATCAGAGAGGAGCCCTGTGAAAATGTGTACCCCTCAAACATGTGCATACTAGCAGGAGGCAGAGCACATGATGTTGTCCAGCCTCGGATGCAGCCTGGAGTCGTGGTGAGTCATGGTGAAGTGATGAGCTGAGGTTGTGCAGTCACAGAGTTCCTCAGAGATCCTCAGCTCTTTATTTACACCCAAAGACAGCTTTCACTGTACACTTCTTTCTGAGCAGCCAATACAGGCTCCTTCAGATTGTTAGAAATAATTGTAGGATCAAAAGTGAAATGAACTGGCAAATGCATTAAGTGGATCAGTATATGTTCCCTTTTAAGAAGTTATTTTAAAATGAAATGGGAGCTCTAGCTATACCTAAGAAATAACAGAAAAACTCAAGAGAGTAAGCAATACCCTCTTTTTGAAAAGGGTAACAGCCTTGTTTATACTTCATCCCACATTTAGAGAGGTGGTGATGGTCAGATTGGCCAGTCAGATGGTCCAATGGTCATGGAGATGGGGAGCCAGGAGAGACCACAGGAGACTTCATCCCCAGGAAGGGCTATGGGATGCACCACAGCAGAGGCCGAGGGATTGAGCTTTGCTGCCACAGACACCCTGGCTCAAGGGAAAGGGTTTTTAAGATCTGCAGGAAAGATGTGGAGTGAGGAACAGTGCAGTGAGTAGGAGCTAAACAGAAGAATGTGCACACATAATTGAACATGGAGGGCAATCAACACATCCTGAGGGGAGGTGGAGAAGTGGGATAAGACCTAGAAACTGAGGCAGTACTTGAACTTTTTTTTTTTTTTAAGATTTTATTTATTTATTTGACAGAGAGAGATCACAAGCAGGCAGAGAGGCAGGCAGAGAGAGGAGGAAGCAGGCTCCCTGCTGAGCAGAGAGCCCGATGTGGGGCTCGATCCCAGGTCCCTGAGATCATGACCTGAGCCGAAGGCAGCGGCCCAACCACTGAGCCACCCAGGCGCCCCCAGTACTTGAACTTTTAAGAAAAGCCATAATAATGAAAGCAATGTGGGAAAAATCTGAGTGGGACATTCCATCTGGGAGGAGGTTTCTCTTCTGCAGAACTTACTTGAGATAACCTGGCATCATATTTGGATCTGACTATCTAAGCCCAGTGTCCTACACAGAATTCTGGAGTTTCCAATGGGAAATTTTTCCTTCAATATGATTTGTGACCATCTTATTTCCATTGCCTATAAAATGAAAGCATTTTCTGCTGAAGCTAGGAAAGAGTTCTTTTTTTTTTTTTTTCTTCCAAAGAACAGGAGTTGATATCTAGTGTCCCTTCTGACTCTAAATTCAATGATCTTTGAAATTCTAGTGCTTGTCCTGATCCACCACTATAAGCAGAGGCTGGGACTGGAGGAGTTTGTTAACATCATAAATATTAAAATGGCATTGGTCTTTTGCATACCAATAGCATCAACAGTACAACCTAAGAATTAGGCAAAGCACATTTTGCAAGTCTACACAGATGTGCAGGAGTATGTAAACTACTTTCTCTATTTCTGGAAGCTAAAGAAATCTCATTTGTAAAACAGTTTTTCTTTCCTGCCCTTTTCTGAGCACACCGCCTCCCAAACTTCAGCTGCTATTTCTCTTACTGCAAATGTCGTATTTCTGTCGTTTCTTTCCTACTGCAAAATGGCAAATTTATCCCCATCTCCTCTCATGACACTTGATGAAATAAAAGTTTCTTTTTTAAAAATGAAGGTCCAGTTATTTAAAAAAAATTATTCCCTTTTGCTAATGGTTGTCAAACAATTCCCTGTATTGGCCACATTTTTGGAAATCCTGTCATTGGAATCCTAAGTGTTTCAGGAAGATCCCAGGAAAAGTATCAGGACTTTATATCTGGACAAAATATGCACAGGACAACAACATACCTGCTATACCTTCGGTTCCATTAGAAGACTGAGTGTTCATGGATACTGAGTACTCAGTCTGATTTTTCAGGTTGTGAATTATTTTTCTTTTTTTATAATTTTTTTATTTTTTATAAACATATATTTTTATCCCCAGGGGTACAGGTCTGTGAATCACCAGGTTTACACACTTCACAGCACTCACCAAATCACATACCCTCCCCAATGTCCATAATACCACCCCCTTCTCCCCAACCCCCTCCCCCCGGCAACCCTCAGTTTGTTTTGTGAGATTAAGAGTCACTTATGGTTTGTCTCCCTCCCAATCCCATCTTGTTTCATTTATTCTTCTTCTACCCACTTAAGCCTCCATGTTGCATCACCACTTCCTCATATCAGGGAGATCATATGATAGTTGTCTTTCTCTGCTTGACTTATTTCGCTAAGCATGATACGCTCTAGTTCCATCCATGTTGTTGCAAATGGCAAGATTTCATTTCTTTTGATGGCTGCATAGTATTCCATTGTGTATATATACCACATCTTCTTGATCCATTCATCTGTTGATGGACATCTAGGTTCTTTCCATAGTTTGGCTATTGTGGACATTGCTGCTATAAACATTCGGGTGCATGTGCTCCTTTGGATCACTACATTTGTATCTTTAGGGTAAATACCCAATAGTGCAATTGCTGGGTCATAGGGCAGTTCTATTTTCAACATTTTGAGGAACCTCCATGCTGTTTTCCAGAGTGGCTGCACCAGCTTGCATTCCCACCAACAGTGTAGGAGGGTTCCCCTTTCTCCGCATCCTCGCCAGCATCTGTCATTTCCTGACTTGTTGATTTTAGCCATTCTGACTGGTGTGAGGTGATATCTCATTGTGGTTTTGATTTGTATTTCCCTGATGCCGAGTGATATGGAGCACTTTTTCATGTGTCTGTTCGCCATCTGGATGTCTTCTTTGCAGAAATGTCTGTTCATGTCCTCTGCCCATTTCTTGATTGGATTATTTGTTCTTTGGGTGTTGAGTTTGCTAAGTTCTTTATAGATTCTGGACACTAGTCCTTTATCTGATATGTCGTTTGCAAATATCTTCTCCCATTCTGTCAGTTGTCTTTTGATTTTGTGAACTGTTTCCTTTGCTGTGCAAAAGCTTTTGATCTTGATGAAATCCCAGTAGTTCATTTTTTCCCTTGCTTCCCTTGCCTTTTGCGTTGTTCCTAGGAAGATGTTGCTGCGGCAGAGGTCGAAGAGGTTGCTGCCCGTGTTCTCCTCAAGGATTTTGATGGATTCCTTTCGTACATTGAGGTCCTTCATCCATTTTGAGTCTATTTTTGTGTGTGGTGTAAGGAAATGGTCCAATTTCATTTTTCTGCATGTGGCTGTCCAATTTTCCCAGCACCATTTATTGAAAAGGCTGTCTTTTTTCCATTGGACATTCTTTCCTGCTTTGTCGAAGATTAGTTGACCATAGATTTGAGGGTCTATTTCTGGGCTCTCTATTCTGTTCCATTGACCTATGTGTCTGTTTTTGTGCCAGTACCATGCTGTCTTGATGATGACAGCTTTGTAATAGAGCCTGAAGTCCGGAATTGTGATGCCACCAACGTTGGCTTTCTTTTTCAATATCCCTTTGGCTATTCGAGGTCTTTTCTGGTTCCATATAAATTTTAGCATTATTTGTTCCATTTCTTTGAAAAAGATGGATGGTACTTTGATAGAAATTGCATTAAATGTGTATATTGCTTTAGGTAGCATAGACATTTTCACAATATTTATTCTTCCAATCCAGGAGCATGGCACATTTTTCCATTTCTTTGTGTCTTCCTCAATTTCTTTCATGAGTACTTTATAGTTTTCTGAGTATAGATTCTGTGTCTCTTTGGTTAGGTTTATTCCTAGGTATCTTATGGTTTTGGATGCAATTGTAAATGGGATTGACTCCTTAATATCTCTTTCTTCTGTCTTGCTGTTGGTGTAGAGAAATGCAACTGATTTCTGTGCATTGATTTTATATCCTGACACTTTACTGAATTCCTGTATAAGTTCTAGCAGTTTTGGAGTGGAGTCTTTTGGGTTTTCCACATATAGTATCATATCATCTGCGAAGAGTGATAATTTGACTTCTTCTTTGCCGATTTGGATGCCTTTAATTTCCTTTTGTTGTCTGATTGCTGAGGCTAGGACCTCTAGTACGATGTTGAATAGCAGTGGTGATAATGGACATCCCTGCCGTGTTCCTGACCTTAGCGGAAAAGCTTTCAGTTTTTCTCCATTGAGAATGATATTTGCGGTGGGTTTTTCATAGATGGCTTTGATGATATTGAGGTATGCGCCCTCTATCCCTACACTTTGAAGAGTTTTGATCAGGAAGGGATGTTGTACTTTGTCAAATGCTTTTTCAGCATCTATTGAGAGTATCATATGGTTCTTGTTCTTTCTTTTATTGATGTGTTGTATCACATTGACTGATTTGCGGATGTTGAACCAACCTTGCAGCCCTGGAATAAATCCCACTTGGTCGTGGTGAATAATCCTTTTAATGTACTGTTGAATCCTATTGGCTAGTATTTTGTTGAGTATTTTCGCATCTGTGTTCATCAAGGATATCGGTCTATAGCTCTCTTTTTTGGTGGGATCCTTGTCTGGTTTTGGGATCAAGGTGATGCTGGCCTCATAAAATGAGTTTGGAAGTTTTCCTTCCATTTCTATTTTTTGGAACAGTTTCAGGAGAATAGGAATTAGTTCTTCTTTAAATGTTTGGTAGAATTCCCCCGGGAAGCCGTCTGGCCCTGGGCTTTTGTTTGTTTGGAGATTTTTAATGACTGTTTCAATCTCCTTACTGGTTATGGGTCTGTTCAGGCTTTCTATTTCTTCCTGGCTCAGTTGTGGTAGTTTATATGTTTCTAGGAATGCATCCATTTCTTCCAGATTGTCAAATTTATTGCCGTAGAGTTGCTCATAGTATGTTCTTATAATAGTTTGTATTTCTTTGGTGTTAGTTGTGATCTCTCCTCTTTCATTCATGATTTTATTTATTTGGGTCCTTTCTCTTTTCTTTTTGATAAGTCGGGCCAGGGGTTTATCAATTTTATTAATTCTTTCAAAGAACCAGCTCCTAGTTTCGTTGATTTGTTCTATTGTTTTTTTGGTTTCTATTTCATTGATTTCTGCTCTGATCTTTATGATTTCTCTTCTCCTGCTGGGCTTAGGGTTTCTTTCTTGTTCTTTCTCCAGCTCCTTTAGGTGTAGGGTTAGGTTGTGTACCTGAGACCTTTCTTGTTTCTTGAGAAAGGCTTGTACTGCTATATATTTTCCTCTCAGGACTGCCTTTGTTGTGTCCCACAGATTTTGAACCGTTGTATTTTCATTATCATTTGTTTCCATGATTTTTTCTTTAATTTCCCGGTTGACCCATTCATTCTTTAGAAGGATGCTGTTTAGTCTCCATGTATTTGGGTTCTTTCCAAACTTCCTTTTGTGGTTGAGTTCTAGCTTTAGAGCATTGTGGTCTGAAAATATGCAGGGAATGATCCCAATCTTTTGATACCGGTTGAGTCCTGATTTAGGACCGAGGATGTGATCTATTCTGGAGAATGTTCCATGTGCACTAGAGAAGAATGTGTATTCTGTTGCTTTGGGATGAAATGTTCTGAATATATCTGTGATGTCCATCTGGTCCAGTGTGTCGTTTAAGGCCTTTATTTCCTTGCTGATCTTTTGCTTGGATGACCTGTCCATTTCAGTGAGGGGAGTGTTAAAGTCCCCTACTATTATTGTATTATTGTTGATGTGTTTCTTTGATTTTGTTATTAATTGGTTTATATAGTTGGCTGCTCCCACGTTGGGGGCATAGATATTTAAAATTGTTAAATCTTCTTGTTGGACAGACCCTTTGAGTATGATATAGTGTCCTTCCTCATCTCTTATTATAGTCTTTGGCTTAAAATCTAATTGATCTGATATAAGGATTGCCACTCCTGCTTTCTTCTGATGTCCATTAGCATGGTAAATTCTTTTCCACCCCCTCACTTTAAATCTGGAGGTGTCTTCGAGCTTAAAATGTGTTTCTTGGAGGCAACATATAGATGGGCTTTGTTTTTTTATCCATTCTGATACCCTGTGTCTTTTGACAGGGGCATTTAGCCCATTAACATTCAGGGTAACTATTGAGAGATATGAATTTAGTGCCATTGTATTGCCTGTAAGGTGACTGTTACTGTATATGGTCTCTGTTCCTTTCTGATCTACCACTTGTAGGCTCTCTCTTTGCTTAGAGGACCCCTTTCAATATTTCCTGTAGAGCTGGTTTGGTATTTGCAAATTCTTTCAGTTGTTGTTTGTCCTGGAAGCTTTTAATCTCTCCTTCTATTTTCAATGATAGCCTAGCTGGATATAGTATTCTTGGCTGCATGTTTTTCTCGTTTAGTGCTCTGAAAATATCATGCCAGCTCTTTCTGGCCTGCCAGGTCTCTGTGGATAAGTCAGCTGCCAATCTAATATTTTTACCATTGTATGTTACAGACTTCTTTTCCCGGGCTGCTTTTAGGATTTTCTCTTTGTCATTGAGACTTGTAAATTTTACTATTAGGTGACGGGGTGTGGGCCTATTCTTATTGATTTTGAGGGGCGTTCTCTGAACCTCCTGAATTTTGATGCTCGTTCCCTTTGCCATATTGGGGAAATTCTCCCCAATAATTCTCTCCAGTATACCTTCTGCTCCCCTCTCACTTTCTTCTTCTTCTGGAATCCCAATTATTCTAATGTTGTTTCGTCTTATGGTGTCACTTATCTCTCGAATTCTCCCCTCGTGGTCCAGTAGCTGTTTGTCCCTCTTTTGCTCAGCTTCTTTATTCTCTGTCATTTGGTCTTCTATATCACTAATTCTTTCTTCTGCCTCATTTATCCTAGCAGTGAGAGCCTCCATTTTTGATTGCACCTCATTAATAGCTTTTTTTATTTCACCTTGGTTAGATTTTAGTTCTTTTATTTCTCCAGAAAGGGCTTTTATATCTCTCGAGAGGGTTTCTCTAATATCTTCCATGCCTTTTTCGAGCCCGGCTAGAACCTTGAGAATTGTCATTCTGAAGTCTAGATCTGACATATTACCGATGTCTGTATTGATTAGGTCCCTAGCCTTCGGTACTGCCTCTTGTTCTTTTTTTTTGTGTTGAATTTTTATGTCTTGTCATTTTGTCCAGATAATAGTAAATGAAGGGGCAAGTAAAATACTAAAAGGGTGGCAACAACCCCAGGAAAATATGCTTTAACCAAATTAGAAGAGATCCAAAATCGTGAGTGGGGAGAAAGGGGATAAAAAGAGGTTCAAAAAGGAAGAAAGAAAAAAAAACAAAAAGAAAAGAAAAAAAAAAAAAGAAAAGAAAAGAAAAGAATTTTTAAAATAGAAAACACCTAAGAAAAATGTAAAAAAGAAAAAATATATATATTAGATAAACTAGTAAAAAATCGTTAAAAAAGAAAAAGGTAACAGTTAAAAAAAAAAAAAATTTTACCCGAAGGCGAGAAAAAAAAAAAATGAAAAAGAAAAAATCAAATTAACTGCAAGACTAAAAAAAATCCCAGGAAAAAAGCCATGAGTTCCGTGTTTGGCTTTCTCCTCCTCTGGAATTCTGCTGCTCTCCTTGGTATTGAAACCGCACTCCTTGGTAGGTGAACTTGGTCTCGGCTGGATTTCTTGTTGATCTTCTGGGGGAGGGGCCTGGTGTAGTGATTCTCAAGTGTCTTTGCCCCAGGCGGAATTACACCGCCCTTACCCGGGGGCCGGGGTGAGTAATCCGCTCGGTTTTGCTTTCAGGAGCTTTTGTTCCCTGAGCGCTTTCCGTAGAGTTCCAGAGGACGGGAATACAAATGGCGGCCTCCTGGTCTCCGGCCCGGAGGAGCCGAGAGCCCAGGGCCCCACTCCTCAGTGCGCGCTCAGAGAACCGCGCCCAGTTACTCCCGTCTGCCTGACCTCCGGCCGCGCTCCGAGCTCACCGAGCCTGCGACCGGTTCAAGGTAACACCGAGCTGCGAGCTAACTGTCGGCTCTGTCTCTGTAGCCGGCTTTCCCGTTCCAATACCCGCAAGCTCTGCGACACTCAGACACCCCCGATCCTTCTGTGACCCTGCGGGACCTGAGGCCACGCTGACCCCGCGTGGGTTTCGCCCCGGTTTAGCCTCTGGAGCGATGTCCCTCAGCGGAGCAGACTTTTAAAAGTCCTGATTTTGTGCGCCGTTGCTCCGCCACTTGCCGGGAGCCGGCCCCTCCCCCCGGGGTCTATCTTCCCGACGCTTTGGATTCACTTCTCCGCCAGTCCTACCTTTCAGAAAGTGGTTGTTTTTCTGTTTCCAGAATTGCTGTTCTTCTTCTCTTCGATCTGCCGATGGATTTTCAGGTGTTTGCAATCTTTAGATAAGCTATCTAGCTGATCTCCGGCTAGCTGAAGCAGTCTCAGCTTGCTACTTCTCCGCCATCTTGACTCCTCCCCCCCAGGTTGTGAATTATTAAGAGCATCTGCCTTCTTTCATTTCCTCTTGGGTGACCTTTCCCTGATCACTTATACCTCAGGTTCAACAAACATTTCTGAACAACTACCATCTATTACAGGTACTTGCTAGGAACTGCCTCTTTTGTCTTCTCCAAAAGTCTCTGGACACTAAAAGCTGGGCTCTTTCCACTGTATGGTCACAGCAACCCCTGCCCTATGTGATCAGGAGAGAGGAAAAAAGAGAATAGCCTTCACATGAATTTATGTGCCATTCTGGTAAAGGACTTCAAGAAGCAGAAGGCTAAACTAAAACTTAATGGCTAAATCAAAGCTTCTGGATTAACTGTACTTAAGTTCACCCATAATGGTGAAACAGAAAGGAGATTGTAGTGGTTCACTTAATAGATGGGAGACTCTGCAGAGATAATTCTCCATAACCAGTCTTTTTTTTTTTTTTTTTAATTTATTTATTGGAAAGACAGAGATCACAAGTAGGCAGAGAGAGAGGAGGAAGCAGGCTTCCCAAAGAGCAGAGAGCCTGATGCGGAGCTCAATCCCAGGACCCCTGGGATCATGACCTGAGCCAAAGGCAGAGGCTTTAACCCACTGAGCCACCCAGGCGCCCCCCTAACCAGTCATTTTTAAAAGGTGTTTGAAAACAGACAGGCTTCTGAGAAAGAGATATAAACAGCTAAGTTGTCTAAAACTCATGATTATACATCGATGAAACCAATCCTAATATATGGAAAAGAGAGTAAAATGCATTGTTTAAAAATCTTAAGAATTGTTCACAAATAAGCTATAATTTATTAGTTTCCATAGGTTAAGAATACATATGAAAACCTCAGGACTAGATGATTTCTAGGGCCCCGAGAAGCTCAGACCAACCACAATGCCATACGAGCAAGGCTAATATTTGGCTAATACATACTGGTTGTTAAAATACCGATACATCCATGTCAGTTATTGAATAGCAGCTGCTTTTAATTCAATGATGCCTCCCCGCCAACCTGACCTGTCAGGGCAGGAGACTTTCTGCTCTCATGCTATAGCCAGCATCCATACTTGATGGTTGTTAAATATTTTTAATATCATCTCTGTATAAGATATGAGTCAAGACATCTATCCTAACTCAGAATCCTTGGGAACTTAAATAGTCTTTTGATGGTCAACATAGTGTATCTGCAAGAAAATATTTAGCACTTTCAGTGCAAGGAGAACCATTTATTCCTTCACAGTAATACAACCAAACAAACTTGTAAGTTTCAAAGAAACCTGCATAAGTGTGTTGATTGCTTGCCTACAACAGAAAAACCCTTTCCAGTGTTTTGAGCATTAGCAGAAATTTGGATATTCTCCTGTAGCCATAGCTGCAGAGGTCTTAAAAACTACCCAATGGCATTGAACTATGAATAATAATAATAAAGAACATTCAAGAATATCCAATGGGAAAAAGAACGTCTCTTCAACAAATGGTGCTAGGTAAAATGGACAGCAACATGCAAAAAAGAATAAACTGGACCACTTTCTTACACAACACACAAAAATAAATTCAAATGGGTGAGAGACCTAAATGTAAGACAAGTGGCCATAAAAATCCTAGAAGAGAACATAGGCAGTAATCTCTTAGACATTGGCCTTAGTAACATATTTATGGATATATCTCTTAGGCAAGAGAAACAAAAGCAAAAATAAACTATTGGGACTACATCAAAAAAAGAAGCTGCACAGCAAAGGAAACCATCAACAAACAAAAGGCAACCTACTGAATAACAGAAAATTTTGAAAGATATATCTGATAAGGAGTTAATATCCAAAACAAGAACTTAAATGCTCAACGCCAAAAAAAAAACACAAACAAACAAATAAGTTAAAATAATGGGCAGAAGACCTGAATAGTCATTTTCCCAAAGATGACGTAGGTGGCCAACAGACACATGAAAAGATACTCAACATCACTAAGCATCAGAGAAATGCAAATCAAAATCACAATGAAATATCCCCTTATGCCAGTAAGAATTCCTAAAATCAAAAAGGCAGGAAATAACAAGTGTTGGTGCGGATGTGGAGAAGAGAAAACCCTCATGAGCTATTGGTGGGAATGTAAACTGTGCAGCCACTGCAGAAAACAACATAGAGGGTCCTCAAAAAAATTCAAAAAAAAAGTACTGTTTGATCCTGTAATTCCTAGTGGGTATTACCTAAAGAAAGCAAGGACACTTAATTCAAAAAGACATATGCACCTCTATAATTATAGCAGCATTATTTACAATAGCCAAGATATGGAAGTAACCTAAGTATCCATCCATAGATGAATGGATAATGAAGAGGTGAAGTATATATATATATAGATAGATAGATACAGATATATAGAGATACAGAGATATATATATGTATAGATACACACACACACACACACTGAAATACTACAAAGCCATAAAATGAATGAGATCTTGCCATTTGTGACAACATGAATGGACCTAGAGGGTATAATGCTAAGTTAAATAAGTCAGAGAAAGACAAGCACCATACTATTTCACTTACATGTGGAAACCTAAAAAATGAATCAGCAAACAAAAAACAGACATAAATATAGAGAACTTACGCTGCCAAAGGGGAGGCAGACGGGGATCTGGGTGAAATAAAGAGGATTAAGAGGTATAAATTTCCAGTTACAAAAATAAGTAAGGCACAGAGATGAAAAATAAAGCATAGGGAATATAGACTGAAATAATGTTATATGGTGACAGATGGGAACTACACTTATTGTGGTGAGTGCTGAGTAATGCTTAGAATGGTCAAATCAATATACACCTTATAATGTTGTATGTTAATTATACTTCAACAGCAAAAAAGTAATATTCCTTATTAAAAAGAATTAGTCTGCCAAAAGAAGAAGAAAAAGATCATTCCACTGTATCCCTTCTCTAAAGCTTCCCTGAGGTGCTGAGGCAAAGGTTAATCTGTAGTTTTGTTTTTGTGATGGTTCAAGGAGTTGTGGGTGTGAATTGTACAGGTACATGTTTTCTACACGTAGAACATATTTACACATACACACACACAGTTTGAGTGTTCTCCCTTTATAATACACAGGATGGCACTTCCATGGTGACCCTGCTATAGTAGGCTGGCTATTGTCACTATGAAATGGCCCTGCTTTCAGGCTAAAAGAGATCACTGGCAGTTATCTTAGCAGAAGATAGAGAAAAGGGAAAAAAGAAGAAAGAAAATGTATTTTTAAAAGGATATTAATGAACCAGTCAACAAATATTTACTTTCAGAGTGTCTGTATGTGCCAAGCACTTTCCCAGAACAAGATCCCCAGTCCTTAAACAGTTTACATTCTAGAAAATAAAACATAAGTCAATAAAGAAACTTATTTTAGGTTCTGGAAAATTCTATGTAGAAGACATATTAAGCTAAGGTGAGAGAAAGCAACAGAATAATTAGGGAAGAATCTGAAGATGGCACACTTAACCTGAGACCTGAATGGTGATAAAGTGCAACCATGTGAATTGAAGGAAAGAATCTTTTAAGGAAAACAAGTAACAGGTGAAAAGGCTCCGAGACATCTGTGAGCGTTATGTGTTTGAGTTTCAGAAAGAAGGCCAATGTGGCCAGAGCCCAGGGAAAAAGGGAATACTCAAGGGAGATGAGGTCACAGAGTTAGGTAGGGAATTTTGCTTCCAGCAGTGTGGCAGATCAGCTACTCTGAAAATCCTCCTGCTGCAGAACTCCTAGTGCTGAATCAATTACAACATATTTTTTAATGCATAGCTGAAATGGCATGAAAGTAAGGTACATCCACATGGGTGAAAAGCTGCCTAGTGAACTGAAACCAGAGTGGTGAGCTAATGGGGAAACTGGGTCTGCCCTGGGGCAAATGTTATTGGGAGTCTAGAGCTTTGGGAATTAATGATCACATGGGGGAAAGAGACTACATTGGGCACACGCAGATGGGGGAGAAGATGATGAGGACTCCACTCCTTAGTAAAAGAAAAATAGGCCAGAGTGGGGGGAAAGGCTAGAAAAAGCAGCCATGGTGAAAATTTTATCTCTCAATTGTTATTCCATTTGTAGAATGGTCTGGGGTTCAAATTTTTTCTATCTTGGATAGTAAGGAAAACTCAAGCTGAGAAATGAAATTAAAATGGCCCTATAAAAAAAAAATAAAATGGCCCTATATCTGTCCCCTTAGATTGCTGTAAAAGGAAATACAGATTTTCTTAAAGGAATGTACCTTGAATTTAGGTCCCTCAGGATCCTACTTTAGTGAAATCGGAGCTCTTGATTAAAAATTACTAACTTCCTAAAGGATTAAACTACAGTAAGAGCCACCAGAAACAAACAACAATTTAGACCTCTAAGAATCTCAGATGATAATATAAAAGAACTATGCACAAAATATTTAAACAAGTAAAAAGTGAAACAGAAAAAAATGAACAAAGAACAAGCATTTCAAATGATCAATTTGAAAAAATTTAGAAAGAGAAAGGTTAATAAACATTAGATCCTCAAAGGATGATCTCCTATTAACAAGTGGTCTGGATTATTCAAAAAGGTCAATATAAAAAAAAAAACAATAAAAGGAGATGGGATTCTTTTAGACTAAAGAGTCTTTTAGACTAAAAGAGTCTAAAAAGACAAAATAACCAAATGCAATTAGTGAAGCTTGACTGGACCTGTTTTTTTTTTTTAATACTATAAAAGAAATTTTACCGATAATTGCAGAATTACAAATATGAACTACGACTCAAATTCAAATATTAAACTATTATTAATGTTCTTATTCAAAGATGTAACCATTATAAAGAAGTAACTATTATAAAGATGTAACCAATTCCTTACATGTCTGTCTGCTTGTAGTCTCAGGAGAGACTAGAAAGGAAAGGGGCAAATTATTTTCTGCAACAGCTTTACTGAAATATAACTTATACCTCATACAATTCACTCATTTAAAGTGTATAATCAATGCTTTTTCATATATTCAAAAAATAAACCATCATAGTCAATTTTAGAACATTTCCATCACTTCAAAAAGAAACTCCAGGGGTGCCTGGGTGGCTCAGTTGGTTAAGTGATTGCCTTCAGCTCAGGCAGGGTCCCGGGATCAAGTCCTGAATAAGGCTCCCTCCTCAGCAGAGAATCTGCTTTTCTCTCTCCCTTTGCCTCTGCTCCTGCTCTCTCCCTGACCCATGTATGCACTCTCTCTAATAACAAATAAATAAAATCTTAAAAAAAAAAAAGAAATTCCATATCCTTTAGCTATCACCTCCCTCCCTATCCATCCCACTCTACCCCACCCCCAGCTCTAAGTAGCCATTAATTTGCTTTCTGTCTCTATAGATTAACATATTTTCAAGGTTCAACCATATCATATCATGTATCAGTACTTCCTTCCTTTTAATAGCCAATAATATTCCATTTTTTGAATTATACCACATCTTGTTTACTCATCAGTTAATGAACATTTCAGTTATTTTCATTTTTTGGCTATTATATAATGATTCTATAAATACTCATGGACAAGTTTTCATGTGGACATAAGTTTTCATTTCTCTTGGGCATATACTTAGGAGTGGAATTTCTGAGTCATGTGGTAACTCTACAGTTAATCATTTGAGGAACTGTCCAACTGTTTCCTGAAGTGGCTGGTCCATTTCACATTCCAAACAGCAATGTATTAGGGTTCCAATTTCTCCACAGCCTTGCCAATACTTAGTATTACTGGACTCTTTGATTATAGCCATCCTAGTGTGAGAGAATAAATTTTTGATGAGAGAATTTTCTAGGATTGATGGCAGAAATGAATCCTCAAGTATAAGAAGCAGAGTAGATATTCAAGTAAACAGGGAACTTCACCAAGATAAACCCTACTCTAGGCATTAAAACAAACCTCAACAAATGTAGTTGTAGAATTGAAATTACACAATATACATTCTGAAACCACAAAGAAATTAAACTAGAAATCAATAAACCAATAAAAAAAATTCAGAAAATTCCCTAATATTTGGACATTAATCAATATATTTCTAAATAACAAATGCTCCTGAGTGGAAGTCACAAGAGAAATAAGAAAATATCCAGAATTGAATTAAATAAAAACATAATATATCAAAATGTGTGAGATACATTTTATCAGAAAAAATATAGGGATAGCAATTAACACATAAGAAGTTGCTCAAGATCACTAGTCATCAGGGATAGGAAAATTAAAATCATAATAAAAATACTAAGTGCTGACAAGGAGGCAGAGAATTGGAACTTCTGATTGACTGAGCATGGAAATGCACAGAGGGAGAGGGAGAAGCAAACTCCTTGCTGAGCAAGCAGCCCAAGTAGAGCTCAGTCCCAGGACCCTAGGATCATGACTTGAACTGAAGGCAGATGCTTAACTGAGTGAGCCACCCAGGCACCCTATAACCAAACAGTCTTATTCCTAGGTTTTTATCCAAGAGAAAGGAAAATGCGTGAATATATAAATCTGTATGCAAATGTTCATATCAACCTTATTCAAAATCACCCCAAACTAGAAATAATCTAAATGTCCATCAGCCAGTGAATTGATAAACAACAGCAGTATATCTACACAATGGAATACTACTCAGCAATTAAAGGGAAGTAATGATATATGCAATAAGTATGAGTCACAAGTGTATTATGCTAAGTGAAAGAAGACAGACTCAAAAGGTATCATTCTATAATTCCATTTCAATAACATTTTGGAATAGGTAAAATTATAGGTACAGGAAACTGATCAATCACAGCTAGGGGTAGACATGAACAAGAGCTGAAGATAAAAAATCATGAGGTAACTTTTGAGGATAATAGAAATAGTCTACATCTTGATGTGGTGATAGTTATATGAGTGTTTACATTTATCAGAATTAATAAAATTGTATAATAAAAGGAGTAAATTTACCTTTATAAACTTTACTTTCGAAACACGTTATGGTCACCAGATACAAATAAATAGCTTCCAGACAAGAAAGGGGGTGGAGGAATGAAACAAACAACTCAAAGAAGAAATACATGCACAGAAAAATTAGGGTAAATACATAAGGCAACTGGGTGGCTTAGTAGGTTAAGTGTCTGCCTTCAGCTTAGGTCATTATCTCAGGGTCTTGGGATAGAGCTCCATGTGGGACCCTCTGCTCAGCAGGGAGTTGGGTCCTCCCTCTTCCTCTGGCCCTCCCCCTCCCTGCTTAACCTACTAAGTCACCCATGTGCCTTATGTTTTGCTTTTTATTTAACCCAATTTTTCTGTGCATGTATTTCTTCTTTGTTTGTTTCATTCCTCCATCCCATTTCTTGTCTGGAAGCTATTTATTTGTGTCTGGTGACCATAATGTGTTTCAAAAGTAAAGTTTATTAAGGTAAATTTATTTCTTTTCTCAAATAAATAAAATCTAAAGAAAAAAAAAGGAAGCAAAACTTAAGACTGGAGAAATTAATCCAAATATATTTAATGGTAAGAAATACAATAAATTCTTTTTTTTTTTTTTTTTAAAGATTGTGTTTATTTGAGAAAGAGAGAAAGCACAGTAGAGAGGAGAGACAGAGAGAGAGGGAGAAGCAGACTTCCCTGTAGGGCTCAATTCCTGGACCTGGAATCACAACTTGAACCAAAGGCAGACTCTTAACCAACTGCCCCTACAATAAATTAGTTTTAACAATGTTCAGTAGATTGATTTTTTTAAAAATCTAGTCATACCCTATTTTCAAGACATTCATCTAAAATATAATGGTCTAAAAAATAGCAGGTAGAAGAATAGAAAAAGTCTTTCTAGATAAATACCAAAGACAAAACAAAAACTGAAAGGTAAGCCAAAACCAGGGTATGCCAACTATTACAAACTATGGCAAGGAATTTGGATTATATAAAATTTGAGGCTACTGGAAGGCATGGAAGGGTTCTAAAGAAAGGAATGATGTCATCTTTGTTTTAGAAGATATACTAGCTGTCCTGTGAAAGGAGGAGAGGGAAGCAGGGGGCAAAGTAGAGGCAGGGAGACCAATTAGGCCACTGCAATTGTTTAGGCTGAGGGTACCTTGGACCAGGATTGCAGAAGTGGAAATGATAAAACATGTTCTGATTCAGGAGCTGTCTTGAGGGGGAGCTGCTGGGCTTACTGTGAACGATGTGACAGCAGAAAGGGATTAACCTCAAGATTTTAAGCCTGAGCAACAGGGAGTGTGGTAATCCAATAAGCAAAGATGGGAGAAACAAGGGGTAGGGATGGTGGAGTAGCTTTAGACTACTTTAGACGGACCGTTCCTTGGCCGTTAATTTAGAGATGTCATGGATATCCAAATGGAGGTACTGAGTAGACCATTACATATGGGAGTCTGAAGCTCAGGAATTTCAGTTTGCAATGGTTTGGATTTATTCTCCAGGGACCAAAGAGGTCACTGAAAAGAGAAAAGGGCTAAAGACAAAGCTCCTAGGCATTTCAACACATTGGGGTTTGGAATTTGAGAGGAATGAAGAGAACAGAACAGGGAGGCAGAAGGAAAACCTTATAGATTAGGGTAGTCCAGGAAAAGGATTTCAAGAAAATTTGGCCCATCATGTCAAAAAACTACTGAAAGTAAAATGAAGACAATAGATTATTAATAAAGTCATTTTTTACTCCAGTAATAACCATTTCAGAGTTGTGGTGGAATGCTTGAGTAATTTAAAGAAAAAATGAGAGGTAGGAAACAAATTTTAGGAAGCATTTTTGGGAAATTTTGATGGAAAAAAATTTATCATTGCTTTTTAAAGACATGATATCAAGGTTTTCTTTTTTTTTTTTTTTAAGATTTTTTATTTATTTATTTGACAGAGAGAGACCACAAGTAGGCAGAGAGGCAGGCAGAGAGAGAGGAGGAGGCAGGCTCCCCGCAGAGCAGAGAGCCCAATATGGGGCTCGATCCCAGGACCCTGAGATCATGACCTGAGCCGAAGGCAGAGGCTTTAACCCACTGAGCCACCCAGATGCCCGATATCAAGGTTTTTAATACGCTAATAGGGATAATCTAAATTGAAAGAAATTGGTGACTGGAAAGAAAGCAGTAATAATTGCAAAACTGGAGTCTGAAAAAGTAGACAATTAGCAGAGCACAAGAAAAAGAGTTGGCCTTACATATAGTCACGCTCTTGAGGTATGAGGTCATTAGCTTTGATATGAACTGTCCAATGTGGTTGCTGGTGAACCCTGCTGTACCTAGGGGCATATGGTATAGTTCACTCACAGAATCTACATATATGTCCTTGCTGAGGCTGGAGACTCCCACCCGCCATTGATGACTCAGCCATGTGGGTCTCTCTAGGCACCAGTTCCCTCTGAGGTCTAGCCTAGCCCTGGGTCATATTCAAGGTGGAGTTGCTGACCATGGGTCTCAGTTAGACCAACACACCAAGCTAATTACTTTCCCCTTCTTTAGAGAATCTCCTCAATACTTCCTCCTCCTGGAGCTGCTTGTATTCCTCCCAGGGCCTAGCCTACCTTGCAAATAAGTTCATTCCAACCCCTCGGCCTCTAGAGCTATCATCTCTTCCAAGGGTTTGTGTGTGGGTGTGTAAGGACATACTAGAACTAGTTTTCTTCCTTCTAGTATATCCAATAGTCTAATGACTGGTAGGGCTCCTGGATCATAGGCCCCAAACCAGGGGCCAGGAGACACAATGTCTGCCATCCCTATTCTGTAAGGACTAAAGATATTACCACCCACCCAGAGACATGAGTTGTGACTGTCATGTCAGGCCTCCAGTTTTGAATGTTACCTCACCAGAGCCCTTTTCTCGGTTATTCTCTGGAAGATCAGGTCAGACAGTCAAAGAGGGTGTTACAGGGCCAGAAAGGAGGGGCTCCTAGGGGCTCAGCCAGATAGCAGCTGAAACCTTGTCTTCAGCTGACTCACGAAGCACCCCTCTTGCTGCAAGGGCCCTTTCTTGGTTTTTTTTTTTTGTTGTTGTTGTTGTTATTTTTGCTTTTTTAAAAAGATTATTTATTTATTTATTTGACAGAGAGAGAGACAGCTAGAGGGAACACAAGCAGGGGGAATGGGAGATGGAGACACAGGCTTCCCGCCCACCAAGGAGCCTGATGCAGGGCTCGATCTCAGGACTCTGGGATCATGACTTGAGCCGAAGAAGGCAGAGATTTAATGACCAAGCCACCCAAGTGCCCCAAGGGCCCTTTTCTTATTTAGTATCACAGTCTAAGTTAAATCCAAGCTTTCTTCACATGACGGTGAAAGAAATTTGGGGACCAATCCTTGGCCACATGCAGCCATGTTTAGTACCACAACATGCAGCTTTTTGTAATCTGTGCTCATGACTTTGACCTCTGCCTCTTCAGCATGGGCATGATTTTGAGGCATAGGGAATAAAACCAGGATTTCATCTACATTCTCAACTTGGGTAAACTCAGTTTTGTAATATCACTGGTTATAAAATAACATCTCTGGAACAAAGTCGGGCAACTTCCATTAACAGATGATCACCACCTGGCTGAGAATCCTGCTCAACTGACAACCAGCTTCTATGAGCTTTGAAAGTCTATGATCTCTTCTGAAAGATGAGGGCAATTTCTCCTGCCTTACATGGCCTGACATGCACACAGTAAAGTATTGCTTCAGTGTTCTCTAACAGCTTGATCTTCGCGAAGGGATTTTAACACAGTGATTCTCAAAGTTTGTTGCATGTGAGAATCATCTGGGGAGAACAATTGCCTTAGAACCTCTGGGACCCAGGCATCAATATTTTTTGAAGTTTTCCAGACAAATTCAATGTGGAACCAAGTGTGTTACGAAAGTATTGTGAACAAATGTTAAGGTAAAATTTGACCTCCACATGGTGCTACCAGTGCAGATAACTGAGGTAACACATGGACACATTCTATCAACCACAAATTTCACATATATTCAGATAACCCATATGTTACAACATTTTTGTCGGCTCAGTAGCTGTACAACTTTTTTAAATATGATTGCCACACACCAATATCAGAAAGTTAAAATGTGAGGAAACATGTGGCTTAGACTTTGGAAAATGCAATAATGTTATTGGTAACTAGAAAGTAAGTGTTTCTAGAAGCTTGTCAGCCATAAGATCTTTATTTGACTCAAAATTTGGATTTCCCTTCAAAGGCGTCATCCACTTAGTGTGGTGTGACAAGTAGCATTAGCATCACCTGTTAGAAACGCAGACTCATGCCCCATCCCAGATTGCTGACTCCAAATCTCTCGTTTAATAACACCCTCAGGTGATTCACATGCTCATTTAAGTTTGAGAGGACTGATGTGAGCATTACAGAAAGTAGAAAAGGTAGGCAAACAAAACCAAGTGTTAAAATTTAACAACTCCAGAGACCTAGGTATTTTACAAACTCACTAATCAAACCCTTTAAAGTGGAGTGTTTGAATTCTGCTGCTCAAAAGAGAGATCATTTTGTTGTGGTTTCCTCCTCTACCTCTCACCAGCTATGTTAACAAGACACAGATGCTTTACCAAAAACTTTGAGAAGGATCATATTGGGTAACACACTGGAGCCTGATGCACCAGTCTTCACATTATATATTTCTCCTTCTGTGATTTTGGTTACTAAGAACATTGACAGGATGATAGTGTTCTTGCTTAGAAGTCCACCTGCTCCACCTACCTGAACTTGCGCTCAGTGTGGGATTATCATGACTATCTGCATGGCAATTGATTATGATTTCATAAACTCTGAATCAAGATCACAGGTGAAGGGTGAGCAACAAGACTTGATGGGTTCCTAAGCAGCAAAGCTTCACATGTTCACACAAATAACCCCTGTAGACAGGCAAATGTCAATGTTAAACACTATACACACAGAAAAGGGAGGGTAAGGCAGATTTGGGGATCATTATGATTCAATAGGGCGGTTTCCCAAAGTTGCAAATTGTCTTTAATGCTTAAAAAGCTCCTAAAACAACGAGAGAGTATTTCATCCTACCTTTGCTCACGATTATACCAAATCCTACTTTTTGCTTTTTCCAACTCTGGAGGACAAAATCATTTGAGCCAAAAGCATACACTTGCAGGGTCTTCAGAAGGAAACAGACTAAATTGCCAGATGTATTTTTATTCAATATTGTGAAGCAGATGGAGCATACTAACCTTCCAACAACCAAAGCACACATGCATGACTGCGTACTTGTGTCTTCAAATGTAAAATCTCCCCTTAAATATTGAGATGTTATATTCAATCCAGCAAGTATTCCTCAGACACCTGCTATGTGAAAGGCAATCTGCGGGGACTCCTCAGGGAGCAAAGAGATGAGTCCAAAAAAAAAAAAAAAATACTGATATCTTACAGCATATTACATTATCATGATACCTGCCACATTCAATAAAATCCTTGGACCTTCAAAACAACCCCCCCTCAAAAAAAAAAAAAAAAAAAAACCACTGTGAAGGAAAAAGGAAATGATGATAATAATAGTAATAGTAGGGGATATGCATACTGAAGGTGTTCCTTCTCTGTGTTTTTTTTATTTGATTCTGTATTATGACTAATTCCGTAGGTTCCTTTTTCATCTCCTGATTTTGTAGCTTTATCTTAGGATAGGAAAACTGAAGTAGAGAGAGATTAACTGACTTGCCCAAGGACTTACAAGGAGAAACTGCCAGACCCTGGAACCTAGATGATGTTCTGCCCATAATCTCAGGAAGTTATAATCCAGTGACCATAAAGTCTGAAAATGTAGGTAATGTGATGTTATCATGTATCCTAATGTAATAACAATAAACCATTTCTTTATTTACTAGTCACCCTGTTTTCTGTGTGTATGGCAGGAGAGGGGAAAGATATCAGAGAAAGAAGTACTATGAGAAAAGAAAAATAGCAAGGCTTTCCACGCTTGGAACAGCTTTATAGAGGAGGTGGCATTTGAGCTGAACCTTTACAATAGCTGAGATTTAAAAGCCAAAATAGGATATCCTTGGAGGAGGAGTCAAGATGGCGGAAAAGTAGCAGGCCGAGACTACTTCAGCTAGCCAGAGATCAGCTAGATAGCTTATCTAAAGATTGCAAACACCTGAAAATCCATCGGCAGATCGAAGAGAAGAAGAACAGCAATTCTGGAAACAGAAAACAACCACTTTCTGAAAGGTAGGACCGGCGGAGAAGTGAATCCAAAGCGACGGGAAGATAGACCCCGGGGGGAGGGGCCGGCTCCCGGCAAGCGGCGGAGCAACCGCGCACAAAATCAGGACTTTTAAAAGTCTGTTCCGCTGAGGGACATCGCTCCAGAGGCTACCCGGGGCAAAGCCCACACGGGGTCAGCGTGGCCTCAGGTCCCGCAGGGTCACAGAAGGATCGGGGGTGTCTGAGTGTCGCAGAGCTTGCAGGTATTGGAACGGGAAAGCCGGCTACAGAGACAGAGCCGACAGTAAGCTCGCAGCTCGGGGTGACCTTGAACCGGTCGCAGGCTCGGTGAGCTCGGAGCGCGGCCGGAGGTCAGGCAGACGGGAGTAACTGGGCGCGGTTCTCTGAGCGCGCACTGAGGAGTGGGGCCCTGGGCTCTCGGCTCCTCCGGGCCGGAGACCAGGAGGCCGCCATTTGTATTCCTGTCCTCCGGAACTCTACAGAAAGCGCTCAGGGAACAAAAGCTCCTGAAATCAAACCCAAGCGGATTACTCACCCCGGCCCCAGGTAAAGGCGGTGCTATTCCGCCTGGGGCAAAGACACTTGAGAATCACTACAACAGGCCCCTCCCCCAGAAGATCAACAAGAAATCCAGCCGAGACCAAGTTCACCTACCAAAGAGTGCGGTTTCAATACCAAGGAGAGCAGCAGAATTCAGGCGGAGGAGAAAGCAAAGCACGGAACTCATGGCTTTTGCCCTGTGATTTTTTTTAGTCTTGCGGTTAATTTAATTTTTTTCTTTTTCATTTTTTGTTTTTTTTTTCTCGCCTTCAGGTAAAATTTTTTTTTTTAACTGTTACCTTTTTCTTTTTTAACGATTTTTTACTAGTTTATCTAATACATATATTTTTTCTTTTTTATATTTTTCTTAGGTGTTTTCTTTTTTTTTAAATTCTTTTCTTTTTTTTTTTCTTTCTTTTTTCTTTTTTTTTTTTCTTTTTTTCTTTCATCCTTTTTGAACCTCTTTTTATCCCCTTTCTCCCCCCTCACGATTTGGGATCTCTTCTAATTTGGTTAAAGCATATTTTCCTGGGGTTGTTGCCACCCTTTTAGTATTTTACTTGCCCCCTCATATACTCTTCTCTGGACAAAATGACAAGACGGAAAAATTCAACACAAAAAAAAGAACAAGAGGCAGTACCGAAGGCTAGGGACCTAATCAATACAGACATTGGTAATATGTCAGATCTAGACTTCAGAATGACAATTCTCAAGGTTCTAGCCGGGCTCGAAAAAGGCATGGAAGATATTAGAGAAACCCTCTCGAGAGATATAAAAGCCCTTTCTAGAGAAATAAAAGAACTAAAATCTAACCAAGTTGAAATAAAAAAAGCTATTAATGAGGTGCAATCAAAAATGGAGGCTCTCACTGCTAGGATAAATGAGGCAGAAGAAAGAATTAGTGATATAGAAGACCAAATGACAGAGAATAAAAAAGCTGAGCAAAAGAGGGACAAACAGCTACTGGACCACGAGGGGAGAATTCGAGAGATAAGTGACACCATAAGACGAAACAACATTAGAATAATTGGGATTCAAGAAGAAGAAGAAAGAGAGAGGGGAGCAGAAGGTATACTAGAGAGAATTATTGGGGAGAATTTCCCCAATATGGCAAAGGGAACGAGCATCAAAATTCAGGAGGTTCAGAGAACACCCCTCAAAATCAATAAGAATAGGCCCACACCCCGTCACCTAATAGTAAAATTTACAAGTCTCAGTGACAAAGAGAAAATCCTGAAAGCAGCCCGGGAAAAGAAGTCTGTAACATACAATGGTAAAAATATTAGATTGGCAGCTGACTTATCCACAGAGACCTGGCAGGCCAGAAAGAGCTGGCATGATATTTTCAGAGCACTAAATGAGAAAAACATGCAGCCCAGAATACTATATCCAGCTAGGCTATCATTGAAAATAGAAGGAGAGATTAAAAGCTTTCAGGACAAACAACAACTGAAAGAATTTGCAAACACCAAACCAGCTCTACAGGAAATCTTGAAAAGGGTCCTCTAAGCAAAGAGAGAGCCTACAAGTGGTAGATCAGAAAGGAACAGAGACCATATACAGTAACAGTCACCTTACAGGCAAAACAATGGCACTAAATTCATATCTCTCAATAGTTACCCTGAATGTTAATGGGCTAAATGCCCCTGTCAAAAGACACAGGGTATCAGAATGGATAAAAAAACAAAACCCATCCATATGTTGCCTCCAAGAAACTCATTTTAAACCCGAAGACACCTCCAGATTTAAAGTGAGGGGGTGGAAAAGAATTTACCATGCTAATGGACATCAGAAGAAAGCAGGAGTGGCAATCCTTATATCAGATCAATTAGATTTTAAGCCAAAGACTATAATAAGAGATGAGGAAGGACACTATATCATACTCAAAGGGTCTGTCCAACAAGAAGATTTAACAATTTTAAATATCTATGCCCCCAACGTGGGAGCAGCCAACTATATAAACCAATTAATAACAAAATCAAAGAAACACATCAACAATAATACAATAATAGTAGGGGACTTTAACACTCCCCTCACTGAAATGGACAGATCATCCAAGCAAAAGATCACCAAGGAAATAAAGGCCTTAAACGACACACTGGACCAGATGGACATTACAGATATATTCAGAACATTTCATCCCAAAGCAACAGAATACACATTCTTTTCTAGTGCACATGGAACATTCTCCAGAATAGATCACATCCTGGGTCCTAAATCAGGACTCAACCGGTATCAAAAGATTGGGATCATTCCCTGCATATTTTCAGACCACAATGCTCTAAAGCTAGAACTCAACCACAAAAGGAAGTTTGAAAAGAACCAAAATACATGGAGACTAAACAGTATCCTTCTAAAGAATGAATGGGTCAACCGGGAAATTAAAGAAGAATTGAAAAAAATCATGGAAACAAATGATAATGAAAATACAACGGTTCAAAACCTGTGGGACACAACAAAGGCAGTCCTGAGAGGAAAATATATAGCGGTACAAGCCTTTCTCAAGAAACAAGAAAGGTCTCAGGTACACAATCTAACCCTACACCTAAAGGAGCTGGAGAAAGAACAAGAAAGAAACCCTAAGCCTAGCAGGAGAAGAGAAATCATAAAGATCAGAGCAGAAATCAATGAAATAGAAACCAAAAAAACAATAGAACAAATCAACGAAAGTAGGAGCTGGTTCTTTGAAAGAATTAATAAAATTGATAAACCCCTGGCCAGACTTATCAAAAAGAAAAGAGAAAGGACCCAAATAAATAAAATCATGAATGAAAGAGGAGAGATCACAACTAACACCAAAGAAATACAAACTATTTTAAGAACATACTATGAGCAACTCTACGGCAATAAATTTGACAATCTGGAAGAAATGGATGCATTCCTAGAAACATATAAACTACCACAACTGAACCAGGAAGAAATAGAAAGCCTGAACAGACCCATAACCAGTAAGGATATTGAAACAGTCATTAAAAATCTCCAAACAAACAAAAGCCCAGGGCCAGACGGCTTCCCGGGGGAATTCTACCAAACATTTAAAGAAGAACTAATTCCTATTCTCCTAAAACTGTTCCAAAAAATAGAAATGGAAGGAAAACTTCCAAACTCATTTTATGAGGCCAGCATCACCTTGATCCCAAAACCAGACAAGGATCCCACCAAAAAAGAGAGCTACAGACCGATATCCTTGATGAACACAGATGCGAAAATACTCAACAAAATACTAGCCAATAGGATTCAACAGTACATTAAAAAGATTATTCACCACGACCAAGTGGGATTTATTCCAGGGCTGCAAGGTTGGTTCAACATCCGCAAATCAGTCAATGTGATACAACACATCAATAAAAGTAAGAACAAGAACCATATGATACTCTCAATAGATGCTGAAAAAGCATTTGACAAAGTACAGCATTCCTTCCTGATCAAAACTCTTCAAAGTGTAGGGATAGAGGGCACATACCTCAATATCATCAAAGCCATCTATGAAAAACCCACCGCAAATATCATTCTCAATGGAGAAAAACTGAAAGCTTTTCCGCTAAGGTCAGGAACACGGCAGGGATGTCCATTATCACCACTGCTATTCAACATAGTACTAGAGGTCCTAGCCTCAGCAATCAGACAACAAAAGGAAATTAAAGGCATCCAAATCGGCAAAGAAGAAGTCAAATTATCACTCTTCGCAGATGATATGATACTATATGTGGAAAACCCAAAAGACTCCACTCCAAAACTGCTAGAACTTATACAGGAATTCAGTAAAGTGTCAGGATATAAAATCAATGCACAGAAATCAGTTGCATTTCTCTACACCAACAGCAAGACAGAAGAAAGGGAAATTAAGGAGTCAATCCCATTTACAATTGCACCCAAAACCATAAGATACCTAGGAATAAACCTAACCAAAGAGACACAGAATCTATACTCAGAAAACTATAAAGTACTCATGAAAGAAATTGAGGAAGACACAAAGAAATGGAAAAATGTTCCATGCTCCTGGATTGGAAGAATAAATATTGTGAAAATGTCTATGCTACCTAAAGCAATCTACACATTTAATGCAATTCCTATCAAAGTACCATCCATCTTTTTCAAAGAAATGGAACAAATAATTCTAAAATTTATATGGAACCAGAAAAGTCCTCGAATAGCTAAAGGGATATTGAAAAAGAAAGCCAACGTTGGTGGCATCACAATCCCGGACTTCAAGCTCTATTACAAAGCTGTCATCATCAAGACAGCATGGTACTGGCACAAAAACAGACACATAGATCAATGGAACAGAATAGAGAGCCCAGAAATAGACCCTCAACTCTATGGTCAACTAATCTTCGACAAAGCAGGAAAGAATGTCCAATGGAAAAAAGACAGCCTCTTCAATAAATGGTGCTGGGAAAATTGGACAGCCACATGCAGAAAAATGAAATTGGACCATTTCCTTACACCACACACAAAAATAGACTCAAAATGGATGAAGGACCTCAATGTGAGAAAGGAATCCATCAAAATCCTTGAGGAGAACACAGGCAGCAACCTCTTTGACCTCAGCCGCAGCAACATCTTCCTAGGAACAACGCCAAAGGCAAGGGAAGCAAGGGCAAAAATGAACTCTTGGGATTTCATCAAGATCAAAAGCTTTTGCACAGCAAAGGAAACAGTTCACAAAATCAAAAGACAACTGACAGAATGGGAGAAGATATTTGCAAACGACATATCAGATAAAGGACTAGTGTCCAGAATCTATAAAGAACTTAGCAAACTCAACACCCAAAGAACAAATAATCCAATCAAGAAATGGGCAGAGGACATGAGCAGACATTTCTGCAAAGAAGACATCCAGATGGCCAACAGACACATGAAAAAGTGCTCCATATCACTCGGCATCAGGGAAATACAAATCAAAACCACAATGCGATATCACCTCACACCAGTCAGAATGGCTAAAATCAACAAGTCAGGAAATGACAGATGCTGGCGAGGATGCGGAGAAAGGGGAACCCTCCTACACTGTTGGTGGAAATGCAAGCTGGTGCAACCTCTCTGGAAAACAGCATGGAGGTTCCTCAAAATGTTGAAAATAGAACTGCCCTATGACCCAGCAATTGCACTATTGGGCATTTACCCTAAAGATACAAACGTAGTGATCCAAAGGGGCACGTGTACTCGAATGTTTATAGCAGCAATGTCCACAATAGCCAAACTATGGAAAGAACCTAGATGTCCATCAACAGATGAATGGATCAAGAAGATGTGGTATATATACACAATGGAATACTATGCAGCCATCAAAAGAAATGAAATCTTGCCATTTGCGACAACATGGATGGAACTAGAGCGTATCATGCTTAGCGACATAAGTCAGGCGGAGAAAGACAACTATCATATGATCTCCCTGATATGAGGAAGTGGTGATGCAACATGGGGGCTTAAGTGGGTACGAGAAGAATAAATGAAAGAAGATGGGATTGGGAGGGAGACAAACCATAAGTGACTCTTAATCTCACAAAACAAACTGAGGGTTGTTGGGGGGAGGGGGTTTGGGAGAAGGGGGTGGTATTATGGACATTGGGGAGGGTATGTGTTTTGGTGAGTGCTGTGAAGTGTGTAAACCTGGTGATTCACAGACCTGTACCCCTGGGGATAAAAATATATGTTTATAAAAAATAAAAAATTATATTAAAATTTCAAAAAAAAATATATATCCTTAAAGTAAAATACAATGCATCAGTTTAAAAAATAAAAATAAAATAAAATAAAAAAATAAAAGCCAAAATAGGGGCGCCTGGGTGGCTCAGTGGGTTAAGCCGCTGCCTTCGGCTCAGGTCATGATCTCAGTGTCCTGGGATCGAATCCCGCATCGGGCTCTCTGCTCAGCAGGGAGCCTGCTTCCTCCTCTCTCTCTCTCTCTCTGCCTGCCTCTCCATCTACTTGTGATCTCTCCCTATCAAATAAATAAATAAATAAATCTTTAAAAAAATCAAATAAATAAATAAATAAATAAATAAATAAAAGCCAAAATAGATGGAAATAATCCAGAGGATGAGAGAATATACAGATTCTCAAGATATAGGGACAAGATATAGGGACACTATATAGGGTTAATATGGTGGAATATTCATCTAATTTTGCTCCTTCCAAAAACCCCAAAACCTTAGATAAATGGATTTCTTTTGCAAAAGACCTCAAGGAAGAGGAGACAATGGCAACTAACTTTTGAAAGGTGAAAAGTAGGTAAGTGGTGGAACAGCCTAAAACTGGCAGTGGGGAAAGCTGAGAACTGACCCCATTTAGACTGAAAAATCCCCAAAAGATAGGAGAGCATACAATAGCACGAGATAGAACTATGGATGGAGGCAGGATTAAAGTAAAAAGATTAGGAAAAGCTGGCTGATGAATGTTTCTGGCTTTATTTTCAGAGATGTATTATAATCCCTAATTTCTTTCTCACATTCCAGGATGCTGTGAGGCTTCCCCTCTGCAGCTAAGTGAGAAGCGTGGAGGAATTTTCTCTGGAGAATGTGTAACGGAGTGCCTCTGGATTGGGATACAATGACAGCTGAGGGCATGGGTATAGTGCCAAAAGAACCATGTGTGTACTGATGCTGAGATGCCAGAACATGGCAGCTAAAGTCTTATCTTCCATGGAAGAGACTGGAAAATCTTCTCAAGGGAATCTGATCAGCTCAAGGAAAAAAGTATATATATATACATATATATATATATACACACACAAACACGGGCTTTTCTTCCCAAACAGGCATAATTACTCTACAGTGAAGTTTAAAGTGGGCAAGTCACACACACACCCAGAATTTCTATCATCTGTTTAGTTCTCCAGTCTCAGGTATGAAAGCCTCTCCAGTCTGGGGCATCTGAGAATGAACGGATATCTAAGGAAAGCTTCTAATATGAAAGGCAGACACCAGAACACACACACACAGCACTAAGAATTTTCAAAAAACCCCCCAAAAAACAAAAACAAAACAATATCCTTAAGGAGTTAAGACAATATATCTAGGAAGCAAAGCTAGAAAGCTATAAAAAAGAAACTTTAAAAAAATAAAGAACTTAGAAATTAAAAATATAAAAGAAAATTTTAAAATGCAAAGTAACAGCTGGAATATGAAGTTGGAGAAATCTCTTAGAAAACAGAGCAAGAGGGCACCTGGGTGGCTCAGTGGGTTAAAGCCTCTGCCTTCAACTCAGGTCATGATCCCAGGGACCTGGGATTGAGCCCCTCATCGGGCTCTCTGCTCGGCAAGGAGCCTGCTTCCTCCTCTCTCTCTCTGCCTGACTCTCTGCCTGCTTGTGATCTCTGTCAGATAAATAAATGAAAAAAATCTTAAAAAAAAAAAAAAAGAAAGAAAATAGAGCAAGAAAAACAAAGTTGGAAAACAAACAACATAATCACAGGCCAAATCGAGGAGTTGAAGATATTAATAAGTAGAATTTCAGAAAGAAAGAAAGAACACAGATGAGAGGAAACCATCAACAAAATAAACAAGAGAAAAAGGCCCGTAATAACAGGGTATAAGTCATTTGGCCAACAGGCTTACTAAGTACCTACCACACAGGGTGAAAACAGACCTATAGCGCTGGGAAATTTCAGAACACCAGGCACAGAAAGTGGATCCCACCAGCTTCCTACAAGAATGTTCAGGAGGACGATGAAGGGGATCCACGATAATAGCTGGGCACTAGACACAGAGGTGACTTGTCAGGTCAGAGAAGTTTGATGCAAGGAAGGTATCTACTAAGGCTTTTGTCACCAGGTCTCCGACAATACCGTACTGTCTTTCTAATCCAAGTTCAGAGTGCCTTGGGGCACCTGGCACATATTCTTACCTGTATTTGGCCTGTCTTTATTTTGTGCAAATCAAGTTTCTGTTCTCCATGCCCTGCTGCACTGGATCAGAGGAGGAAGCCCATTTCATGCACAGAAGACTTGTTCCCCTGAGAGTTGAAGGTCAGATGGAACAGAGAGAACAACCTTTCCTGTACTAGTTGCCAGGGCTGTCACCAAAAAAACAAAAACACAAAACAACAAACAAACAAAAACAGAGACTGTGTGGCCTAAACAATAAACATTTATTTTCTCACAACTTTGAAACCCAGAAATCCAAGATCAAGGTGTCAACAGGTCTCTTTTCTCCTAGAGTCTTTCTCCTTCACTTGCAGATGATTGTCTTAGTGTGTCCTCACATGATCTTTCCTCTGTGCATGCACATCCCTAATGTCTCTCTGTGTGTCCAGATTTCCTCTTCTTGTGAAAATATCAGTCAGACTGAATGAGGACCTGCCCTCAAGACTTCATTTTAACTTAATCACCTCTTTAATGCCCTATCTCCTATTGTAGTCACATTCTGAGGTACTAGGGACTCGGGGCTTTGACAGGGATTTTGTTCAGCCCATAAACATTCCCTCCCACCATATTTCTGACTGTACAACAGCCCTGCCAGATAGCCTCGCCCCCTGACTTCCCCCCAGAAGGGGCTCAAGCCAGATATGATCCAGAACCTATTCAGCTTATCTTCTCCAGGGATCCATCAACAAGTGGTAAATATGGGTCCCCTGGGTGGCTCAATCATAAAGAGTCTGCCTTTGGCTTGGGTCATGATCCCTGGGTCCTAGGATTGAGCCCTCTGTTGGGCTCCTTACTCAGCAGGAAGCCTGCTTCTCCCTCTCCCATTCTCCCTGCTTGTGTTCCCTCTTTCGCTATCTTTATCAAATAAATGAATAAATAAAAATCTGAAAAAAAAAAGAAAAAGAGAAAAAGTAGTAATACTAGTCTTTTTCTTACAGAGCTTGGTTTGTGCCTCTGTGTGTGTGTATGTGGTTACAGTAACATAGATGTAGGTGAAATAACTACCAAAAAAGAGAGAAAAGGAAAAGTCCAAAGGAATGAGGGGAACAAAAGTTTCCTCATCTGAGAAAACAGCAGATAAAAGTATAGAAGGAGATTCAATGGACTTCTATTTCTTAGCCTTTGTGGTGGATACACAGTCACTAATTTTATTAATCTTTGAGATGTACATATACCTTTTATACATCTAAATTAAAAAACAGAATGAGAGGAAATAGTAGGATTTGAAGTCTAAGGAGCATGAAGTACACTGAAAGAACGATTATTCTGAACAGTAATTCTGTTCAGCTGGAACACAGAACGAGACGAAGAATATTTGAAAATAAAGCTGGAAAGCTAAGACAAAGCCACAGTGTATGAGTATTTGAATCTTAACAGGAAAAACAAAGTCAGTAGGCAGTCTGTGAAGCCACTGATTACTTCTGAACAGGAGAGAGAGATAATCGGATTTTTTTCTAATAAGATGTAAATGTATCGTGTAGAGGCTTACAGGCTGGAGAAAGTTGGCCACTGGCTTCCGTTGGCTGTCTGAAGCTACTGTCCTGATTGTGGTGGGCCAATCTCCATAATGGCAGCTAAGCCACATCCTCAGTATGTCAGTGGAGTCAGGCCCTTCCTGTCTCTCTTCACTTCCTATTCCATTGAAAAACACACCTGCAAGTTATGTAGAAAGATTGTGCTACCTGAATATTCTGACCCAAGGACCAATGGAAAGGTGGTGTGTTGGCGGCAATGCTTACAAGGTATGTTGACAATTTCATGGAAGGCATTAGTAGGTCTTTGCAAATGTTGGCATAGCAGATAGATATAGGATCCAGGAAGAACACAGGGTGACTTTTTTAAAAAAATATTTTTAGAAGTTATAGCTTTCCCCAACTGCCCAAAAGACCAGCCTGACAATGAGTTGGCCACGATTTTTGCTGTGTACCAACTCAATAAATCTCTTGATATAACATTAAAAGTCACCATCTAATGAACTCCTTAATGTATCATATGCTTGGCACATGCTATCTTACTGTGTCTGCTTTTCACAATGAGCTCATGACCAGGTAAAGCCTCACATAACTTTTCATGTAAATTCAGGAGTTAAACCCCTTCTGCCTACAAAGATCATGCTTTTTCTACTACACCATGTGACACAAGAGGGTTTTTTTTTTTTTTATCTACGTACCATTTTCAGCCATAGCCTCCTCATGCCATGGAATTCTGGGGAGCTCAGAGATAAGTTAACCTCTTACACCATGTAGCAAGCCTCTTTACAGCATCACCCACTGTTTGCTATTTATTGGTGATGCCAGGCAGCTTTGACAAAAATTTTGTTGTTGAAGTATGCTCTACCCTCCTGTAAGTTTACTACTGGTCTTTGTTATGTGCTCAAGAACAAATCAGAGCAGGTTTGCCTATTTTCCTTGTGATGTCCTTCAGATATTTGAAGGCAACCATCTTCATTTTGCTTGAGCATCCCTCTTTCATGCTCAAGACCCCTGTTTTCTCAGAATGCAAATCCCCTGGATGTCCTCTTACTTGTCAAGGACCCTCTAAATATGTCAAAGAATGGACCACAGTACTAGCCATAGACTACCATGAGTTGCTAATTAATTCCTCATGCATGTATGCTGTCCCACGTGGATTATGGAAGACAGTGAGCATGACTCATTGCTCTTTTTATCCCCAGTAGACAGGTCATGCAAATAGAAGGTGCTTGATGGTGTTTTCTGATCCCTGGACTCATTTGTTCAGTAATATTGTTATCACTCCTTGGGGTCCTTCATATGCTCTTAATTATCTAAAGAACTAGCTTCAGGAATTGAGAACCACATGGTAGGGCCGCTCCGCACAAGCCACATGCATCTTGGGACCACTTGGGGCCAATGACAAATGTGACAAGGTCTATGGAATACTTGTCAATAAGGCACATAAAACTATTTTATGTCGGTGTTCATTGTACTTCAATGATAATCTATCTGAAACACAAGTCAGAATCAAATCCCTCTTGTACTAGTTATCTATTGCTACACAACAAATTATTCAAAAATTTAGTGACTGAAAACACTAATTACTATTTTTCTGGGTATCCCTCACAGTTTCTGTGTGTTAAGAATTCAGGTGTGGCTTGGATGAGCAGCTCTGACTCAAGGTCCCTCCTGAAGTTACATCGGATGTCAACCTCAGTTCTGTCACCTGAAAGCTTAACTGGGGTTGGAAAATTTTACTCCAAGCACCTCCTTACGTGGCTAGGAAGTGGTGATGGCAGATGGTATAAGGCCTCAGTTCCTCTCCACAGAGCTGCATATCTTCCAAGCCATCCCCCCAGAGCAAGGGATCCAAGATACCAAAACATAAGTTGCAATATGCCTTTTTGACAGAGCTGTAAAAGTCAGACTTCTACCAGTTGTGTTCTATTGGTCATACGGATCGCCCCTGATTCAAAGTAGAAGAGGTTACTAAAAGGGTTACAAGGATCAATGGAGATCTTGCTGGAGCTTTCCTGGGTATTTTGTATGCAGAGCTTGACTCTAATTCCCATTCTGAGGCAGTGTAGTATCTTCACCCAGAGATCTGATTGCCCAGCCAAGGGCTTAGTTAGAAGAAGCCAAGACACTTGAATTGGTGAGGTTTTTTGACCCTAATAAGACACACCCAGAAGTCTACAGTTTACTCATTTATTTCACTAAATACCTATTGAGCATTTACTATATGCTTTGCACATTTCTGGATGCTTAGAATATATCACTGAGCAAAACTAAACAACAGGCAAGTATATTTATTCATCATCTGTCTTCTTTCTAGACTTTGAAAATGAGAGATTAATATCTTCTCATTTCTGGGCTTCTTGGAGCTCATTATGTTAATTCTAGAATCTGGCCTTCATACACATAAAGCCAAAACAGTAACAGCAACCATTACTGTTGTATAAATAACATTTGAAGGACATTTACTATGTGCCAGATGCATGGTAAGCAGTTTTCATTTATTATATCATTTGATACTCTTAACAGTTTAATGAAGTAAGTACTTTTGTCATCAGCATTTTTTTTTCCCAAATAAATAAAATGGGGCTTAGGTAAGTAGCTTGTCCAAAGTCATACAGTTAGTGAGTATAAGGTCTCAGAGTATAAGAATATAAGCTCTCTTATATTCAGAGTATAAGCTCTCTTCAATCATATTGCAACAAAATCTGTGTTCTAAAGTTGATGAATCATCCCCTAGCAGATGCTGAAACTCAAATGCCTCTAGAGGCTAGGTAAGTGATGTAAGGGGAGAGAGCTAATGAGACAATAGGGAATAGTGAGGACACTGGTGAGCTATCACTCATGTCTGTCTCAAGGCATGAAAGTTCACTTTTTTTTTTTTCCATATACTTCATTGGCCAAATAAAATATGTGTCAGGGCCACCACATTCAGCTAGCAAGACCCAGGTTCAAAATTTAGGTATCATATCTTAAATTTGACTAATGTCTCAACTATAAGAATCTTAAAAAATCTTGTACAACTTGGTTTTCATCCAAAGTCTATATTTAAAATATTGGCTTCTCATGGAGAATGAGACAGTGGAGAATAGAAAATGACTAAGACTTCATTCTTCATTTGTTCATTCAATAAATATTTAAGAGGCTTCTATATGCTAAGCTCTGGGATTAAAACAGTTAATATAACAGATGCCATTCCTGCCTTCTTGAAACCTAGATCTAGTCAGAAGTTTTACATTCGTACCCAAGAGGATACACAATGTTCCTCAAGCTTATTTTAATATTTGCAAGACTCAAGTGTTCCAAGGAAAAAACTTTGGGAAGTATTTTACCTTAAACCAGAAGATGCAAAATGACAGCCCACTAGCTGAGCAGACATGTTTGACTGGCAGCATAGTGATTTAAAGCTTTTGGAAATGTCTTCCAAAAGGGCCTGCACTCTGCTATTGGCCATAGACTTTACCTTTATCTATTGGAAACGACCTGTCCTGCTTCAAACATTTATATTGCCTAATGGCTTATGAATGCATTTGTATTAACAATTTCTTTTCAGAACACAGAATCCCCACTGCTCTGAAATCCTCTTGGCATCTTGGGGAAAAAGAAGAATGAAGACTAGCGATTCCAGGGAGAGATAAAGTCTAGGCAACTCTGTGGAATAGTAGAAAGCAGAGATGCTGTCATGGGAAAATGACTTGGGAGACAAACATACAGGCAATAAAAAGAGACCCAAGCTACCCTGGGGTGAAGCTGAAATGGAATCTTCAAGGATAAGAATGCCACATAAATTATAGAACTTCCAGTGAAATTTGGATTTCAGATAAATAGTGGCTATTTTTTAGCATAAATATGTCCCAAGTATTGCATAGGACACATTTATATTACGAAATTATTTACTGTTTATCTGAAATTCAAATTTAACTGGGTGTTATGCATTTTTATTTGCCAAACCTCAGGAGAAAACCAGGCAGTGGCTTGGTGACAATTTGTGAGTTTTACTTTTTTTCTAATATGAAGGAAAGAAACTAGTAGCCATCTCCCACCTTTAGACTCCACACAGAGGTCTACTTCTGATTATAAAGGCTATGGGATACTGCAACTATCAGGAATGCAGGGAGGCTGAAATCTAACTATAGAACCATTGGTTTGGGCCTGGTAGGAAACCTTACAAGCCATGTAGTGCCACTCCCAGGCGAAATACTACAGAAATGGCACAAGTAGTGACTTAGTTATAACCAGATTTAAAAAAAAAAAATCACTGTACCAGGAGTTGGAGATAAGCCCCTGGTCTTGTATCTTACTTCTAGACAAAGAGGAGAAATATCCAGAGGTTGTGCTACAGAACACCAGTCCAAATCTTGACCAAAAGTCACAGGAAGAAAATAGTCAACTAGCTTCTCTTCAACATCCCCAAGTATTTGCTATGCTTTCTTCTAGATACTTGAAAAGAAGAGAAAGCTTTTTGTTCATTATTTTTACTATAAAAAATATCCAATTCCACAAAAATATGCATCTTCAAAAACACAATCTTAGTCATTTCTCAAGTAAGATTTTCTCCCCATTAGAATGAGGATCACTGGTACACTTTAAAATTGAGTCAAAAATTTTTTAAGAGAATTCTCATTATGGTGATCCATCATCCTCACAGACTTTCCTAAACAAAAGGGAGTATCTCTGTACAAAGCTTTCTTCCTTGGACACAGTGACATGCAAGCTGCAATAGTTTTTAAAAATCAGACTTTCACCTTAAGAAATTCCAAGAGGAAGGAGCAAAGGTTATGGAGAGTTTCCAGGACTAATTTTTTCATTTCTTATCCAGACAGAGGAAATGCATGGGACACAGGGGGCTGTGTATCTTTGATTTCCTTTCTTTTCTGATTGCTTTTGTCCTGAAACTCATCTATACTCTTACATGGATGAGCTTGGGGGACACAGGGAAGTATGTACGTGTATGTGTGTGTGTGTGTGTGTGTGTGTGCATGTGCGTGCACATATGAATGTATGATAAATGCATTTGGTTTTGCCACCTTGTATAATATGGACATTTCTTATTTTGTGCTCCAGTTCTTTTGGGTTTTAGGGGAAAACAAATATAAATATTCTCATACTTGGATCTTGTGATGGTTAATTTTATGTATCAACTTTGGAGGGCCACAGAAGCCAGATATTTGGTCAAACAGTCTGGAGGTCACTATGAAGGTATTTTTTTTAGATGATATTAACATTTAAATCAGTAGACCTTGAGTAAAGCAGATTACCTTCTACATGTGAGTGGGCCTTGTCCAATCAGTTGAAGACCTTAAAAGAAACAGACTGAGGTACCCTGAACTACATCCTCATCTCGTCCATGGGTCTCTACCCACTGGTCTCCCCTTCAGATTTCAGACTTGCCAACTTCAATAATCACGTGAGCCAATCCTTAAAATAAATCTCTTTACACACACACACACACACTAATACAGGTCTTTTCCCACAATTTTATCAAGTAAGATGGCCAAATTATATTTTACATTATGAAATAAATTCCTGAAATCCTTCTGGAATTTTCTCTGAGTTCTATACGGTTTTCTAGGCTCTCTGTCTTGACATAAAGAATGCATGAAGACACCCATCATTACCCCCAGGCTTGGCCAGAGATCTCAAGTAGTTGAATGGACCCCCTCCCTCCTTCCCTTTGCTACTTCACTCAGAAAGGGTAAATTTACCTATAAAAATGTCTTCTCCCCCACAGCCTAGAGCTTGGGTTTTAGTTTCAGAGACAGGACGGGGAGTTTATTTGAAAAGCCAGCCAAGAGGCAAATGCTGCTACTCTCACTGTATGTGTGAAATTTTTGCACAGCTGCAGGCTTTAAGGAGCCTCAGTGTGAGAGAGAACAGCAGTGGGCTAGATCCCAGGCTCCCCAGAAACTTCAGGGACATGAATCAGAATTCAACTCTCAGTGCTGAATAGAGGACCACCACAAGGACCATAAAGGCAAGCCAAAGGATGAATGGAAGTCTGTGACCAGGCCTCCTCTGATGACGTCGCTGTTACCCAGATGGCATTAAACAGTTACGCTTGGCTTCAAGGGAACACTGAATCACGTGTGCCCCGTGTGTATTAAAAATCTACCGGTGAGGTTAGCCCAAACGTTCACATTCTGTTTTCCTATGCATGGGTATCAAAGTTAGCATAGGCCCCTCGACACCATAATCCATTATCAAAAACTGAAAGCAGCTGGTTGGATTTCTAAACTTTCTACACAGAGAAACCCATCTGGTCCCAGTTTGCTGCAAAGAAATCAGTTTCCTTCTTTCTCATTGCCTAGCTACAGAAAGCACTTGGAGCAGCCTGGTTCCCCAAATTAAAGGGCCATCATGCTGGTCTTAAGGCTTCATTCATGCTGAGGAATTTGCAGCCCATACCCACTGCTAGTGACACCCCACCTCCAGCTTTGGGGCCCCAGCCAAGCAGGGACTCTGAAACCCCTCCAGTTCAGAATGAGGACACTGAGAATTAGCAAAGCAGCTCTAGCTCCTCACAGGAATCTCTGCACAGATCATTTGTATGAGGAGGGGGAAAAAAATCATTTGTAATGGATTGTCTCAGAATGAATTTTTTAGGATTGTACAAAGTTGAAGTATCGACTAACTTTCTGTTAATTTCAAAGGCAAGGCTCAGCCATAATTTATCCCTTTGATTTCACTGACCATCAGCAGTTGTGGCCATTTTCTGCCTGGCTGTGGAGAACAGTTAAATGATGGTGTCCTTACCCCCCTTTGACTTCCCTTCCAGCCTGTTTCAGCAGTCTCACCCAGGTACTTCCTGTCTCCCCAGCTCCACTGTCTGGCACTTATTTCAGACAAGTCAATATGTTTAAATTATATCTGAACTCAAGGTAATTAATCATAAGGATTTATGCTTTGTAATGTGTTTTTTTTTTTTTTTTAACTTCAGGTTGGCATTCCACTGAATCAAAATTAAAAAGAAAAAGCTATCTGCTATCTGTGTTACATTGTGAATATCATGTAAATGCTTGGTCTGGAAATCCTTTCTGGACAAGTTTACACAAGGAGCACAAAGGATGGATCCAAATAAGAGGGTCAGGATGGCATTTTGGGTAATGTTAAGCAGGTCAAAGGAAAGACCCATATGAGCCAGCTGGATTCCTGTGTAGAGAAAGCTCATTTGAAAAACATAAGTCAGGTGATGAGTTGTCTCTTTAATGCATTTTGCAAACATACCAAAGGCTTTGAAGCTTACTGCATAAGTATGCCACAGAACTATACTGGATACATGTTACTGAAGATCGATAGGTGGTTGCTTCAAATGAATTGTGATCTCCTCCACTTTTAAGGGGGAGGTCCTCACAGCACATAACCTGAATATTCAGTTTCATCATTCATATCCAGTCCAAGGCTTGTATGCACAGGATATAACATTCCCAACTGATTCTCTTGAGTCATTCAGTCTGACATTCCCCAGTGAATTCCCCGTCTAGTAAGTGGGTAAGGATTACCATCCAAAACACTACAGCAAGGATGGGGAAATGGCAAAATTAGGGTTCAGAAAACTGGAGCTGGAGACTCATTTAGAGATATAGCCTTCCAAAACACATGGCAAATTTATACACATTTCAAAATGTATAAAAGTGATATACGCTGCTTTATCGGTCAAGATCGAGTGTTGAAAACAGATACTCTAGTTATTTTAAGCAGGAAGAGACTTAACACAGGGAATCAGATGCTTTCAAAACAACTGGATGAGCTAAAGAAGGAGGTTCAGGACCAGATCTTCCAGAATGACTCTCAGAACTATCTAATAGATACACAAAAGGAATGATGAAAAACACAAAAGTGATAATGGCAAGGCAGTAATAATTTGTCTCTTTCTGAAGCATCTCAAAGCAAAATTAGTCTTACTAGTCTAACTAGCATTTTCATGTAATATAGGCCTTGATATAAGAATAACAACAAAAACAAGCACCAACAAAACAAAAAATTATCAGCTGAAGACCCCATGCACACCCTCCAAGACCCATTTTTTTTTCTAAGTTTCTTGCTATTCAGAGATTGGCACTCTAAGATATATACACAACTAAAACTAAAATAATTCATTTGATGTCAAAGACAGACATCACAGGGAGACTAGCATGTATGTATTTATCTGGGAAAATTCCCAAGAACAGCAAGTTTAAAATGGATGTCTATAATTTAATCACAACATTGTAGTGAGAATTAGTGAGCAAGCATTGGTTTATCTCAGCCAACATATTTGCTTCTTGATCAATTTTAAGGCATGAGAGAGTATAAAAAGCATTCTAGGGTAAATGTGGGTGAAGTATCACCTATGCCTACTTCTGTCAATAAAGTTTTATTGGAACACAGCTACATGTATTTGTTTGCTAGCTGTCAATGGCTGCTTTAGCAAGGCACTGGCAGAGCTGAAGAGAGAAGACAGAGATAGGAACGAGTCACAAAACCTAAAATATCTACCATCTGACCCTTTCAGAGAAAAGCTCCTTAACCTCTAGTTTAGGGTAGCAGGAACCATGTATAAGATTCACAGATGCCAATTCTCCATATCAATACAGACTGCCACAAATTATTCACTGTCTTACCATTCAAATATTGAGTCACAATGGAGAATCATGTTTTCTACAAGAAAAGGGTATTGGGTATTTTCTTATCTGCAATACATACCTACTTTTCTGTTATTTTTGACTGAGCAGGAAGCTCTTAAAAATGCTCTAGCAAAGGAAAGCAGTTTTGCATAGGTTCTAGATTAGAAAGCAGGAAGTTTTCTAGATCAGAGCTGTCCAGGAGACTTTTCTGCATTGGCAGAAAGGTCAGATATCTATCTGTACTGGTCCAATACACTTGAACTGAAGTGTAAAGTACATTTTATTTTAATTAATTTTAATTTAAATTGTTACATCTTTCTAATGGCTACCATAGTGGATAGTGTAGTTTTAAATCATAACCAGTATGCTCCTGGTTATCAATCATTAACACCTTAGAAAAGATAAAAGATTTCATTGTTACTGATAAGGATATAAACAGACTCACAAATCTGAAAGGAACTCAAAAGTATTTTATAAAAAGGCATCTGAATCTTATATAAACAGCACATAGAAAATACCCTCTTATTAGCAGCACATAAAATCGCACTATGAAGGCAGTGAAATCTGGTAGAATATAAGACCTGAGTGCTGAAAACATTCTCACCTTTTTGGAGACTGACTTCTAGGACTATGAATCTCCTTTTGCATGAACTAGAGTTCAAGCCTTAATTTAGTTCATAAAGAAATATTTTAAATCATTTATCAGTTCTAAATATTCATATTTATCACCCACATTTTCTTTTGGCTTATATCATATTAATTAGTTAGGTTTGTTTTTTGCCATTAATTTAAATGCTGTTCATTGTTATTTGGACAGTCAATAATTTGGGAAGCTACATCAAATTTTTCACCACTAGCCACTGACCTAACAGAAAAGTCATTTCTGAATCTGAACAGATGTTTCATTTCTATTGTTCTCTATTGTATCTTTCTGGATATTAAAAAAAACCCTGACTGGATATTCCTACTACACCCACTCAAGACCAACTCAAAGGAATACAAGGAACGACAACTCAGCTGCCAACTTATCCCAGACTCACAAGTCTGTCAAATGAACAGGATACAGGCTGCATTTCTCCAGCTGGACATCTGGGCTTTGCAGCTGCCACAAGGACCCCATGTGGTTAGAAATGTTAGTTCAAATCTGAGATTGAGTCAAGGAAAGGAGAAATGGCAGGAGTCTATGTGGTACCTGAGACACCCCATGTGACCACCTGTATCTTGTACTTTTGTCAAACCTCGCAGGATGTAATTTACACCAGAGGCATTGAACAATGCCATAAAATGCTAAACCACCTTGTTTGGGAAGTAAACAACAAAAAATTGCTCCTGAGGCCTTCAATAAGTTCTGAAGCTCTATCTAATTTTTTAAGTCACTTGGTTCCCATTAAGATTTAAAATCTAAGAAAGGTAAAGAAATTAGTTGGGGTCTCAATGAAGGGACATTGATAAGGTGGGCTCCTCTAAACATGGCAGTGCTAAATGATGCAGTTTCTCCAACTTCACTTGCCAATTACTATAGTATTCTCCTTCTGAGATAAGGACTTATGGGACTCTCATGCACTTATGTCTAAAAAACAATGGAGAAACCCAGAAAGTTCTAGTAAGTAACAAAAGAAACGTCCTCAGCAGCAACACTGTCTGGATGTTAGAACAAGAGAGGTCCCTTTCTCCACCACCTCAACTGGAAATCTAAAGGGCACCTACCTACCAAGCCTGTCACTGATAATCCTATTCAGAAAGCAAGCCATGACTTGAAGGCCTTCAAGGCATGGTTTCACACAATAGGAGGTTGGAGCTTTTGTCTCAGGTGTAATGACAACTGTGAAAGTCAAAACCACCACTCCATTCAAGTTCTGATAATAAACAAAATGTATGTGTGATGGATGCAATTTCTGACTGTGACTCTACAATTGCCACGGTGGTGCAAGTTTCCAGAAGTACCATGGCTGGAATTTTGGTCTAAACTGATCAGTCATGGTCTCCAAAGTCAGTGTAATCAGAGTAACCAACACTCCTGTGTTTCTGCCAATTACGCTACTGTGTAGACAAACCATGGATGATAAGATTGGCTTAGTTGGAATTGAAATAGTCTCCCAAGGGCTATATTGCCACATGCAAAAGGGCTTGTAATTCTGATCAAGGCAGAGATGCCTGCTAAATTCCTATGCTACTGTATCTGAACATGTTTCCCCTGGACTCTCACCCAGGAAAAGACCTTCAGTGAAGGCAACTATGGTATAAAAAAGGAGCACTTGAGGTCAGAGGGCCCCAAACTCACAAGTCTCTCAATCTCTCTGAGCCTTAGTTTCCTTCTTGTAAATAGCTACCTTACAAGTAGTTTTAAAAACCAAACAAGATAGCATAAATGTTCCTATTACATGGTGAGCAATTAAAAAATGCCAACTATAAATTGCCATAACTTTATGACTGAATTGGAAGTAACTATATGATTTCAGCCAAAAAGGTATACCAAAACTAATTATTTTTAGTATCTCCACTGCCTGAAGGTATAACTTCTGAACATCAACCATTTCATAAGCTCTAGAAGCAATATTCACTCTGGTTGCCCAATCTTAAAATGTATGTGTAAAGTTAGACTTACTACTTACAGGAATGAGGCTTGTCCCTATAGCTCACCAAAAATATTTCCTGCTGTTGTGGCCATAACTCCACTTTCCCCAAAGGGGCCATGATAAAAAGGAAGTCACTATGTAGCTAAATAAGCCTACAGCTAAAATAGACAAAATCCCCAGCTGAAAATTCAAATCCCAATCTGTTATATTTACTTCTCCAACCAGCATCACACCCACTTGCCCTCTGTTATGAGCTGAATTGTGTTCCCTCCAAATTCACATGGAGTCCTAACTTCCAACACCTCAGAATGTGACCTTATTTGGAGACAGGGTCTTTACAGAGGTTATCAAGTTAAAATGAGGTCATTAAGGTGGGCCCTCAATCAATATGACTAGTGTCTTCATAAAAAGGGGAACTCTGGAGATAGACACAGAGGGAGACATTATGTGAAGATGAAGGCAGAGTTTGGGCTGATGCCTCCACAAGCCAAGGAATGCCAAAGATTGCCAGAAAACAACCAGAGGCTAGAGGAGGCATGCAATTCCCCCAGAGTCCTAGAAGAAACAAACCCTGTCCATACCTCAGTCATGGTCTCCTAGAATCAGGAACTTTGTTACAGCAGCCTCAGCAAACTAATACACCCTGGAAGAGTTATCTTCTAGCACAGAGAGATGGGTTTTCCCACAGGAGAGAGGGAATAAAGTGAAAAAAGAGAAAGAATATTTCTTGAGTACACATTTTATTTCAGGAGTTTTACACTATTACTTGTGTCATTTAATAATCATCACATCCCTGGACAGTAGGTATTCTCCATCTTGCAGATGAGGAGACTGAAGTTCAGAGAATTAAAATAACTTCACCAACAACTTATAGGCAGAAAGAGCAACACTAAGGTATGGACCAGTATTTGGCTCTAAAGACCCACGCTGTTCCCTCTTCCTTACTTTGCCATCTAACCCCTGAAATGGGGGTCTTGTATCATCTCTGGACATTTAAGAATTCCTGCTCTCTTGTACTGTCCTAATTGAAATTCAGTTTCTTGAGTGAATTGTTCCTTACATTTATATTACCTGGAAGCTAAACCAACTACAAAGAGAAGGAATGTTCAAAACTTGACATTATTTTCTTGTTGCATAATCATTTTTCAGTCAGCTCAATGGTAATCAGACATTTCCTTCTCAAAAAAAAAAAAAAAAAAAAACCAAAAACCAAAACAAACAAACAAACAAAAAGACTGAAAGCAAGCGCTTTCTAACTTTCCTCAGAGTTTGAGATGCAGAAAATGAGGTTGTCAGTGTGATGGTAAAATGGCTAAACCATGAAAGAAGAGTTGATATCCAGTTTCTGATTGGCTGGAGTAGCATAATACAATCTTCGGGATCTTTTATATTAAACCAGTATATCAGAATTCGCTCAGCCCTCTCCTCAGAATTTAAGTACATTTTGTACTGACCATCCAAAGAAACATGTTTACTGTGTTCCTGCTCTCACTCTTATGTGGTAACTTTTGGGGGTCTAGGGGTGTTGGAGAGGGAAAGTTACTGTTATTTCCCATATATATAAAGAGAGTTTCTATGGAGATCTGTTAGAAGCCAACCTAGAAAGAACATAAGACATGACAACTCCTTTCTACCATCAGCAGTTTGTGCAACTTTGGCTACATGGCCCAACACGAGTTTTTCTCAGGAAGGAAAACATGGAAGAATAAGATAGCTACAAAGATACCTGTCCTCAATTCTTGTATTAGCTTCAAAGTGATGGTGCTCTCCCAGGAAACTGCATGGGAAATGAAATGGGACTGCAAAGTGGTTCAGAACAGGGCACTGGAGTCAAAAGTGAATTCAGATCCGAGTTTTTCTTTATAATCTGTAGGGAAACCTCACCAAGGTTTAACTGCCTTATCTTAAAAATTAAAAAGAAATCACACAAAAGGCAAGTATTCTCAATTCAAACTCCATAGGACTGGGAAAAGAATTAAATGACATGGTCTACATAAAGGGCATAGCATACTGTAGATGCTCAAAGATGGCAGCTCTTATAATGCTAAGGTTAGAGAGTATGTTCCTTGGCCCCCACCCTGGCCTGAGCCAGGGTACACTTTCCTTCTCTGTGCTGCATGTCCTAACTGTATGGTAAGGCTGACACCTCCCTCACTTGCTTAAACCATGCTCACTGCTGCATGCTACGCTTGAGAAGGAATCCCTGGGCTAATGTCTGCCTTTACTATCTCTTTTCTGGGCAAGTTAGACAGCAGTGCATCATTGCGCATGCTGGAGCCCTGCTGACAAGGACTGCAGCATACAAAAGGAGGCACACAAGCTAGAGCTGGACTCCAGCCCTTCCAATACTCAAAGGCAGCAGTTGTGCTCAACCCTTCACTCTGGCTGCTCAGTTTACTTGAAGCTAACCGTTGCAAAGTATGTTAAAGCATTCAGAAATACCTCTTCCCTCTACATCCTACACTACCCCTACCGCCACCAACCAGGCAGCTTACAAGCGTCAAAGTACTACCACCCACCAAGAGAGGCCAAAATGAAAAATATGAGGGGTGAGGGGTGGGTTGTTAATCTGGGGCTACAAAGCAACCATTGGGAGACATCTGAAATGAAGCTCTTATCTCAGACTGGGAAGCTGGAGCAGGGCCTTTAAGGAGTGGCTGAAACAACAAACAAATTACTCCTAAGCATGCCCTTCTAGCCCTGAGGAGACTTCCTTAAGCCCCAGCTACACTTGGACCCGCCTCAGCTTCCTATGGCTGCAAGGGACTTTAGGGATTTAGGTCTGGAGGCCACCATCCTGAGCCTTGCCAAGGATGAGTGTATGTATGAGAAGCAAAGAAGGAAGGGGATGTTCATCAGATACATTGAACAGATGCCATTCAGACAGCCAACAAAAAAAATAATTATGATAACCCAATCTGAATGGCATGATTTAATTTCTAGATTGAGATGATGAAACAAATTTACCGAATATCTAATGTCTAAGCATTCATTTATCTGTTCAACAAATATTTTTCATGTACTTAAACTACATCAAGCCTTGCTCTGGCTACTGGACATACAAAGGAGTATGATACAGATATGTCCTTCACCCCATAAAGACTATAATCTAGGAGATAAGAAAGACAAATGGAATGCTAGGGAAGTCAAAGGTAACACATATTTATTTGGTTTTCCCAAGAGGGATTTCTCAGTGATGGTCCCAGAGCAAGAACTTAATAAATGATAAATAAATGATTGAAACTAATATTTATTGAGTGTACACTATGCACTGCGCACCGCTGGAAGCAAGTAAATGCATTACCTCATTTTATACATGTGATATAGTTAATGAATTGATACACATAAATATATGCAATCCATTCATTTACTAAATGAACACATAGTATATATTCAGCCCCCAGAATTTCTATCCTGAATGTGTTTTGAATCTGAAGAAAGAACAAGAATAAACAATAATGGCAGACAAACTTCAGGTTAGGCATCAAGAAAATTATATAAACATGGAAGGAAAATGATTTTTGCCATAGCCATGAGAACAAGCTGAATCAAATTCTAGCTTCACCTCATAGCTGGGTGATCTTATGCAAATAGTTCATAACCTCTCAAGCTTTGAGTGCCTAATCTTTAAAAGAGATTTAATATACCCACCTCATGTTGCCCTTGTGAGGGTAATGTCCATTAGGTTCTATATGAGAAAGTGCCCCTGAACAGGGAGGCACCCTCAAAACAGTAGTTGTTATGAATTTAGGACTTATTAAGAGGCAACAGAGCATAGCAGGAAGTCAAACTTAGAATCAAAGTCCTTAGTTCTAAATCTGGGCTCCATTAGCTGATTGAAACATATAAACAGAGGGATTAATTAAGATGATGTGGGTTAAGATGCCTTCGTAGAGAGCTACGGTTGTAAAAGAGGAGAGGGTAAAGAAACCAAACCCTTCTTGGGGAATGAGTCACCAAAGGCTTTCAAAGTCTCTGGATAATCTTTCTGAGCTAGTTTAAATGGACCAGAAGAACTGGGTGAACTCCCAGGTCCCTATTCTCCTGGGAGCCTGAGATCATCTCACATGGGTATGAGAATCATGTGACTGACTCTGCCTGCCTCAAGATCAACAGGACCCATATGGGTCTGGATTCCTGGGATTACCTGTGGCTAACAGAGAAATTATTGCTAGTCAAGGAAGAATGTCAGAGCAAGAGGGAAAGTAGGCAGGAGTGGCCCTTCATTCCAGAACCAGGGCATCTGCAGGTCCAGGGCAGGTACTGGGGTAATCCTCTCAAAGAAACAACTAGCCATCTGCCCGACAATGTCTAACTATTTGGGGGAAATTTAATAAAATGTTTCAGCTTTTAGCACAAATTATTTTCCCTGAATAAATCTGCACATGCCATAGGCATGGTGGATTAAAAGATAATACCAACAGCATTTTATAGAATGTAAAATAAATTGAGACAAATTTCATGTATATTAGTTATTTCTAAGTTTTTACAAAGTAAATACGAGTCCATAAAGCCTCAAACGCCTGAGTTAATTAGATGTATTTGACCCCTCACTTTGAATGCATGTGTTCCAAGGGAACTGTGGTACATCTGTGGTTGATTGGTTTAAAAATAATTCATAAGACCCTGGTTCTGAAAGAGTTAACGATGTCAAGACTCATCTCTTTAGAATCTCAGATGCTTTTGCAAGTAGTCTTGACACCACAAGAATTTCAAGTTTTGCGTTCAAAATTTTAAACTTGTGAAGTTACAAACTTGGCAAAACCTGTTCTGCCTTTGCTATAAACAGAACACATGCTATTTTGAAACATAAATCCACACAGCTTAATTTATGACTCCTTAGGTTAAATGCTAGAAAAGTTACAACAAACAGGAAAATAGGTATAGCAACTAATTATTTGATTTTCCCTTGGAAAATTGTAAAGGGACCCATCTGCCTAATGTCTTGGAGAGCTTTTTTCTACCTCCCCCTTCCTTTTCCAGTGGAGAAGAGGCAAGAGCATCTATGAGCTCTGGTCTTACTGTCCTGGTCAGGTAAGAAAAGTCTTGGGATCACTGTAATGAATAACCTGAAACTGACCTTCAGACAATGCATGCTAAAATTAAGATCAAAACAAAACTACAGAAGTTCCAAGATACTTCTGTATGCTATGTGGCCCTTTGTTGTTCATACTGATGCACCACATTCTGAATTTTATCTAATCAACTGATATTTTAAGGAGTGGTTAATTCAACAAGAATAATAAGGTGGTGACAACTTAGTCTTTTCCCCCTTCATAAAAGCTCTGTCTTCTATTTGGTCTCCACTTAGGTCAAGACATTTCACTAATTAACTAGTCATTAAAAAGATATTTTTATACCCAGCCTGTAATACTATACTCTTCAGTGATTATGATAGCTCCCAACAGAATTCCAGACTTGGAAATGAAGGCTGGGAAGCTGAACTGCAATTATGATACTTTAAATAATTCCACAAAAGTAGACCCACTGTTAAATAATTTATGCTCTTTGATCTTGTCACAGATCTACTGAAATCTTCACATCATTCAACCTAAATATTTTCAAACAGAAAAGGAATAGTTACTTTCCTTTCTACCACCCACTCACCCGGGGTTAAAGATAGAGAAAGTTTCCAGATGTTTGTTTTAGGAGAGGTCGGACCCCAAGAGGGGCATTTCTGCCAGCCTTAAGGAACCTGCCAGAATCAAACACTTTGCCTGGCATTTGACTTTGCTTGTCCAATTTGAGTATCTCTAAAAATAGAACTGGGAGGAATTGTGAAAATAAGTAACTTGATTAAATTTATCTGAATTTTTGCAAGAACTACACTAGACCTGTGGCTCTCAAACCTCAGCATGCATCAGAATCACCTACAGGGCTTGTGAAAGCAGAGTGGCTCCAGCCCTAGAGTTTCTGATTCACGAGGTCTGGAGGAGGGCCCAGGAGTTCGCTGTTCTTTCTTCTTTTCCTTTCTTTCTCTTTCTTTTCTTTCCTTCCTTCCTTCCTTCCTTCCTTCCTTCCTTCCTTCCTTCCTTCCTCTTTCTTTCTATTTATCTTTCTTTCTTTCCTTCCTTCCTTCTTTCTCTTTCTTTTTTTCATATTTTATTTTTAAGTAATCTCCACACCCAACAATGGGCTCAAATGTACAACCCCAAGATCAAGAATCTCATGCTCCACTGAATGAGCCAGCCAGGTGCCCTAAAAATTTGCCTTCCCCAAGAGTTCTTGGGTGGTATTGATATTGCTGGTCCTGGCACTGCATTTAGAGACCCCATGAACTAAGTCTCTAAATGCAGTTAAATTATGACCTAAAGGATGTTGAGTTCTTGGACTCTATCAGAGCTGTCATGGGAAATAAGTGTGAGAGAAAAAGGGACCAGCCTAGGTCTCTCCAAGGCCAGATCTAGAGCTCATTTTAAGGAAGAAATTCCCCGTTTGATGAGCCTTCTATCTTCACAGTGGACCTCAATACATGACTAGGAGAAGGACAGTGTTCTTAACTGAGAAGGGAAACATCTGAGAGAAAAAGCTTCAAGTTATTAACATCACCGTATTTTTACGGGGGTGGGGTGGGGGGAATTAATCTCATTTCACTCGAAGAGCAAAGAGAAGGAAAACCCCAGAAATAACAGTCCATGATGTTATGGCTCTTTCTTCTTCTGTGAAGTATCTTTTATCTTTAGACAACTCTGTCATGTATTTCAGCCATTTAACGCTTATGAATAAGATGTTGCCAAACTCAGTTTGGGTTGTCTTTACTTGCAAACTTAGACCAGACCTTTTTTTGGTAATTCATATTATATCTATGGCTGAGGCTGCATAGAATCTGATTGCTTAATTTGCTTTCTTAAAAAAAAAAAAAATTGGTGGGAAGAGGCTGGGGGCTAAAGAGATTATCAGGATATTATTTAGCATTAGAAACAAACAAAGCTCAAACCACAGGAAATTTCACAAGCTCTCTGTTGATTTGTTTACAAAGTCTGCACTAGGGAATTCTTGAGAAGGGTTAGGTGTCACTGTTCCCTGACAATCCCCCTTAGTAATTATCCCCATTTTCGCCTCAGGGATCTAAAGGTCTGTTATTAAAGCAGGTAGGTTATTTTGCAATCGTTTTCCAGATAACTGCAGTTGAGTGTATCTAGACAAGCAATAAAAGAATATCTATCAAAACAGAAAATGTTCAAAGCTATTGGAAGGAATACCACATTTGTTCATTTGTAAACATTCTTTAAAGGTAGCCTTTGCACAGGGTGGAGGAGAAAAGGTATCGGAATTGGTTTTGGCTTGTTTTTATTATGAAGGAAATGTTACATTTTAGCATTTCCCAATAAAAGTAAACTGCAGGGAGACATCCGAAGGCTATGAAGCCAAGTTGGTAATAGCAATAATATCAAATATTTACCAAACACATACTCTGACCTTCACAACTACCCCATGAGGAAGTGCAGACCTGGAGAGACTGGGTAACAAGCCCAGGGTCACGTGGTAAGTGGCAGGGCTGGTCTCCAGACCTGGGAATTCATCCGTCCGACTCCAAAGCCCATACTAGGTCAGAGAAAAGTACAAAATTTGCAAAATAAAACAATTTGTTTTCTATAAGCAGTGTTGTTGCTATTAGCGGTAAGGTAAGAAGATGCAAATAAAATATTCCTTTGTCCTAGTGTTCTATACACAGGTAGAAACCACAAAACAAGAGCTCCAGTCTCTGTGAAGAGCAAATATCACAGGTCAGCTGCATGGGAGCAATCCATAGGCCTCAGAGCCCAAGACCTGCCCATTTTTATTTATTGCCATTAGAGCAGCCACTGTCTATATTTCTTTGTGTCACTCAAGGTGCTAAAGGAGCCCTGTGCTCTGTGCACTATCTACTCAACATTTGCCTTCCTTGTATCTTACTAAACCTCTTTCCCAGGCCTTGATAACCCATAATGAGAAATCACTCCATTTATTTAAATGCTAAATTCTCCCAGTTCAGTAATTCTGATCATTTTTTAAAAGGCAGAAAATAGGGGCACCTGGGTGGCTCAGTTGTTAAGCATCTGCCTTCAGCTCAGGTCAAGAGCCCAGAGTCCTAGGATCGAGCCCCGCATTGGGCTCCCTGCTTGGCAGGGAGCCTGCTTCTCCCTCTCCCACCTTCCCTCTTTGTGTTCCCTCTCTGGCTGTGTCTCTCCCTGTCAGATAAATTTAAAAACCTCTTTAAAATAAATAAGTAAATAAGAAAATAAAAGGCAGAAAATGTATTTAGCATATTACAAGTATGCTCTACCAGAAGTTCCCAATTGTCTCTCTAAACCTGTCCCCCACAACCTGTTCCTCACATCAGTAAATGGCACCTCTTAGCTTCTCGAACCAAGAACATAGGTCATCCTTGTTTCTTCCTTTGTCCCTCTTCCTCTGCATCTGACCCAATGGCCATTCCAAAACCTGAATTCCACACTGTGTCTCAATTCCTTCCACTCTTCGCATCTCTACCGCCACCTCCTAACCCAGGCTACTGTCTCCCCTCACCAGGGCAAGCTCAGTCACCTCCCATGTGATCTTCAATAGCCAGGGGCTTTGTTTTCCATCCACTTTCAAAAACATCTTTCTTACATAAATGGCCTATGGGAGGCTGAAAATAGCCCTCCAAAAGACATCCATGTCTTAACCCTGTGCCTGTAAATGTGACCTGATTGGGGAAAAAGGGTCCTTGCAGCCGTGATGAAGTTACGGATCTTCAGGTGAAGAGATGATCCTAGATTATGTGAGTGGGCCTCCAAAATGCACCTTTTCTTCTAAGAGAAAAGGAAAGTCACGAGGCATATACACAAGAGGAAAAGGGAATGTGAGCATGGAAGCAGGCAGAGATGAGAGTGATGCAGACACAAGCTGGGGGATGCAGGTCGCCACTAGAAGCTGGAAGAAGCAAGGAACAGCTTCTCCTGCGAGAGACAGGCCTGCCAAGAGCCTGGGTTTGGCCCCATGAAACAGATTTAGGCTTCCGGACTCCAGACCATGAGAAAATAAATGTGTGTGGTCTTAAGCTGCCAAGTTTGTGGTACTTTGCTATAGCAGTCACAGGAAACTAGTACCTTCACTATGAGTGTAAAGTTCAAAAACTACAGGTAAGGTTTAAGTACCTCTTAACCATCCCCTCTCCTCCTACCCATTCTATTTTGCTCATCTAGGGTACCCTGGGTCATAACTTTTGGGGTTTTATCAGTCTAGTCCTTCTCCTGTGCATTTACATACATGGATATACCAAAGAAAGGAGCTATTTATTTTCATGTTTTAGTGAGCCCAAAGCGCTCTCTCAAAATTTATGGATCAGTTTTGCCTACTTTTGGACTTTAAGTAAATGGAATAATGCTGCATATGTTCTTCTGTGACTTTCTTCTTTTACTTAACATTACGTTTTTTAGTTGCATCCATGTTATTACTAGCATGGATCTACAGTTCATTTGTTTTCTCTTCTGCAGTGTATTCCATGAACACACCACAATCTCTTTATGCATTTACATCGAAACTGATCTCAGGAAAGGGTAGTTCTATCATAATATTCCCTGCCTGGAGTCCTCCAATGGCTTCTTACTGCAGTTTTAGAACATCAGACTCTTTCTGTGGCCCATCTTTATCTCTTCCATTCATTTAATCCCACTTTCTCTGATTCACAGCCTTTCTTTGGGTTCCTTGAACACATCAAACTCACTCCTACCTTACGGCACTTTCTGTTGCCCATCCCTGGACCACTGCATCCCCAGATGTTTGCATCCCCATCACCTTTCTATTCAAATTTTCTGGAAGTTCATCTCATCTCCGCAGACCCCCCCCACCACCACTTAATCCAAATTAGCCCCATTTACACTCATTCATTCCCATTGCCCTGTCTTCTTTTCCTCCCTATACCTCTCCCTATCTGCACTTGCCCTGGGCATCTGCTTCCAGGTCTACTGTCTTTGGTCACCCTAAATTGTACCTCTCTGAAGGCACAAACCTTTTTAACCTACCACTCCCATCCCCAACAGGTAGAAAACAGTGTCCAGCATGAAGTGGATGCTCAGCATATATTTGTCATATATATGGGTCAGTGAGGGCTGCAATATGGAATGTGAGAAGCTGCAAGGGCATTTGTTGAAATGGGGTTTTCACTTTACCTCCTACTGTATGCTTTTCTTTCCTCTCTTATATTTTTAAGCAGAGTGGAGAGTATGCTCTCAGGGGTGACTAAACCCTTAGACTATTATTAGTGAAGCAGGGGTTGCTGGTTACCACACTAACCACACCTCTCCTTAGCCCGAAGGAAAAGACCTACCCAAGCCTGTCTGATAACTTGGACAGGATTCCAAAAGAAGAAGAGACTGTCCCCCAACTAGGTCTGCTTTTAAGAGAACAAAAGACCAATCTGGCGGGCTTAAAAATAAAACAACTCCCCCCGCCAAAAGAAGTTGCCTTACATTTACTTCACAAACTTTCAAAACCTCTTATTATACTCCATGAACTTGATTCCAAAATTTATCTAGTTTCATTGCAGACACAGGGCATTCCTAATTCCTTTCAGATAGTCCGAGTTTTCGATTTTAATTATTTCTTCATTCTCTATACCCAGAAAATACCAACACAGACTGACCAACCAGAGGACCAACCATTAAATTTTAGGTGTCAACTGGCTATATGATCTTTAATAGTTTGCTGTATCTCTTTGAGCTTCATAGATATTTTTGTGAAAATTAAATGCATTAATAACTGTAACATGCTTGGATAACCAAGCTCCAAGCAAGTGTTAGTTTCATGTGTGTGTCATTTTTGAGTTGGTATCAGATGGTAGTTGTTCCGCATCTGAAGCTACTGCTAACTCTCAGTGTTCTTTTTTAGAGTTTGTTAAGGAAGCATGGGGGAAGAGGTAAGTCCTCCAGAGATGTAAAGCTTCATTCATGACCCTGAACAAAATTTTCCATAATTTCACGGACTCTAATTCTACTTAGAAGAAAGCCACAAAGATATTACCTTCTTAATTTTTTTCAAGCTGCCGCTGCTTTAGCACTGGTTTACCATATCAAAACACAAGAAGCGATACTGTTACCATGACATACAGGATCTACTGCCTTTCCCAGTTGAGTTACAGTCTCTTCAGGGAAGGGCCCACGTGTTAATTCTTTTCCTTTCATTGCATGGTACCTAACATGGCAGTCACATACTGGTAGAAATAACCTATCTACCTATTTATTATCTACCGAAGCTTAAAGCTCAGGGCTTCTAGTTCCTGTCCTCCCCACAATGGCTGCACACTCTCTGGGGTTTAAGTGGGCACTTGTGAGCTGAGTGTCAGGGCTGACCATCCCACATCCTCCATCCCACAGCAGCCGAAATCCCACAGCTGTCCCATTCCTGCATGTTTTAGATCAACCCTGGGAGAGAACTCAGCACTGTTCTTGACTGCTACAAAACTAACACAAAAACCAAAAACCACTTTCACAAAGAACGTGTATGGGTTGGGGACTTCACTGAAGATCTGGAGTGATGAAGGATGGTTATAGCGCAGCACTGCAAATAGTGTGTATTTTAGTGTCTGACCCCCATTTCTCTTGCAGTTCTTAGTCTCTCTGTGAATAAATCTCATGTCACATTATATGGCTCTCCTCTCTTCTCCCTGTCTTCCTGACCTCTAGCTGCTCAAAAACAAAAACAAAGAGAAGAAAAAAAAAAAAAAAGAATTCTTCCATTTTGAAGACCAAGTCTACTCTTTATAGTACCCACCCAAGGCTGTGCTTTGGCCACACCAAAAGCCTAATGTACATCCTGCAACATTTGCTCCAGGCCTCACACATTCTGGCCCCCCATCTGGATGGACTATAGGAAGGACACAGTGTCAGTATTTCTGGTCTCACTGATGTGAATTACACCGCGTTCCTCCATGGGCAGAAGATGCTCTAGTCAGTACTGGCTTTATTTATTTATTTATTTATGTTAAAGATTTATTTATTTATTTATTTGACAGAGATCACAAGTAGATGGAGAGGCAGGCAGAGAGAGAGAGAGAGGGAAGCAGGCTCCCCGCTGAGCAGAGAGCCCGATGCGGGACTCAATCCCAGGACCCTGAGATCACGACCTGAGCCGAAGGCAGCGGTCCAACCCACTGAGCCACCCAGGCGCCCCTCAGTACTGGCTTTAACTGATAATTTTTCCCTTCTGTTTTTAGAGGACATTTGTCCCTGAGGCACAACAGCCTAACTTCTGAAGATGACCAGACAGAGACTTCAGGTTCTCATTTTATTGTGCAATAGTTATATAGAAGCCAATCTAGACCAACCACGTTCTTATAATAAATTGTTACTCAATTATTAGCTCTAGATCATAATTCCATGTTTGAATCATGGACAGACTTTGTCAACCAGATCCTGCTGCCACCAGAAGAAGGCAGCTGCCAGTGAGCCAGGCACTGACATTCTATGTCTCAGGTTCTCATCTGTTAGAGAGAAGGGACTAAATGAGCATAGTAAATCTAGAATTACAAATCATTATGTGGTATGGTACAGAAAAAGCCTGAGCAGCACTAAGTATGTTTCAGTAAGTGCAGCAAAAATAAAATCATTTCAGGATATCATAAATTAAATGTTTTATATCTCTATATTTATATTTCCTACATTTGCATAATTTCCTATGAGGAATTTAAATCTATCAAACTAAGAAGACAAAACTAGGGTAAAATGCAGCAAACACAAATATTAACATTTACAGTGAACTTACCAATGGAAGTATTTTTTTTCCCAAAATTTAGACTCAGTGTTATACCTTAGTTCAGTTAGTATTGACCTTATATATTTTTCCCACATTACTGAACTAGACAAATCTGGAACAACAGAACACTCTTTGAGCTAAGCATAAAACAAGCCAGTAGTTCACTTAGTTCAGCCATGGATTTTCATGTTAAGAACAAATAAAAACAAGCTACAAAACCAAAAAAAAAAAAAAATCTCTCTGACATAGAAATATTTTTCTCCTCTAGAGTAAAGAAAAGTAAATATCTATAGTTTTTCCCCACTTAATTTTGTGATCCAGTGATTAAAGAGCCAAAAGAGAATAACTTCCGGGTCTACAAAAGATCAATTAATCATAACTCAAGGGTTTTTTTCTCCCTAGCTGCCCCCCCAAAGGAAGGAAAGTGACAACTTCAAAAATAACTCAAATATAAGGGCTATAGATATACAAAATAAAAATTCAAGGCAAAAACCCAAAATAAATAGATACAATTTCAAGAACTGAACAGAATATGACTAAATAATATATATATTTGTATCTTCTAGCCCTGTGTTCATTCTTAATAACACAAGAGATACTTTATATTTTCTTGGCCATATTTAAGCCATTCAAGCACTATTGCTATAACTTCTTTGTCACTTCATAACCTTTATTTCACAGTTTCAACTTTTAAAAGAACTTTTTATTCATCACCCCAACTCAAAAACCAGTAGGCACATTTTAAGTATGCTGCCACCAAGTGGCAGTCCTGCTACAGTCACCTGAGCCAAACAAAAACCTTTGGTTTTGCCTACTATTCAGAAGTAGATCTCTACTAATACGTTTTTCTTTATAGACTTATTAGGCCTCCTTACCACCTTATTTTCCCACCACTGATACATCAAAAAGAGCTACATCTACAAGTCACCTAATATTTCCTTGTCCTCTAGCATAAATTCCTTCAGAATAAAAATGCTAAGTAGAAACAGAATTGCCTTCCATATATCATGCCAATTGCCATGTTAAATGAATAATCTCGAAGATTATATTTTAGAGCAAACTGTAAAGAAATTAACATCTAAGGTATAACTTTGTACCTTTTACACTAATTCTTACCTTTTCTTTAAATCACCTTATCTAAATTGCCAAGCTTGACATCAAAGTCCCCTCTCAGCAATTTGTCCAAAACTTCTGCGTTCCTTCACATTCAAACAGCCCTCTGGGCTTTGCTAACATCCATATATTCTCTCTCAGTCTCACTAACTAGTATTCTAGGTACCTCATCCAGGCTGTTGAGAGTTTCTTCTTCCTTTCTCTTCATGTGACAGCAGAGAGTACACAAACCTTATTTTCTCTTTCTCTACAACTACAAGTAGCTAAGTTTCCACTTTATTCATTTTTGTCCCAACATTCCTAATCCCCAAGCAGCTATTTCCAATAAGAGCATCTGGCAGAACTTGTTAAAACTAATTTCTATAGAGGATTTAATTAGTTACATCAAGCTCCCAACTACCTTAGCAATATACTCAGATCTTTCAGCCTTGTAAACTGTCTCAAGGATGCTTAAAAAAACAAAACGAAACAAAATGGAAAAAAAAAAAAAAAACGCAGTATAGAAACTGCTTTCCAAAGGCACCTATATCCCTTACACAGAGAAGATCTCTTTTATAATGAAAAGTTATTACATTTTTTTTGACAGAAACTTAATTGGTTTCATGACAGGGGAGTATTCACACTGCTTTGGGGGCATATTTTACAATCCATTCAAACTCACAACAACTATGTGTACAACCTCTAGAAGAACATGAAAATGACATGATTTTAAAGGTAATATTAATAAATTGGCCACAGTGTTCTCTTCTTCTAATATAGAATGTCTAAACACCTTTTTTTTTTTTTCTTTCACCTTCTCCTCCAACCCCCTCCTCTGCCTCCTTCTTCCTCCTCTACCTCCCTTTCCTTGGTCTCTCATAAACCTCTCCTTTCTCTGTTTAACCTTTCTCAATGTTTGGCTTTGCTTGCACTTCACTGGCTGGGCTCACCACCCACCCAGCTTGCTTCTAGCCATACTCCCAGGAGAGGGGAGCAGCTCCCAGATTGAGCATCTCCTAAAACCTCTGCCTATTCCGGGCAATTCCAGGCAGCCCCACTGGCAGTCCTGCTCCATGAGAGAAACATAAATATGTCTTTTTATTGCAGAAGAATAAAGGTCTGATTCACCCACTAATGTTTAAAATCTTTATATATTGTTTTCTCTCTCCTTTTCTGCCATTTGTACAGATTTAGAAGACAGGAAGACTGCTTCTGACTCAAACTCCACCTCTCAGAAGTTTTTTGCCTGTTAAGTTAGAGGATTGGACTAAATAAAATATAAGGCACTTTCTGGCTTAAAATAAACAGATGCCATTCTTAACAAAATAAATTCATATAATTTCTGATTAAAAATAATACTTAATAGAATTTTATGGGCTGCCTGCTATGTACCAGACATTACTACACAATATAATCATAATAGTTAACACTCACTGTGTGCCAACCATATGCAAAACACTTCATATACATTGTCTCATTCACCCCTTCAACACTAAGACACATGTACTACCAGATTCCCCTTTTTGATAATGAGGAAATTGAGGCACATGAGAGAATAAAACTTGTTCAAGATCACAGAACTAGTAAGTGCTAGAGACAGGATATGAATCCAGTCAGTCTGACTCCAGGAGGGGCAAGGTCTTAATCACTACTCTCTACTCAGAACAACCCTACAAAAATGGTATTTTTACTAGAGCTTATAGTAAATAAACATTCACACACTGACCTACCTCCCGGAGAAAACTATCAAGTTATTAAACAGAAATATGCATTGGTTTTTGCTGTGGTTGTGTCTTTCTTTCTTTTTTTAAAAATTAATATATAATATATTATTTGCCCCAGGGGTACAGGTCTGTGACTGAGAACATCATGATCATGTATAAATTGATATCCAAATGGAAACATTAGGGAAAGAGAAACAGAACTGTATCAAGCAAATATCCTATCAATAGAATGTTATACAACACAAAAATACTGTATTTTTTATTTCTAGAAACTCTTTGTATCAATCTGCTTGCTCTTTACCCATACTCCACTCCATCTTATAAAACATATTATTCTCTTTTTTTAAAATTTCTTTTCAGTGTAGCAGTATTTATTTTTTTTGCACCACACCCAGTGCTCCATGCAATACATGCCCTCCCCAATACCCACCTCTTGGTTCCCCCAACTTCCCAACCCCGCCCCTTCAAAACCCTCAGGTTGTTTTTCAGAATCCATAGTCTCTCATGGTTCACCTCCCTTTCCAATTTCCCTCAGCTCTCTTCTCCTCTCCATCTCCCCATGTCCTCCAGGCTATTTGTTATGCTCCACAAATAAGTGAAACCGTATGATAATTGACTCTCTCTGCTTGACTTACTTCACTCAGCATAATCTCTTCCAGTCTTGTCCATGTTGCTACAAAAGTTGGGTATTCATCCTTTCTGATGGAGGCATAATACTCCATAGTGTATATGGACCACATCTTCCTTATCCATTCGTCTGTTGAAGGGCATCTTGGTTCTTTCCACACTTTGGCAACCGTGCCATTGCTGCTATAAATATTGGGGTACAGATGGCCCTTCTTTTCACTACATCTGTATCTTTGGGGTAAATACCCAGGAGTACAACTGCAGGGTCATAGGGAAGCCCTGTTTTTAATTTCTTGAGGAATCTCCACACTGTTCTCCAAAGTGGCTGCACCAACTTGCATTCCCACTAACAGTGTAAGAGGGTCCCCCTTTCTCCACATCCTCTCCAACACATGTTATTTCCTGTGTTGCTAATTTTGGCCATTCTAGTGTAGGTGGTATCTCAATGTGGTTTTAATTTGAATCTCCCTGATGGCTAGTGATAATGAACATTTTTTCATGTGTCTGATAGCTATTTGTATGTCTTCATTGGAGAAGTGTCTGTTCATATCTTCTGCCCATTTTTTTGATATAATTGTCTGTTTTGTGTGTGTGGAGTTTGAGGAGTTTTTTATAGATCCTTTTTTTATAGATCCTTTTGTCTGTACCGTCACTTGAAAATATCTTCTCCCATTCCATGGGTTGCATCTTTATTTTGTTGACTATTTCCTTTGTTGTGCTAAAACATATTATTCTGTATTCTGTAGCCCATAGTCCCAAAAACTGAATTTTTTAAGGTCTTATTTTATTATCTACTGTTTCTGCTGCCTCCTGTTAATAATGTCTTATTTCTTTTTATGTTTAATGATTTTTTTTTTTTTTTTACTATAAAGAGCTAATTACCTGTAGAATTTAGCTGTGGAAAATCTTTGAGGCCTAGGATAGAGGTGGATTCCTCAAAAAGAGATCACCATTTGCTTCTGTCTATGAATGGAGACTTTACCAATACTAAAAAACTTAAAAAAAAAATTTACCAGCTTCAGATATTTTAGGTCACCCAGATGATATGAATTTGATCTTCAAAGCTTCATGACAGATGGCTTATGATTACCAATTTTGAAGGAAAAGTTTTCCCTCACTAGCTCACTGCCGAAGTTTGAGCTGATTTTTCCTGTAGTTCTGAGTGGATCAATTGTTTTATTTTTAATTCCCACTGGCACTGCTGGGGCAGCTTCATGGAGCTCCGCATTTCGGGAATGTGTTCTTATGGATTCCCTACCTTGTGTAAGCCCTGAGCTTTGTCTTCCAAATCCCAGCCCCATGAGAACCTGAAAAATAATGATTAGTTTTACCCAGAAATATGCCCTCATGGTACTGTTAGGTTGAAGTCAGACCTGAGCAGTGGAAGGAATGCCCTGAAACAGAGTCCCAAGTCCTTGAGGACATGAGCTAGAGTCAATGACCTTGTGACTTTGGCCTGACAGACCAAACAGCCACAGGTGCAGAACATGCACTCTCCTCTTCCACCTCTGCCCTGCCGTAACTCCTAAATTCATTATTACATATTTTCATTGCAGGTACAGTCCCTCCCCCACACTGAGAAAGGCTGCCTTGTGTTCTGGTACAAACTGTATAGGGTCAAAACCCCCCTACCAAGCTGTGTGAGGTGTTTCCCAAATGACTGGAAGCAGCCTCCTTTAGAAACCACTCCACTGCAGTCACAGCTCCTGCAGCCCAGAGAACCCAATAATATCCAATTCCAAAACAGCATAACAGTAGGTTCCACTTCACAGACTCTGCTGAATCTCCAATGTTGAGAGTATACTTTCACTTGAATAAATTGCTTTGTGCTTGCTACTTCCCTTCTGGCTGACTTTATGTGAGCATGGATCCCCAAGAAAATCTTCTCACGGGGAACCCAAGGACTGAAACCTCCATTCAAACAAGGAAGACAGTCTTTCACCCCTGACAGTAAATGGACTCCCTCCTTCTATGCCTGAATATTCCCTGAATATTCTCTAGTTTCTTACAAGCTCATGGAATATTCCTATATTCCATGAATATTCTATGCCTGAATATTCCCTAGTTTCTTACAAGCTCATGGAAAATTACATAAAAATATCTTAGGTTTCTACTTGCATAATTAGCTGTTTTCAGTGGAGGGTCAGTTCAGGCACTTGCCCATCATTTTGCCATCTGGGTAAATTATTTTCCATCACAAAAACACAATTTCCGGAGGAGTCAAGATGGCGGAGAAGTAGCAGGCTGAGACTACATCAGCTAGCAGGAGATCAGCTAGATAGCTTATCTAAAAATTGCAAACACCTGAAAATCCATTGGCAGATCGAAAAGAAGAAGAACAGCAATTCTGGAAACAGAAAAACAACCACTTTCTGAAAGGTAGGACCGGCGGAGAAGTGAATCCAAAGCCATGGGAAGATAGACTGTGGGGGGATGGGCTGGCTCCCAGCAAGCGGTGGAGCAACGGAGCACAAAATCAGGACTTTTAAAAGTCTGTTCTGCTGAGGGACATTGCTCCAGAGGCTAAACCGGGGCTAAGCACACGTGGGGTCAGCGTGGCCTCAGGTCCCGCAGGGTCACAGAAGGATTGGGGGTGTCTGAGTGTCGCAGAGCTTGCGGGTATTGGAACGGGAAAACCGGCTACAGAGACAGAGTTGATAGTGAGCTCACAGCTCGGTGTTACCTTGAACCGGCTATAGACTCGGTGAGCTCGGAGCGAGGCTGGAGGTCAGGCAGACGGGAGTTAATGGGCGCTGTTCTCTGAGGGCGCACTGAGGAGTGGGGCCCCAGGCTCTCGGCTCCTCCGGGCCGGAGACCAGGAAGCCGCCATTTGTATTCCCGTCCTCTGGAACTCTACGGAAAGTGCTCAGGGAACAAAAGCTCTTGAAAGCAAACCCTAGCGGATTACTCAGAGGCCCCTGATAAGGGCGGTACAATTCCGCCCGGGGCAAAGACACTTGAGAATCACTACAAGAGGCCCTTCCCCAAGAAGATCAACAAGAAATCCAGCCAAGACCAAGTTCACCTACCAAGAAATGCAGTTTCAATACCAAGGAGAGCAGTAGAATTCCAGAGGAGGAGAAAGCAAAGCACGGAACTCATGGCTTTCTCCCTGTGATTTTCTAGACTTGCAGTTAAATTAATTTTTTTCTTTTTCATTTTTTTTCTCTTCTTCTGCTAAAATTTATTTTAACTTTTGCCCTTTTCTTTTTTAATGTTTTTTAACTAGTTTATCTAATATATATATTTTTTCTTTTTTATACTTTTATTTGTTTTCTTTTTTTAATTCTTTTCTTTTATTTTTTTTTCTTTCTTTCTTTCTTTTTGAACCTTTTTTTATCCCCTTTCTCCCCACTCACGATTTGGGATCTCTTCTTATTTGGTTAAAGCATATTTTCCTGGGGTTTTTGCCACCCTTTTAGTATTTTACTTGCTCCTTCATATACTCTTATCTGGACAAAATGACAAGGCAGAAAAATTCACCACAAAAAAAAGAACAAAAGGCAGTACCGAAGGCTAGGGACCTAATCAATACAGACATTGGTAATACGTCAGATCTAGATTCAGAATAACAATTCTCAAGGTTCTAGCCGGGCTCAAAAAAGGCATGGAAGATATTAGAGAAACCCTCTCGGGAGATATAAAAGCCCTTTCTGGAGAAATAAAAGAACTAAAATCTAACCAAGTTGAAATCAAAAAAGCTATTAATGAGGTGCAATCAAAAATGGAGGCTCTCACTGCTAGGATAAATGAGGCAGAAGAAAGAATTAGTGATATAGAAGACCAAATGACAGAGAATAAAGAAGCTGAGCAAAAGAGGGACAAACAGCTACTGGACCACAAGGGGAGAATTCGAGAGATAAGTGACACCATAAAACGAAACAACATTAGAATAATTGGGATTCCAGAAGAAAAAGAAAGAGAGAGGGGAGCAGAAGGTATACTGGAGAGAATTATTGGGGAGAATTTCCCCAATATGGCAAAGGGAACGAGCATCAAAATTCAGGAGATTTAGAGAACGCCCCTCAAAATCAATAAGAATAGGCCCACACCCCATCACCTAATAGTACAATTTACAATTCTTAGTGACAAAGAGAAAATCCTGAAAGCAGCCAGGGAAAAGAAGTCTGTAACATACAATGGTAAAAATATTAGATTGGCAGCTGACCTATCCACAGAGACCTGGCAGGCCAGAAAGAGCTGGCATGATATTTTCAGAGCCCTAAATGAGAAAAACATGCATCCAAGAATACTATACCCAGCTAGGCTATCATTGAAAATAGAAGGAGAGATTAAAAGCTTCCAGGACAAACAAAAACTGAAAGAATTTGCAAACACCAAACCAGCTCTACAGGAAATATTGAAAGGGGTCCTCTAAACAAAGAGAGAGCCTACAAGTGGTATATCAGAAAGGAACAGAGACAATATACAGTAACAGTCACCTTACAGGCAATACAATGGCACTAAATTCATACCTCTCAATAGTTACCCTGAATATTAATGGGCTAAATGCCCCAGTCAAAAGACACAGGGTATCAGAATGGATAAAAAAACAAAACCCATCTATATGTTGCCTACAAGAAACTCATTTTAAGCCCGAAGACACCTCCAGTTTTAAAGTAAGGTGGGGGGGAAAGAATTTACCATGCTAATGGACATCAGAAGAAAGCAGGAGTGGCAATCCTTATATCAGATCAATTAGATTTTAAGCCAAAGACTATAATAAGAGATGAGGAAGGACACTATATCAGACTCAAAGGGTCTGTCCAACAAGAAGATCTAACAATTTTAAATATCTAGGCCCCCAACGTGGGAGCAGCCAACTATATAAACCAATTAATAACAAAATCAAAGAAACACATCAACAATAATACAATAATAGTAGGGGAATTTAACACTCCCCTCACAGAAATGGACAGATCATCCAAGCAAAAGATCAACAAGGAAATAAAGGCCTTAAACGACACACTGGACCAGATGGAAATCACAGATATATTCAGAACATTTCATCCCAAAGCAACAGAATACACATTCTTCTCTAGTGCACATGGAACATTCTCCAGAATAGATCACATCCTCGGTCCTAAATCAAGACTCAGCCGGTATCAAAAGATTGGGATCATACCCTGCATATTTTCAGACCACAATGCTCTGAAGCTAGAACTCAACCACAAGAGGAAGTTTGGAAAGAACCCAAATACATGGAGACTAAACAGCATCCTTCTAAAGAATGAATGGGTCAACCAGGAAATTAAAGAAGAATTGAAAAAAATAATGGAAACAAATGATAATGAAAATACAACGGTTCAAAATCTGTGGGACACAACAAAGGCAGTCCTGAGAGGAATATATATAGTGGTACAAGCCTTTCTCAAGAAACAAGAAAGGTCTCAGGTACACAACCTAACCCTACACCTAAAGGAGCTTCAGAAAGAACAAGAACGAAACCCTAAGTCCAGCAGGAGAAGAGAAATCATAAAGATCAGAGCAGAAATCAATGAAATAGAAACCAAAGAAACAATAGAGCAAATCAACGAAACTAGGAGCTGGTTCTTTGAAAGAATTAATAAGATTGATAAACCCCTGGCCAGACTTATCAAAAAGAAAAGAGAAAGGACCCAAATAAATAAAATCATGAATGAAAGAGGAGAGATCACAACTAACACCAAGGAAATACAAACTATTTTAAGAACATACTATGAGCAACTCTACGCCAACAAATTTGACAATCTGGAAGAAATGGATGCATTCCTAGAAACATATAAACTACCACAACTGAACCAGGAAGAAATAGAAAGCCTGAACAGACCCATAACCAGTAAGGAGATTGAAACATTCATTAAGACTAGAACACATATATTCTACAGGTTATATGCAAAGGAATTACAGAAAACACTGTCCCTCTCAGAGTATACAGTCTTGTGCCAGAGTAGAGGAATGGCAAACAAAAATTGGACTGAATTTCAGTTCCCACTAGTGCTCTTCTTGGCTGGGCCCCTTTATCCATGAAAAACCTATATAAGGTAGCTCTTAGTTAAGAGCACAGGTTTGGAACTAGATGCAGGAGTTCAACTCTTATCTCCTCTTTCCAGCAACAGTATGGCCTTAGACAAGTAATTAAGCCTCCAGTTTCCTCATAAATCATGTGGAGATAACAGCACCCAACAATAGCCTTGTTATGAAGATCTAAAAGTGCATACAGTACAGCGCCGACAATATTGTTTTTAGATAGTAACTGGTCAATGCTTGTCATATTCCTGCATCACTCACTTTGGGTACATTTGCAAAATGTATTTCAGTTTACAAGTCTAGCTCTAGTCTATGTGACCACTGAATGCAAAGACTGAAAACTTCTTTTCCACAGACATACTCAGCTGGCACACATCAGCTCATAGCTAAATGAGTTGGTGAAACCCATGTCACCTTCTTGAGTATCAATTTTCTTTATATTGTTATAGGGCCTCATAGTCTAGCTCTGAAGCCTAAATTAGATTTTGTATAAAAGTGCTGTCATTGTGAAGTACTATACTATCAGAAGACATTAGAGGTAACCAAAGGGCATAAAGCATAAATCCATTCTTATTTTTCTCCTATATCCATATATCTGGATATATCCTATATCCATAAACATGGGAGGCATTCAGTAGGTACTTCTGAGTTAGTAAATAAGGTTGCCAATGAATGAGAGTTTAACAATGTTTTTCAAAAGGCCTTGTGAGGGGCACCTGCGTGGCTCAATGGGTTAAGCCGCTGCCTTCGGCTCGGGTCATGATCTCAGGGTCCTGGGATGGAGTCCCACATCGGGCTCTCTGCTTAGCAGGGAGCCTGCTTCCTCCTCTCTCTCTCTCTCTCTGCCTGCCTCTCTGCCTACTTGTGATCTCTCTCTGTCAAATAAATAAAATCTTTAAAAAAAAAAAAAAAAAGCCTTGTGAGTCACCTACACCCATATTACCTAGGGAAGTTATTAAAAAGAAACATCCTGGAGAGTGAACTATGTTAGTAGTTTCCAGTCTCACTGAACACTAAACTGATCGGAGGAGCTTTAAAAAATTCTGATGCCTGTGTCCCACCCCCAAGAGGTCTAAATGAAATTGGTCTGGGGATATGGTCCAGGCTTCTGATCTTTAAACTTCCCTTGGTTGATTCTAATGTCCAGCCAGGTTGAGAATCCCTACTTTAATTTAATGACCTGAGTAGTAAGGTATACACTGATATTTGGCAAAAGTCATTTCCAGCCCCCTTCTCCCTTGCTACTCCAATCCCCTCCAGCTTGGAAGGAGAAATGGGTCATTTTTTTCAGCTTTCACTAAAGATCGCATGCCCAGGTCTGGGTCAAAGGTCAGAGGTCTGCTGGATTAGAGGAAGAGGCTTCTTCAATACTTTCATTGTTCTGATAAAAAGAGACAAATGTGCCTAACGCACCTCTCCTTGCTTACCCTCCTCCTCCCTTGAAGGCCCAGGTGCAGCTGGACCTGCCACGAACCATAAGAAAAAAGCCAACCAAGAGGACCCCAAAGGTGTCAGCCTTGACATTGTTGAGTCTCTGAAACAACTTCAGCTACTACCTACCTCCGACCTTTTTGAAAAACAATACTAAAACAAACAAAACAAAAGAAAAAAAACCAGACTCCTGGATAGTTTAAGCCACCAAAGCCAGGTTTTTGTAGCATGCAGATGAACACAATCCTAACTGACAGAAATAGATTCCGTCTATTTTCTTTAGCCCCAATCTTCACAGAAGACACTAATATATTAAATACTTTTATGTAAAAGTGACTACAAGTTTATTTACAGAGTGATGAGTCGGCCTGGGAAAGAATTTGAAGAGTGGCTTACTTGAAGGTGCGGCCTCCTCTCACGAAAAAGAGATTGTCCTACCTGTTCAAACACCCATGAGGTAAGTGGGAAAAGGGGCTTTCACTGAAGGATTTCCCGGAAAGTTTTCCTACTTAATTGTTCCTTTACAGAATTGCCTAACATTTAGATTAAGGACAAGCATTAGAGAAGAAGTACACATTCCATTCCCAGCCCACCTATCCCTCCCAAACTTGGGTGACTGTTCTAGGAAGAATAACTAGGTTTATCCCTGACTGACTCTGGCAGCTCTTTCTGAATTGCCTGGCAAAGAGCTAGCTAGTTCAGAGGTTCTCCTGCTCATCTCAGCTGTCTCATCTTCCCACCACATCTGCAGGTGTTATTAGCACAGCTATGTCACTTCTCTGGGCAGCTAACACTACCAACAAAATTTTTCCCCTCTCTAGCAGGGCCCCTCATGACAGCAAATGCCCTCAATCTCATAGGCTGCCCACTCCCAAAGTACCTAAAAAAAGGGAAAGAAACAGGAGAGCAGAGTTCTTCTCCTGGAACATGACTCCTAGAGTGTCTGTGTTCAGCCACCCACGGGGGTATCCATGGAATGGCAGATAAAAGCAGCTGTGCTTATCCCAGGGTTGGGTCTCTGATTATAAGTTCCAGGCTGTATATTAAACACTTGTAGTTCTTTCTTGGGCTCTTCACATCACACACACGTTTCCCTCTACGAATTTGGGCTATGCAAGCTTCTATTTCTGTTCCTAGTCCATGCACTCACACTGTACCTAGTTGCTACAAATTCTATGTCCTCACCTCTTCCCATGGGAGCTCTATCAGGCTAGTCACTCAACCTCTACTGCAAAATAGTATATTATCTTGTGCTCTCTTACTCAAAAAAGTTTAAAGGTATTCTCATGAAATTCAAAATTTATGAATTGGTATGGAAGAAAGGCTCATACCATATGGTGAACCCTAACAGCTCTCCCATCATTATCCCCTACCCCCTCAAGTGAAGCATTGGTAACATACTATTTTACTTCCTGCTTCACAAACACAATATGAAAATCCCAACAAGATTCCTGAAATCAAGATAAAATGCAGTATTTGACAAAACTATTTAACTACTGGAATTATGATTGTTTCATTATAGTTTCCCAGTATCTGCTCCAATATCCCTTTAGTTTGGGGATCAAGTTTGGGGATTTGCCTTTTCACAAAATGTAATTTTAATAGCTCAACAAATTTGGGAAATATGATGACTAGTAAGGAGGAAGAAATGTCCTCCTCCTATCTTGCTCTGTGTAAAACCTACCTGTCTTTCAAACCCTAACTCATAAGGTTTGAGGCCTTTAGACCACTCCAATCCATGATGCTCTCACCTTGTCCTCCACTCACCTTCACTTGGCACTAGGCAGTCTTTCTCATGGCTCATGTTCTATATAACTTTCATATGACTGCATGCTTTATCTCATTAACCCAAGGGTCCTTAAACAGAGGCATGCATCAGAATTACCTGGGCAAGTATTTTCAACATGCAGATATCAATGTGGTTTTGCTCCTGTTAACTCTATTCAGAAGAGACAGCATGATTTCAAGAGACAGCATGATTTCAAGCATGATTTCTACTTTGAAAAAGCTTTCTAGGTGATTCTGGTGAGTGGTCACCCCTCTTTTACCTCACCCCATACTTTGGGAATTCTTGCATTGATCATATCATGAGATCCTTAAGGGTGAGGGCAAGGGCAGTGTCTGACATTGCCTTCTGCTTTCGCATGACTTACCTGATCACTTGAATTTGGTGAAGTGAGAATTCTATCAAGATACATAGACTATCTGAATGACTGAATGATGACAGATTGAAAAGGGTAAAAAACGGGCACCTGGATGGCTCAGTCAGGTAAGCATCTGCCTTCAGCTTAGGTCATGATCCCAGGATCCTGGGATCAAGCCCCACAGTGGGCTCCCTGTTCAGTGGGGAACCTGCTTCTCCTTCTCCTCTCCACTCATGCTCTCTCTTGCCCTGTCACTATCTCTGTCTGTCTGTCTGTCTCTCTCTCAAATAAATAAATCCTTTTTTTTTTTTAAGGGCAAAAAAGGAAAAAGCCTCTGTAGTGGCAAATAATTAATTCTCATTCAACTTCTGTTCCTAGTCCATGCACTCACACTGTACCTAGTTGCTACAAATTTGGAAATCTACTTGTTCCATGTGTAGGAATGTTAACCACTGACAGGCAAAATTCAGTTAAGAGATATCAAATATATTGGAAAGATGGATGACCTCTTACTTGTCCCAAGGCATCAAATCAAGAATTCCTCTATCCATCCCAGTCACAGGCATTGGAAAATCTTGGGGCATATCCAGAGAAAGTCAACATAAACCTACAACTGCCAGAGAGCTAACATAAAGGCTGTTCTGACATTCTTCAAAAATCTTCCTAACAAGGCTGAACTGGAATTGCTTTGACTATTACATTAAAGCAGGTGCCATCAAGAAGTAACAAAACCCAGCAAAGGCTAGTACCTTACAAGGATCAGTTCTAGAAATTAGATAGAATAATATGGCAGCCCAGATGGTGCACTCTGTAATTCTGATACTGTAGGAAGGTCTGCTTGCTGGAGATCTCTTCTCTCTTGAACTGTCAAGAAATCTACTGCAGCAGCTCACTAAGATGTAGTGGGTTGTTAACAAACAGCAATCAGGCATTATTAACACCTCATGGTGATTGATCTGTCATGTTGGTTTTAGTTACCCATTAGGGCTTTAAGGAAAAGAATGTAAGATGAGTAAGTTCTGATTGACTAAGAGACACTGGTAAGGGCGGTAGGGCTAATTATGGCATGCCAGTGGAGGTTCTGGCTGGCAAGAACATGAAAAGACTGAGAACCAGAAAAAGCTAGGCGAGGGGAAGGGAAGGTGCTGAAAGAAAGTGACTTAAGAATTAGAGGGACAGGGCACCTGGGTGGCTCAGTGGGTTAAGCCGCTGCCTTCAGCTCAGGTCATGATCTCAGGGTCCTGGGGTCGAGTCCTGCATCGGGCTCTCTGCTCAGCGGGGAGCCTGCTTCTTCCTCTCTCTCTGCCTGCCTCTCTGCCTACTTGTGATCTCTGTCTGTCAAATAAATGAATAAAATCTTTAAAAAAAAAAAGAATTAGAGGGACAAAGTATCAGCTTACAAAAAGCATTGGGAACATAGATGTGCTATATTTGGTATTATGAAAGTGGTAGTCAAGGAAGTTGTGTGAATCTAATTCCCAGGACCTACAAGAGACCAGCCAGGATAAACCTCCAGATAGGAACAAAGTCTGATTATTCTTCAAAAAATACTGGTTTAACTCACATACACAGACCATCTACCTCAGATGGGAGGCACCCAGTGGACTTATTTGCTTCACTCCAAACTTCTGCATTCACTCCTCTGGACTACTAAGACATGATTAGTGTAAGTGTACTTCTCTTAGCTGACCTTTATTCCTCAGTGAACCTATATCTACAGTTTGACCTTTCGTTAAGCTGAATGCACATGGCTGAGAGTGCTTATTCAGGGAACAAACGGTTTCTCAATACTAAATTGAAAAAAAAAAAGAAAAGAAATCCCTGAAGAAAAGCCAATGAAACAAAGAAATAAGGAAAGAGAGGGAGAGAGGAGAAACAAAGACAGAAAGAAGGAGGAAGGGAAGGAAGAAGAAGAAAGAAAGAGAAGGAGGAAGAAAGGTAGGAACCTGGTATTCCAGTGATAGTATTCATATGATCTGGGAGATATTCCTGGGGGAAGGTATGGCCCGAGTTGAGTAGAAATTGATAGCAAGAGCCAAGAAGTAGACAGACAAATATGGATCCAGTCTTCCTCATGGCCAGTCTAAGGTTCTAACCTTGGGTGCCTTCCCCAAATCCAAAGAGGGTCTCTCCCACCCAGTGTTTATTAGTTTTGTCAACTACTGCCTGGGTACTACTTCTGTCACTAAGGTCTTTAGGGTAGATATGCTCAGAAACTACCTGAAAAGCTGGAAATTAATGATTTTAGCAGTAGTCCACATCTTAACAGAAACCAGAATTCTGGGAATCCTAACTTCCCTACCAAAGGAAGATCTTATGTAGGCTACTATATGTGTATGTGTAGGCTACTTGGAAGATACCAAGTCTCTTCCAAAGGGGGCCAGTGTGAGTTAAGAACTCTGCAAAAAATAAAAACCTGGGGCCTCTGGGGGTCATAACTAGGGAGGAAAATTCCTGGGCAACGAGAAAAGACCAAACTTTTTACTATCGTTATTTACATGTATATAAGAGATTCCAACCGTGTTAATCTCTTATCATGGTAATCTCTACAACTCTTGCCCTTGAAAGAGTCCCTTCATGTTCTACCTACTATCATGAGTAAGCACATATATTTTAAGTCCTGGAAATTAACAATAAATTTTAAAAGCAAACTGCAGTGCCCACTTTATGAAGAAGCCATGATCCACATCAATGCACAGTGAAATGGTTCAATGAATGAGCTTCAGGCTCATCAGCTGTGGGTCTGCATCCAAGCTTTATGGTCACCCACCTATGTAAACAAAGAAAAGTTCTATAGGATGGCTAAACCTCAGTTCTTCATCTGTACAATGCAAACAATAAAAAGCTTCCTATATATAGGAAAGTTCATGGATTCCATAATTTTGGTGATATTTAATCTGGTGGTGACTAAATCTTGCAAGGTCCTAGAATCCTTTGTGGTGCCTTGGGCCAGGAATTCAAAAGCCTAGGTTCTATGCCCACCTCTGTCATAAATAAGCCCTGTGGTCTTTGTTTTATCCTTTCATCCATTAGGTTTTAGTTTCCTCACTTGTTAAACGAAAATCCTCAACTAGCCGACAGTCTACTACCCAACTAGAAATACACTGATTCTTCTGTAGAAGATACACTTTTTGAAAGAAGTTGGAGAAATTGTGATCACCACAGAGGTCATGTGATGGAAGTGATGCCTTCTGGAAGTCTCAAACAAAGATCATCTTGATGACCTTCTTCAAATCTCAATTAGATATGAGTTACATACTTCATCCAAAGGGAGAAACTTAAACATGGTATTTCCAAAGTGTGAATTCCATGTCCACCTCACCTGATAGTTCATTGACAGACCATCCCTTTTAATGGTTGTTAAAAAGTGGATATGACGAGAACCTGTGAAAACACAGATTTTGGGCCCTAGCCCTAGAGATTCTGACTCTGTAGATCTGGGGTGGGGCCCGAGAGCTTGTAATTCCAACAGTTTTCCAGGGATGCTGGGAAGATCTGGGAATGGCCTAGATTATTTCTTGAAGTCTGTTTCCCTACATCATTTATTGAGGTCTAACTTTTGATGACTGGTAGGCTGCCTTGGTCCAACTTACTGTATCCAGGGCAGAGAGGAGGTCTTCCCACACAGGCTGAGGAAATGTGCTATCACTTCTGTAATCAGTAGAAAGGGGTCCACAGGATGATAGTGAAAGCAGAGTCACGGAAGCAATTTAACTCAAACACACTTTCAAAAGAGCTGGGAAAATGATGTGTGTGTTTTTCTGCTTTTAGGAAGGCTTTGCCCTCAACCCTTGCTGAACCCTATGGGGTCTGGAGTAGGTACTATTATATCTTAGAAATAATACATGGTTTCTATAAATGTCTTCCTTCCTTCCCTCCCTCCTTTCTTCCTCCTTTTCTTCCTTCCTTTTGGAATCACTGAGTTAAAAATTAAAAAGAACAATCTATATTAAATTGACAAAACACAATTTGGAGCTCATCTCAAGGCTATGTACTTGAAGACTGCCATTCTGTGTTTCCTGGGCTTTTTGCTAATGGAAAAGAATGGAGATCCATCTTGGAATTTTCCCAGTATCCTTTACAGTGGTAACCTCCTGTGACTAAAGCCCCTATCCTACCCTATCATCATGTAAGACTTTAGGGTCTAGTTAGCACAAAGACAAGGACAGCTATGAAAGTCAGGGTTGGAAGAATCATCCATCTCACTGTCAATAGCATGCATCACTCTGATGCTTCAAGCCCTATATACACACATCATTTTGTGTGATTTATGGCCCTAATTAGATCCCAGTGGCAGGATTCCATCAGCTAACAATGCATATCCTAATCACCTTTTCTTCATACAAATGATTTCCTTAACTTTGCATGCATAACTTAACAGCTTTTATTTTAAAAACTCATGTTAACAGCTTTCCTGTGGTAACCAGTAGGGGTGCTATGATAAGAATCTAATTTGCTGTAAAAATGACTCATTTGTCAAATAAGCATTAAAATAATTGTTCCCCTTTTGACTGTTACCCTGCTGTTTCCAGTCATTTTCCAAAACTAAATTATTTACTCATTTGAAAGTTCAGCTGTGCATATTTTAATTGATATTCCCTCATAGGACTCATATTGTTAATGACAATAATTAACCCGAAAAGGCTGCTAAATAATTATGCTGGAAAGATATGAAGTATTTGCACAGAAAGTAAAATCAGCATTTGAAAAACTATCAAAATGTAAAACTTTCATATTTTATGGCAAAGCACAGTAATAGTTCATAATCAAATTAAAGAAAGAGAAAATGTAGATTATATGATTTGATGCAGAATACTTTATGTTTTCAATATAGAAAAGTAGTCTAGCTAACAAGATTACTCTGTCATCTCCGTAATCTCCCAGTATTACTATTTTATCTGGCAATATAAATTGTTCTCCAGCCTTAGCATGGCTTGGAATGGGAGCAAATTAGTGCTTAATAACAATACCTAACACATATTCCCCATCTCTCTGTTAGATAAATCTCCCTGTGACATGCTTAACAAGCTCCACACACTTCCAGCAGAGATAGTCACTAGATAGACTGTATCTCTTTCCCCAAGAATGCAGCTGCCTCTCAATTTGCTGGGAAGTGACAAGCCATTGGGACCCAAAGAGAGCCAAATTCAGAAGAGCGAGCTGCTGTCCCTGAAATCCTGTTAAATCAAAAAAGGAACCACAGTGAGTCTTAGACTTATTAATGTTTGGTCCTTCTTGGCCAGTCTACCAGGTTTCTAATCCCTAGAATCCCACAAGGCTGACATTCCCATGGGGATGGCTGGAGACCATTTACCCAAATGGACAGTTAGGACTTCTATACTCCTAGGAATCTTGAGGTAGGGGTCAGGACTTGACTATGTATGTTCAACAAATGTTTTTGAACTAAAGCAGAAAGTAGTTTTATAAAAGTCACGGAAGTGCTAGGGCTTCCGTTAAGGTCTCCACTGGTATATTGATATATGCCTCCCAGATGGCAAAAAAAAAAGCCAAAATGAATATCAAGAAATGCCTCTGTCATTGCTTCAACTCCCTTTATTTTTACCTTACAGTTGATATCACTGGTAGCATGATAATGTTGTAATAAAAGTGATAATACTTGGTATTTATATAGTCTGTTTATTTTTGCTCACAGGTGCAAAGACTAATGCTAATGGAAGGAGGAAGAATAACTTATGAATACACAGCCATGCCCGACTTCCACAAATATCTCTTGCAAGCATTGAATACGTGGAATAAATGGATGGGTGAGTATGGTGCTAATTATGCTTGTCATCAAATAAAATTGCAACTTGCATAAAGAACAAGATTTGATTTTAACATACATCTAGATTGTTTGTTTGTCATTATCCATATCACTTCTTCAACAGTTATTCTTTCCATAAACATTAATTTAGCAGCCACTTTGTGCTTAGTACCCACAATATAGTGTCCAACAGGACAGAAAGAGGCCCTACCCTCAAGATGCTTACATTCTGGCCATTAAACCATAGGGCATATGAGTAAATTTATTTCTAGTCAAGATGGTGAAGAGAGACAATATTTTGATGCAGCCCCTTTCTCTAAATCTATGGAAATAATACAAAGTAATAATTGAGCTCAATAGTTAAACATTCCTGAACCAAAATGCAAAGAAAGACCCTTAGCTAGAGCAACTGGCCAATTGGCCTCTAGGTGTGGAAACAAGCACTGGAGTCAGGAATTCAACTCCATATAAAAATGAGAGGTTGAGGGACGCCTGGGTGGCTCAGTTGGTTAAGCCGCTGCCTTTGGCTCAGGTCATGATCCCAGCGTCCTGGGATCGAGTCCCACATCGGGCTCCTTGCTCCGCAGGGAGCCTGCTTCTCCCTCTGACTCTGCCTTCCACTCTGTCTGCCTGTGCTCGCTCTCGCTCGCTCTCTCTCTGAAGAAAAAAAAAAAAAAGAAAAAAAATGAGAGGTTGAAATTACAGGACTGAGTGGAGACTTCCCTAATGATGAAATAAAATCAAGAGTTGGGGTGGGATACTTCCGTCCTATTTTGCCTGCCTCTGTGGCTGTGGCTCTAAAGAACAGGATAGGGGCATATTCAGCTTCACAAACAAAAACTGAGCTCAGTCATCCACTGAATCAGTGCCCGGACCTGCCACATTCCGAATATCATCTTAAAGAGAAGTTAAAAAATGCTATTATTTTAAGACCCAATCCTGAACTTGGGGCAAAGAGAGCCAAAGGTAAGGTAGAGGCAACCACAAACCCCATAAACCCACTAGACAAGGAGAGGTGATCACAGAAAAAGAGAAATATAGCTGGGGTGAGGAGAACCCATTCAGAATGAGCCTATATGACAAAATTTTAAAATATATGAGGTAATCTTACTGCTAAGAAAGACACTTAAGACATTAGCACTAGGAATGTGAATTCAAGCAAGATAGAATTGATTCTATGGAATAAAAGACTTTAAGTTTAAGATACTCAATTGAAAATAAAATAAAAGTCATTGTTTAAAAGGGAACAAAGAATTGTGAAACAAGAATAGGCAAAAATAACACAAGAACATGAGTCTGAAAAAGCATTATTAGAAATGCTAGAAATAAATATGGTCATTAAAATTATAAAATAAACTTATATAGACAAGTTAAAATGTAGACTGGTCAAAATCAAGAGCAGAATTCTGAAACTGGAAGACATTGTTGAGGAATCTGTCCAGAACAAATTATAGATTATAGACTGATATAGTTTAAAGTAAGAGTCAGTAAACTATGACCATAGGCCAAATCCAGCCCTCTGTTTTTGAACAGCCTGTGATCTAAGAATTGTTCCCACTGTTTTTTTTTTTGTTGTTGTTGTTGTTTTTTTATAAACATATATTTTTATCCCCAGGGGTACAGGTCTGTGAATCACCAGATTTACACACTTCACAGCACTCACCAAAGCACATACCCCAATGTCCATAATCCCACCCCCTTCTCCCAAACCCCCTCCCCCCAGCAACCCTCAGTTTGTTTTGTGAGATTAAGAGTCACTTATGGTTTGTTCCCACTGTTTTTAAACACTAGAAAAAATCAAAAGAATAGTAGTATTACATGACACATGAAAATTTAATTTTCAGAGCCCATATATAATGCTTTGTAGGAACATAGCCACACTTGACTGTTCACATATTCTTTATGATCACATTTGTTTATTACTACAATGGTAGAATTGAGTAATTGTAATAAGAACAGAATGGCCCACATAGCCTATTCATGTTTGCTATCTGGCCTTTTACATTAAAGTTTGTACATCCCTGATATAAAACCCCAGTTTAAGAAAGAAAGGAGGAAAGGACACATAACCTATATTTGAAGAAGTAATAAGTGAGAGTTTTCCAGAATTAAAGGAATATTTGGTAGTGAGAGAGATTTAATACTCTGCTTCTTAACTGTTCCTTATTTTAAGAATATTGATGGGCATTTGTTGGGCTATCACTGAGTTTTACAATCTAAGGTTCACAGCCAATTGTACTATTTCACTGAACTGACCAATTAATTAGACAACTCATTAATCCAGTCAACCATCTGTTGTTGGTTCACTGAAATGATTGTTAAATTTTGCCCAGTGACATCCAGAAGCTCAAAATCTAATAACTCTCAAAAACTCTCTAGGCGCCTACCCATCCATCTCCCCAAATTTGTGTCCTCTCCTGAGACATTATACCATGAGTTATCTTGCTCACTTAATTCCTACTGTCACCCAAGCCCTTCTGATAGTTCATGTTGTTACCTTTCAAGTTGCAATCTTTTAGGATTCAGCTAAGACATTATCTTGTTCACTCAGTATTCTGCAAATATTTTTTCAGTGTCTGCCATGTAGCAGGTGCTCTTCTAGGTGCTCAGGAGATAACTAACAACCCCTGCCATCAAGGATCTTACTATATTTTATAGTCAAGCAGATAATTAAAATACACAATAATAAGCTCTGAAATGAGGAATTAAAGAACAAATAAATGAAAAGCACTTAATATCTGGGGGCTTGGTGTCATTAAGGCATCAAGATGGAACACTAAAGATGAGTAGGAGTTAACTGGACAAGTATAGTGAAGGGGAGGAGAGGGAATTCTAGGCAGAATGCATATCACATGCAAAGGCCGGGAGTAAAAAAAATGCACAGAATTTCAGAAAGTGTGTGCAGCTGGAAAGTGGAGGTTGATAATGGGGATAGTGGGTTAGTCATAAAATGAAGCTATGAAGCAAATCAGAACTAGATCATTAAGAAACATTTTAAGCCTTATAAAGGAACCTAAAGATTTTTCCATAGGCATAAGAGGAAATAAGGCATTAGACAAAGAGCCATGTGATCAGATTTGAACTTTAGAAATAAGTATTTCTCTGGCAGCAGTGAAGAAGGTGGCTTGGTGGGGGTAAGACAAGGTAAGACATGGTTGCAGGTAGAAAAGTTTGCTTGCAGGAAGCTGTAGGACTTAAGATAAATCAGAAGATTCCTGGCTAGCACAGGTAAACATGATAGATGAGATTTTTCATAGCTATCATGAAAAACAGAATAAAGATATAAAGAGTTGACTCAGAAAATAGGGAAAAAAATGTTAAGTACATTGAGATTTAGAGACCTTGAATTTTTAGTGGCCCCATTTACTCAGCAGCCTGGCATGGAAAAGACTATGGATCAAGAACCCAGGGTTGGGGTTTTACTTGGCATATGTGATAAAAGGATAGTGAGCCCCAGGAATTAGAGAAGCTTCCAAAGGAGTGACTGAAATTGGACCACAAGACCAGGATAAGTAAGGGCACCAAAATCTAGAGGATAGCCACAGCAGTGGGTAAATAAAACCAAGTGGAAGTTAAAGTGAGGAAATGAAGCTATAAAGGAACTAAGTGGTTAGGGGATTACTGGGTCATCATGTGGATGATGTTTGTACCCTGAATGATGAATCCTGGGATAGAGATAAAGATTTAGATAGATGCCACTGTCTTAACTGATTAAAAAAAAAAAAGGAAGAAAACAGAAGATGAAAATGTACAATAAGGAGAGGCAGAGGAGAGTAAATTGGATGTTGCGAGTCTCAAAGGAAGAAAAATGATTATATCGACAAAAATAGCAAGATCGTAGTCTAAAAGAGACCCTGAAGGAGTCAAAAAGATGATAATAGTATCTCCTGGACTGGTTTCATGTCATGTGGTGTGGAGAAAACTAGCTGTAGTAGAAGCCATGTGCTCAGGAGAGAGCCAGGTTTTAGCTAACTAGGAAGCAGATTTCAGTTCATGGAAGAGATTGAGAATGTGTAAGAATTTACCCCAAAAGGGGGATTCTAGAAGGCAAAGTAGAAAGGTTTGGAAGGAAGAGAACTCCAGAGAGTTTGGGTCAGTTCAGTTTATATCATTCATTCATTCAGTACCTTCCAAGTGGTACACCATGTGCTTGGTGTTGAATTTGTATATGTGGAGAAGACACAGACTCTCACCCCAAGACATTCTTCATCCATTCATCATAAGCTACACTGGAGCTCCCTCTGAGCAGCCTCTCCATGACTTCATGGTGGATGCTAAGACTAATGGGACACTTCCAAGAAGAAACTGCAATTCACTGCCACTGCCCCAACCATACATGAGATGATGTAGGCACTGACTTCAGGAGACTCCTTCAATAGTTCCAAGGCAATCAGAGATAAGGTAGCACAACCTGCTGCCAAAGTTCTGCACCAAGGAAAGAGAAGGGAAAAAATCCTATACCAGTATTCCAACTTCTATCTTCACCAAATCCCTTTTTTTTTAAAGGTGCCAACAAATGAGCAAAATAACAAACCATTAACGTCATCATCACAGGTATAACTGTGTTCTGTTCATGTGAACATTTTCTCCACCAGATTAAAAGCTCCTCAAGAAGCAGGAATCATGTCTTTTTTTTTTTTTTCCTGTACCTAACTATACTTAGCGCAGTACCTAGCACACAGTAGATATTCAAGGAGTATGTGTTGTGGAGAAAACTAGCTATAGTAGAAGCCATGTGCTCAGGGGAGAGCCAGGTTTTAGCTAACTAGGAAGCAGATTTCAGTTCATGGAAGAGATTGAGAATGTGTAAGAATTGAACACAAATTGAACAACTGATATTTGTATGATATTTAACAGTTGATCAAGGAGCCTCACATTAATTATTCCAGGGTTATAAAAGACTTTTGCTTATAAAAGACATCTCATAGCTCCTCTATCTTGAATGCTCCCTACCGGTTAGAGTCAGTATAATCACTTCCCTTACCTTACATGTGAGAAAAGTGAGGCACAAGAGTTAAATAACTTGTCCTGGATTATAAAACTAGCTACCGGTGGACAAAGGACTAGAACCCGTCAAATCCTGGGCAATTTGACACAAAATATTGTGGTGCACAGGGAATTCATTCCTTGATGGTCAGTTAGTGTATTATGATAGGACTGATAGCATATTATTTTTTTAAAGATTTTATTTATTTATTTGACAGAGAAAGATCACAAGTAGGCAGAGAGAGAGAGAGAGAGAAGCAGGCTCCCCGCTGAGCGGAGAGCCCGATGCGGGACTCGATCCCAGGACCCTGAGATCATGACCTGAGCCAAAGGCAGCAGCTTAACCCACTGAGCCACCCAGGCACCCTGATAGCATATTATTATAATAGTATTATAACAGCATTGATAGCATAGTGATGTTAATATATAAATATTAACAATAATCAGGAGTGCCCTAGTTAAGATGAGCACTGGGGTTGTATGTAAATTGTATACCTGAAATTATTATTACATTGTATGTTAACTGCCTAGAATTAAAATAAAAACTTAAAAAAATTAAAATAATCATTTATTGCCCCCTCTATTCCATACCAGGTTTTACCTATATAATCTATAATATAAAAACCTATAGAATATTTATCATTATTCACATTCTATATGTAAACACAGAACCAGAGAAGCTAATATATTCAAGGTCATAGAGCAAGAAAGAGATCTATATCCGTTCCAAGCTCAAGTCTGTCTGTAGCCAAAGTCTAAATTCTTTCTCTCTTCACATTCTGCCTCACAAATCATCTCAAGTCAGCTCCTGAAAGCTATCTTGTCTAAATCTTCATCTTCAGTGCTCTGGTCAGAAAGAGTTTGGGCAGTTTTGTGATATGAGTGCAAACCATACTTACTGACCACTGTTTATTATTACATGCAGAATAAATAAAAAGGTGATATTCAGTCAATCTTTCTGCCTTTCGCTAAATATCTAGTAGATTTTCACCATGTGCTAGTCACTGTTATAGGCACTGGGGATGGGGAAGGGAATGAAAGAGACAAAATCCTGATCCTCACAGAATATATATTCTAGCAAGTCCTGTCCTCTCTGTCCATAATACCCATAACCAGAAAAAAGCCCCCTTCATTCATACCAAGACGTCCCTACCTCTTGCAAATGATGCTCATGCTCTTGGGCCCCCAGTCTTGAGGAGAGGCAGCCCATTCTGTAATCAGAGCTGCTGTGAAGATGTCCAGGGACTGGATTTTTTACAGGGCCTAGAAAATGGTACCCACACGGCCATTTGAGAGAATTTGCAGCCATCATTTCCATTAGTCAGAGGGGTGTGCATTTAAGTGAAGAAAGCAGATGGTGAGCAAGCCTCAAATCACAGAGGCTAAACCACACGAGCTCAAAAGATACACTGCTCTACTGATTAGAGCCTCAAGTTTACTGTGTGCTGAACTAAGGGTTATGTTGGGACTGTGCCTCTCAACCTCAGTCATCAGAAATGGTTGTGTTTCCTTTTAAAAGGCTTTAGTAATGTTGCTTCCCCTCCTCCTCCCACAAGGGCAGTCCTCCTCATTGCCAAGCCTATTTTTATGGTTCATCTCCAAAACAAGTGCAAAATAGTCTTGGCCTCAGATGAGCCCTCCCTCTTGCTGGCCACTGGAACACCATCTGCAAGTTGAGTGGGAACAGTAAACACTGCAGGTTAAGTAACTCATTACTAATATTTTCCTTGAGCTCTGAAACTTTTTAAACAAACAACAACAACAATTGTATCATAATAACCTTTCAGAGGTTAACAGCCAGCAGGTGGTCCAGCTCAGTTGAAATGCAAACCAGACAGCTGTTTGATTATAAACTGTTGATTCTTATGGAGATCTGGGGAAAACTTCTTGCTGAAAAAGGGTCTTCTCTTAAAAATCCCTAATGAAACAACACATAAATGTCAAAATGACAAAAATAAGGAAGTGTGTCATAGACTAAGCATTTTAATGTCCTTTCTGGCTTCCTCCAGAGTGTACTCTGGATCTAGCCACATTTAATGGCACAGATTCTTAAAGAGGTTGTGCACAGCATGAATTTTTATGACTCAAATAAAACTTGGAGAGGGTCACTTTCTCCACCATAGTCAGTGTCCTCAGCAGATGTGTGGAAGGCTCATGTTTCAAACCGGCCACCAGTGCCAATGTTTTACCTGGACCCAAAGGCTGTAAGGGAGGGCACACATGACAATGTGAGGAAACCCTGAGGTGTGCAGCATTATCCTGTCTGTCTCCAAGCTGTGAAGACATGGCAGAAATTCCTCTGGGAAGGCTTGGCAAAGCTAGAGAAAATTCCAAGGGCTGATAAAATGGTTTGAGACCAATGGATGAAAAGTTTCTAATCAAAACCTTATATTAGCACCATACAGCCCCATGGATTGATAGGACTGTTCTCCTCCTTTGATGATGAAATGGGAAAAAGAAAAATCATTCCCTAAATCAGTATTTAATTACTGGTCTATTATGTTACAATCAGAAACATTTCAGAAAGCTCAGAATAAAAACAAAGTTCAATGTTTTTATACTAAAATCTGCAGTGAATGATGAAATGCAAAAGCTGTAGAACTTCAAGGAAAAAGGAGATATAGAATGGCAATCACCCATGTTTTTAAATATAAGAGAAGGAACAAAAGTGAAATGTGTAAAAAAGAGAGTTTCACAGTTCCTAGTTTAGTTGCAGTAAATTGGCAGAAAGATGAAATCAAAGAATGTAAAAAAAAAAAAAAAAAACCACCTTTTTGGTTTGACCCATGTTTGAAGGAGTGCTCTGACATGACCTTATAAGCAAGCAGTGGCAATGAGCCAAATCCCCAGAGACAGGATGAGAGGCAAAAAATAAGGAAGCACCCAAGATACTTCCAGGTCCTTGGCACTTCTAGGTTACAAGAAGGGAAATATGAGGTGGTAGCACTTCATTCTGGTAAAATAGACTGTAAAGCCTTTTGAGGGCTTTTTGTACCACATTAGAACCAAGCTGTGGCTGCTTCTCAATTCCGGGGGAGGGGGGACTTTGAAGGTGAAACAGCTATAATTTAATAAATATTCATTAAGGATCAACACACAATACATAACCTGTTAGGCAATCTGGAGCTACAAAAATCAGGACAGTTTTGACCACTCACTTCAGATTTCAATCTCCAAAGAAATAAAAATCCATAACTAACCAGAAGATAAAACATAAAGGCATGAAAATTCTTTCTCTGCATTTCATTACCATATTTGTTGTAATTATTATTTAGTTAGAGAGCATCCAGGAATGCTACACAGGGAGAGAGACTTTGAACTTGACCTGAAAGATTGAGAAGGATTTCAATCATGAAGGTTAATTCCATAATAAGCTAAGAAGCCAACATTGGTTGAGATTCTTCTCATGGTTCACATAGCTATAGGCAGCCGGCATCTTGACTGGACTGGAAATAACCACGGCTTTACTCTCATGCTGAAAGTCTTGATGAGAATGTCTAGAAGGCTGAGACCTCTTTCTCTCCCCACATGTGTTCAATCCAAGAGGTTAGCTGTATCTCTTTACCTAGTGGCACAGAGTCCCATGATGGCAAAAGCAGATGATGCCAAACTGCCTAAGACTCAAGCCCAGGACACTGTCGTTTCTACCATATTCTGCTGTTCAAAGTAAGTTAGAATCAATCCAGGCTCAAAAGAAGGAGGACATGACTGTTTAGAGACCAGAGAAATTATGGGTAACCATCTTTACAGGGAAACAACCACATCTACCCACTGAAATTATTTGATATTTTTTAAAACCTGTGATAATTGCCAGTTTTACTCTCCTGGCTAAGAGATCTAGAATTTGAAGCTTGTACTTTTTTTTATACTTATCCTATGAAAAATTCAGGTGCCCCCATTACCCTTATAAGCTGGTTGCAAATTATTCAACTATTAATTATAAAACTTTAATTCTTTGTGTGTGACATGACATATATTCATGAAAAAAAATATATAAGCAAAAAGAAAAAAGCTCACAAAATATCAAAGAAATAAGCAGTTAAGCTTTTGATAGACGTATGTATGCATACACACATGTACGCATACATACAATTTGAGATTTAATCCTACGTATGTGAGCTGATACTAAATATACTGCTTTGTAACCTGTTATGTCTTACTTTACAGTATAGAATGAATATATTTTCATGCATATATGTAAAACTTTCCAATTAAACAGACCTGCATAAGGGGTCAAATACAGAATCCAGGGAGATGCTAGTAACAAGGAAATGATCTAAAACAAAATTCCACCAGATGATTAAAAGTCAAACAAAGGTCAAAGATACATCAGAAAATACTAATAGAAAGAAAGGAGGGAAAGGATTTCAATATCAGACAAAAAATAAAAAATGTCTAAAACATACAGGATCAGGGCAGCTGCATGGATGTCTTTCCTCCCAAATGCATCATCACAAACTTCTTCCTTATTCTCATCTCTTTCCCAAGCTTTTTTTTGACTTAGCTACTCCTTTTACCATTTCTTCAGGGACCAAATGCCTCCCAGGAGTTCTTCCTTAAACCCCTGATGAGGTGGGGTCAGCCCTCCTCCTCTAAGGTTTCCTTCTGTTTCCTGGCTTACACCTTCAGAAGGTTAAGGACTTCTTCTGCCTCTTGTGGTACATCTTCTGAAGAGGGTCTGCCTCCACCTCTGGCATGTTCTGTGGTTTCCCCTCATTTTCTTTACAAGACTTTTTGCTTGTTGAGTACTTTTCTGTTATTTCTTTTGAATAAATTAATCCTGAAATGATCAGGGCACTTTTCTCCCCCTCCGGCAATATAGAGCTGCTATAAGGAAAGAGGGCCTGGACTAAAAGCTAGTTGATATATTTATTTTTTTTTATTTTATTTATTTATTTGAGACAGAGAGAATGAGAGAGAGAGAGAGAGAGCATGAGAAGGGGGAGGGTCAGAGGGAGAAGCAGACTCTCCACCGAGCAGGGAGCCGGATGTGGGACTCGATCCCAGGACTTCAGGATCATGACCTGAGCCGAAGGCAGTTGCTTAACCAACTGAGCCACCCAGGGACCCCTAGCTGATAAATTTCTTAAGTCTTTTTTTTTTTTTTTAAGATTTATATTGGACAGACAGAGATCGCAAGTAGGCAGAGAGGCAGGCAGAGAGAGAGAGGGAGAGAAGCAGGCTTCCTTCTAAGCAGGGAGCCTGATGTGGGGCTCAATCCCAGGACCGCGGTATCATGACCAGAGCTGAAGGTAGAGGCTTTAACCCACTGAGCCACCCAGGTGACCCTTAAGTCATTTTTAACCTATAGGTTACTCCTCCATATTAGTTTTCCTTTTGAAATGTTTTTAAAAATTTATTTAAGAAATCAGTTTTTTCCCGGGGCACATAGGTGGCTCAGTCAGTTAGGCATTGGATTTTGGCTCAGGTCATGATCCCAGGGTCCTGGGACTATGTCCCATATCAGCCTACCTGCTCACTGGAGAGTCTGCTTCTCCCTCTGCTCCTCCTCCTACTCGTGTTCTCTTTCTCTTTCAAAAAAAAAAAAAATCTTAAAAAGTAAAATAAAGAAAGAAAAAAAGAAAGAAAGAAAGAAAGAAAGGAGGAAAGAAAGAAATCAGTTGTTCTCTAGAGTTTCCCAGAGTCTAGATTTTGTTGATTGCTTCTCCCTAGGTTCTTTAATATGTTCCTCTATTCCTTTTATTCTCTGAAAATTGGTTATTAAATCCAGATGCTTGATCAGATACTGGTTTAATTTTCTTTTCTCTTTTTCCAAGATAAAACTGTGTACCTCCATTAGGAGGCATAAAACCTGATCATCTTTTTCATTGTGACATTATCAGATACACATGATCATTACTCAGATCAAGGGTCTGCAAACTACAAACTATGGACAAAATCCAACCAGTGTACCCTGCTTTTATACATAAAGTTTTACTGAAACACAATCACGTCCAGTAGTTTACATAGTGTCAATGGCTGTTTCCACACTCTACTGCAGACTTGAATAGCTGCAATAGAGACTATAGGGCCCACAAAGCCTAAAGTATTTGCTACCTGGTCTTTTACAGAAAAAGTTTGAGGACTCATCCATTTTGTAAAAATTATGATTTTCTAATCTAATCATTTTTATTAACATTCTTATAAAGAAAAACTTCTTATCATTACCTGGTTATCGTTAGGAACAGCAGGATACATGCTAGACTCTTTCTCTCTACTTACCAGTTTTTAATATAAGGTAGCTTCCCAGTAATCTCCAAAGACAACCAGTAAGGCATTGAGGGTATTGTGTGTGTGTGTGTGTGTGTGCGCGCGTGTGCTCGCACATACCAAGTATCATTATGAACCCATAGATTTAAACATATTTCCCTGTCTTTAAATCAACTGCATTCAATCTTTATTAGTGCTTAAAATTGTTCCATCTTTTCTAAGTAGTTTATTTAAATTATGTCCTGAGTCTTTTTAAAAATAATCCACATATTATTGAGAGTTTTCTTACTATCTGGTCTAACAAGAAATTCCTGGCTAATCCTATACATTTCTTTCCCCATGCATGGAATTATCTATTTCCCTAAGGAAATGTCATCCTTTGGTAAGAAATTGTATTTAGTGAACAGACTGCAGATGCATGGGGTACACATCGATACTGGGGTAACTATTATTTCCAAATCTTTTTTGAAAATATGTCTTCTTTTTAAAGAAAGAATATTACAGTTTTACACTGATTCCTCTGATTCAAATTCAGGACTATGGGATTTTCACTTTATCTCATTGATCTCATCATTATTTCTTTAAATAAACTACTATGAAAATGTCAACTTAAAACAAACCAAAATTAAAACTCATTTGAATTATCCCATATACACACAACAGCAGGATAGCAATATCAGCACTATCACCATTAATATGGTTACCAAAAAGTTTAAGATTTTTTTTTGTGTAGTTATTTTTTCTATTGGAGTATACTCCCCTGGGGTTATCAAATGAAATCACTGTTAGAAAGTTGAGCTTATGTTTTTGATGAAAAAGGATATTTTGACATGATCATTTCAAAACAACTGAAATTACTGAAGCATTGTTTTTATTTCCAAGTAATATTTGCAACAGAAACCAGGATCCCCACCCAATCTTCGAACCACACCCCCAGACAGGATTATAGATGGGGTGAGGCTCAGAAATGAGGTGTGTCCATTGCATACATTACAAAACAACAAAAACAAAACTATTTCTTAAGAGGAAATATCATGTTCTTTCATTTTATTTTTTAAAGTATAAATTCCTTAGAAGGAGTCATAATCCAAACTATTACTAGTAATTTACCCTTTCAGATTAATGGGCTTTGCTAGGAAGAAGGGAAGAAGGTTGAAGTCACTAACCAAAGGAAGGGGTGTCAAAGAAGAATGAGGAGGAAGAGAGAAAAGTGTGAAGATCCTTATACTGCAGCTCAAAAATATTTCTTTCAGTGCTGAATCATTGTGCTGTACACTTGAAAGTAACATTACACTGTATGTTAACTAACTGGAATTTAAATAAAAACTTTAACAAAAAAAAAGGTTTCCTTCATCTTATTTTTCCTAAGAGTCACCCCTTAGAAGGCAACAAGATAGAGAAGTAGGAGCATTTCATGAAAGTCAGCATTCTTAAGCTTCCTTTAAATAACCAAATTGCTTTCAAGAGGAAAGGTTTCTTTCTTCATAGGTATATTTCTGTTTCCTTCTCTTCTCCACACTCTGTCACCAACTAGACCCCAAAACCTGCCCACCTGCTTATACTCACCAACTTTGTCCTACATTTTTCCTTAAGCTCTTCTTTCCAGTTTACCTCTTAACTCAGGAAGATGGAAAGTAAAACCACCACTCTAGCAATAGCGACTGCCCTCACAAGACCTCCAGCCAGCCCAGAGCACTGAAATCAGTTGGAGTTTAACCTCTGACTCATGCTTGCAGATAGACCATGGAATGGCCTCTAGAATGACCAACAACTACTTTTACTTCATTATAATACTAAAATCTAAGCCCAAGGAGGAGTACAAGCCTCATTCATATAACACAGAATGTGTGTACGGGCATGTTTCCTTAAGGCACCTGTGCAACCTTAAGTCTGCCTCTACATCCATTGACAAGGTTTCCCTATCCAAATATTCATTTAAAAAGAACCCATCTGCCCTTGCTCAGGGATTCACAGTTTTGGGGAGTCATTTCCCTGGATCTCCTGATTTGCTCCAAAAAAAAATTTTTCTTTGTGTGACAATACAACCTGGTACAGTGTCTGACTCACCAAAAAGTGAGCTTATATTCATTTGATTATACCTTCCCCACCTCCCTCTTTTCCCCACTATGCCTTGGACCAGGGACTGTCAAACAATAATCAATAGCCAAACCCAAGTGTCACCATCTTTTGTAGATTAAAGTTTCATTAGAACATAGCCAGGCCCATTTGTTTATATGTTGTCTATGGAGGTTTTCACACTCTAATGGCAGAAACAAATAGCTAAGAAAAAGACTGTATAGAAAACTAAAGTATTTATTATTTGGTTCTTTACAGGAAAAGTTTGCCAATATATGCTCTAAACTATGGGCTGACATTAACTTCAACCTTTTGGAATATGGCTCAGCCTTTCTGAGCTTGAAAGATCACTAAGTATTACATTAAACTTGTAAGTGAAAATAAGCTTACTACCTAAACAGGACAGAATACAGATTCTAGAAAATGAACTAAACTCAGATTCAAGAGCAGTGCTTGCTGAGAGTGATCTGAAGTCACAGATTCAGCCTGCAATTTTTTGAGAATTCTGAAATGAGCTACAAATTTTGATTTTAGGCACAATACAACCAGAAATACTAATATTACAAATAAGGATAATAAGGACTACTATCCTTGCATACTTTTATGTGCTAGGCACCATGCTATGTACTTTACAGGTCATGTATTACCTTCTTTAATTCTTATAGCAACCATAGGAGGTGGGCACTATGATTGCCCATATGTTATAACTGAGAAAGCAGACTTAGAAAGAATAAGAAACTTGCCAGGGTCACACAGTTGGAAAGCAATGGAACTGAAATGCAAACCCAAGTCTTCTCAGTTGACGCCCATGCTTTTAAACAATTAAGCAATGCTACCCTTGCCATAGTCTCAAGTCTGGAATTTTAAATTCTCCTGAGAAAGGGCTGACTTTTCTTGCTTGGGGCTCAGAATGCCTAGAAACGGTTTTGAACAATATGGGAAGGTGAGCAATCTGGCACCAAAGCTAAGAAGTTATTTTATTAAAGAGATTTCCAGTTAAATATGGCATCTTGACCACAAGCATTTAACCTTTCTTCTTCCTGAGTCCCCATTAAAATAATGATTAAGGAATAAAAACAACATAAGTCCTCAGGACAAGAAAGATGGAGAGGAGATACTAGCAGATGAGAAATTTAATATATTTTTAGAAAGAAAACATATCAAGGAGAAGTGGTGACCAATCTAGCTGAGTGGGAAATGTCCTTGTAAAGGGAGCTACGACAATAGGAAGAGAGTGATGAATCCTTAAGAGGCCCATGAACTAACAGGGCTGGGTATTGTATAAGACCGAGGTAAAGCTCAAGTCTAAATAGAGATTTCAACAATGAATCATGGAACACTACATCAAAAACTAAAGATGTGCCATATGGTGACTAACATGATATAAAATAAAATAAATAAACAAAAGAGATTTCAGGGATGGGGAAGGGTAAAAAATATGCATATAAATTAGTTGCCTATCTAAATCTCTTGCCTCACACCTCATAATCCCCAGGCAAAAAGACTGTGTGTCTTTCTTTCTTTTTTTTTTTTTTTTAAAGATTTTATTTATTTATTTATTTATTTGACAGAGATCACAAGTAAGCAGAGAGAGAGGCGGAAGCAAGCTCCCCAGAGAGCCCGACTCAGGACTCGATCCCAGGACCCCGAGATCATGACCCGAGCTGAGGGCAGAGACCTAACCCACAGAGCCACCCAGGCACCTGACAATGTTCCTTCTAAAAGGAATACACTAGAGAGATTCCAGCCCTAGTAAAGGGGTAGGTAGAATGAGGAAGTAAAAACTGGAGGATTAAGTTTTGTAAGCCTGTTAACTAGCCTACTTTACTTGTCCTGTCTCAAGAACACCTACAGCAAACAAAATATATGCCCCACTCTCAGAGCTATTGCTGTAAGATTCTTTGCTGGAGATGGGGAATAGTTCCAGACATCCACAGGCTAATATGTGGGCCTTCTCCAAAGAAAATGCTACTTATACAATGACATTACAGTGAAGCTCACCTCTTAACAGGCTCACAAAGCTTTCAACCCCATTCCTAAATGAGAATGGACATTCAGAGATTACCAGATTTGAGGAAAATCTCCATAATAAAAGAGACCAACCAACAGAGTGAAAGAGACCTGGATGAAACATAGATAATACAGGAATAAAACAAAGTTTCACAAACTATAATTAATATCCTCAGGGAAATAAGAATACATCACACATCCATAAAACAGCAATTGGATGCTACAGAGGAGGAACAATTAGAGAAAAACAAGAGTTCTTAGAAACTAAAATTATGATAAACCCATTTTTAAAAAATATTTTATTTATTTGACAGAGAGAGTAAAACAGAGGGAGAAGCAAGCAGAGGGAGTGGGAGAAGCAGGCTCCCTACTGAGTAAGGACCCTAATGTGGGGCTTGATCCCTGAACCCTGGGATCATAATCTGAGCTGAAGGCAGACACTTAACCAACTGAGCCACCCAGGAGCCAAGATAAACCCACTTTTCAAAAAATCAAGACAAAATTTAAAAGATAAAATCATGCAAACCTAAAAAAAAAAAAAAAAAAAAAAAGAGAGAGAGAGAAAAGAGTAATAGCAAATAGGAAAGAAATAAAGAGACATGTATGATAAACATGGCTAATCCAATATTTAATTTATAAATGTTCCATAAAAAGAAAACCAAAAAATGGTGCAATGGAAATGATCAAATATAAGACACAAGAAAACTTCTCTAAACTAAAATTTTGAATCTTCTGATGGCCCCATGTTCTTAGAACCATAGGCGAACATGGAATACCGAGAAAAAAACATCATTTTTAAAAGATCCATATCAAAGCACACCATCATGCAATTTCAGAATAAGAGTGAAAGCGACTGCAATCCGAAGATCTAGGTCACATGCAAAATCTAAGTCACATGAATCAGAATAATGTGAGACTTCTCAACAGCAATAAAATGTTAGATGACAAGGAATAATTCCTTTAAAATTTTTAATGAGGGGACACCTGTGTGGCTCAGCTGGTTGGGTATCTGACTTTATGTCTTGATTTAGGCTTGGATTGTGATCTCGGGGTCGTGAGATAGAGCCCTGTATCACGGCTCCATGCTCAGCAAGGAGTCTGCTTAAGATTCTTTCCCTCTCCCTCTGCCCCTCCCCCTGCTCATACACTTTTTAAAAATAAATAAATAAATCTTTAAAAAAATTCTTAGTGAAAAGTGATTACCAACCCAAAATTCTTTGCACAGCAAAACTAAAAATTAGTTCAAGGTAAGAGCAGGGAAGACTGCTATGAAAGACTCAGCTATAACTTCTTGCATCTTTTAATTCCCCTATATACTTTCTTAGGAAACTACTGAAATAGTACCCGACTGACAAAAAGGAATAAACAAAGAAGGAAAAACATTTAAGCAGAGAAGGGCAAAAGAAAGTCTCCATTGTGGCAGCTGTGCAGAAGGTCTTCAATTCAAATTTAAGCATTTGGGGAACACAAATAATTGTATATAAAAGACCAACAGGGAAAAATTAACAGAAGATTCAGAGGTAATTTTAAATGCTTTTCAAATATTTTTATTTGATATATTTAGAAAATATATTTCCAAATATTTTTAGCTCTCTTCCTTTCAGAACCATAGTAGAATTGTTCTTCAAGGGCATCTTGTGGTTAGTGGAGCCATGTGAGTAGTTCTGGCCAACAAACTAAGCAAAAGTGATGCGCATCACAACTGGGCCAGAGCATTTAAATGCTGGTTTGTCGCCCTTCAGAGTACTTTTCTTTCTGAAATGAAGACGGACTAGGTTCAAGACAGTAGCTGCCCCAAAAGGCAAGGACTCTTAGGGACTCTAATGAGTAAAGTCCCTCCCCCACCCCCTTTGTCAACCCATAGCTGATACAACATGAGCAAGAAATAAATCTCTGTTGTTTTGGGCCAACAGTATCTTGGTGGTGTTATCCAACAAAACGTAACCCCTTCTGACAAGTATACAGAAATCCATATGTTTGTAAAAACAGGGCAATTATTAGAATCAGAGTATACTACTAATTCTATACTGATAATATTTATATCATTGTGATAATGTAAAGTCTATTAATTCAGTTAGAATTTTTGATATGACCATACTGAATGGCTGGAAGAAGAGGAAGGGTGTTAGTTTAAGAAAGTTCAATCAGGGCGCCTGGGTGGCTCAGTGGGTTAGGCCGCTGCCTTCGGCTCAGGTCATGATCTCAGGGTCCTGGGATCGAGTCCCGCATCGGGCTCTCTGCTCGGCAGGGAGCCTGCTTCCTTCTCTCTCTCTGCCTGCCTCTCAGTGTACTTGTGGTTTCTCTCTGTCAAATGAATAAATAAAATCTTTAAAAAAAAAAAAAAAAAAAAAAAAGAAAGTTCAATCATTACCATAAAAAGAGCAAACATATAATGTCTAAATGTGGCAAATGAAAAAATAGTAAAAAAAAAAATTATTTTAGCGATATGTAGACAAACACCAGAAGAAACAGTTTAGAGTATAGAGATTTCTCTAGGGGAACAGAAGTGAGAATGGGAACAACAGACTGCTCTTTCTCTTACATGTTAAGTAGGACCATTTGATTTTTAACTATATGCATATATCCCTAAGGTTAAAATTAATTTTAATAGTGAGCTTTAAAAGTTTTTTAAAGTTTAGCATTAGATTAACACCCCCACCCCATATTTCACTGAATTCCTGCCACAAAGGCAAAGTTGTATAAATCTTTTCCTATCGTACCTCCTGAGCCTCCTCCTGGACTTCCCTGGTGTTCCCAAGGCCCAGGAAAGTGAGGGGGCGGGGGTGAAGCTGTAAGGTAAGCCTGAACAAAGATGTCTGGATTTCCCTAGGAAGGAAACAGTGTCATCAAGTCTGACTCACCTAAAAAGAACAAACCCCTTGTAGAGCCACCTGGGACAGATGCTGAGGAGAAGCTGGAAGAAGTCACACACTTTTCTGAATGAGTTATAATGCCTGGTGACACATTAAGCACTGGTCTTCTAAAATTAACTCCTGGTCTGAGAGTTCCATTTTTGTTCACAGTTTACCCGTAAGTAATTATAAGGTCAGTCAAGACAGAGATTCAAAAAGACCTATCCTTTCAGTAGGCCTCATCTCCAGTGAGATAAAACTCCAAGGTCCAACAGTTCAAAGTAGCCTGCAAGGTTGCAAGACCTTCTATCCCTCCCAAGCTGCTCCCTGGGCTGGACTGAGTCTCCGGAAAAGAAGAGTGTTCACCCATGTGAGTGAAAATGTCAAGGCTCAACAAGCCATTCAAATAAATGGCTGGAAGCATTCCAAGAATTATAGATTGTCAGGATGGATGTTATTATTTCTACAGTAATGACTAAAAAAGAAAGAACAGCCTTGCTACAGACTAAGAACTGTTCTATGCACTTTATGCATAATCTCATGTCGTTGGTATTATTATGATTATCATTTTACAGATAAGGAAACTGAGGCACAAAGAGGTTAAATACCTTGTTCAAGGTTCCAAACTAGTAAGTTACACAGATGTAATTCAAATCTAACTACATCACAGCACTTGGGGTCTGAAATGAATCACTGGTAATATTTGGAGGAAGAATGATTTTCCAAAATTCTGTATCAAAGCTCGGCACCAAAGAGACTGGGGGCTGCTTTTCAAAGATGCTATTGCTACTCACAATTCCACAAAGCGTGGAAGTATGTGAAACAATCATTCCCCCAACTGCATAGGTCTACTATTTATATGAAGCTATTTAACTTAATTACAAATAATTTAGGCTACAGATGGGAGCAAAGCAACATTAAGGATCTTGATTTTGAAACTGTTCTAAAATAGCTTTTAAAATCTAGGAGGCAAATTGTCTTTCCAAATGGAAATGAACGTGTGACACAGTGAAGTCTTAAAGTTATTAGCATTTTTTTCCCAAGCGCCCATCTATTTTCTTTGTCATTTACAGGACGTACCATCTTTAATTTCAGTTCCGTGATCAAAGAGCTGCAACTCAAGAAGCTCACTTTTAAAAACAATGGCTACATTTGGCAAGGGGTATAGCAGCAATATGATGGCTGCTTCTCACCTATAAGGGGAGACAAGACTGTCTTCATGATTTCAGGCAGAGACCCCAGCCCAATCTCTAAAGGAAGAGTGTGGAAGTCAGTCTCTCCCTCTCGGCCTCTCAGTCTCTCTCTACCTCTCTCTACCTCTCTCTCTCTCTCACACACAACACACACACACACACACACACACACCCCTGTGTGCAGTGAAAGAGAAGCTCAGCCTCGCCCATCCCATTCCTCCGTACCTGTGAGGGCTCCACTGCTGAATGCAGTGCCAGGAAACATGTTTTTAGGAATTCAAAGTATCACATTTCATAATTTGATTTAAATCAATTATCCCATCCCTCCCTGGAACAGGCACAAGCTCCAAAAATACAAAATGTAAATGGAACCAGCTGCGGCAAAAACCTTTTGCCAGGATGGATTTCAGTCAATGTAATCAGCCTCCTTTTCGAAGTACATTACTGTTGAGACCCAGAGATTTGGTGAAACACTTCCAGTGTCCTCGGAGGGACCAGGAAGGTAACCAATTATGGGAGGGGAGAAATAGAAGGAGCTAATCTTCTCCATCCTTGCTACCTTTGCCCCAAACTCTTATGAAGAATTAATTCACTCCTCTGGGGGATGCTAGGAAACTGAGGTCGTTACTGGCAGCCTTCAAACACTATCCTTAATTTATGGATATTTACTAAATCACATAATCATCCTAAGTTATCCCATTACAGGGCTCAGCAGAGATGAGGTCTGCAGTCCTGGGTGTGAAGATCAATTGTGAGAGGTTCTGCGAATGTGTGTGAGTGTTTATTAAAGAGGGCATGAGTGTACAATTATTTAGGCTCCCAACATGCTGCCCAACAAATGGATCCCATGCGTAGGGCTTGGCATCCTTCCATTGAAATCCTTCCCCTTAATTGATTTAAAATGATAATTCAATTAAAATAATTATTCTAATCAAACTTCATATCTTTTTGGCAGGTTCTATGGGGGCCTCTGCCCACAATGTTATTTTAGTATTTTCATTATTTGTTTTCTCACTGGGCTGACTTTGGCTCTCTTAATCTTTGGAAAATTTTACATCATTGGATAGTCACTGCACCTTTCTGGAGCTTTCCACTCAAACCACAGCGAAGGAGGGAAGGAAATATCCTAGGAAGATGATGTGACCTTGAATTTTGAATAAGTGTGACCCAAGAAACAACTGAGAATGATGTATGGACACCTCACCCACCTGTTCACCTAAAATGCAGACTTTAGAATGCCTGGCCAGCTTGTGAAAGCAGTAAAGGGAGGACGAGTGGTAGTTCCATCTCTCTTATTCTTGTCTTTTTTTTTTTTTTTTCATTGCCTTGTTAGTCTTTCCGTGGCTGCTGCCATCTTGAAATGTGTAATATGATTCGGGAATTCTTCTAGTTTTTGAAATATAATCATAAAAGTTGTCTCATTTCTTCTACACAACTATGTCAGAAACTAGGTAGAGCAGATCATCTTAGGACCATTTTAAAGATGAGGGAAAAAAACAACACAGAAGGGTAGGTAGCTGTACCAATGGCACACAGTTAATATTGGAAGGGCTGTCACTTTCTAACTGGAGAACCACACAGCAATGCAAGTGAAAAACAAACTCCATCTATATTTTAATTTTTTAGCATTAATGCAATTTGCAAGGATAGTATGATTTGTGTAACAGCTAATTTTTACTTTAAAAAATGTTGCTGCCTGTCCTAAAAAAAAAAAAAAAAAAAAGACTCCAGGTGCACTTTTGCCTGAGGGATGCCATCCTCTCAACCTGAATCATTGGTGCCTGGAAATCCAGCTGTGGCCTCTTTCACTTTTCAACCATGCTAATGAGCATGCAGAAAAGATCTGCAACTGAAGAGACAGGCCTCTTTCTGGTGCTACTCTAAGTTAAACACTGGATCAAGAGTTGAAAGACTTGATTCAACAGCTCTGCCACTGATTAGCTATGTAACTTTGGAAAATCCTTTTTATCTCTCTGCTCTTCAGAGTACTCACTACACCCTTAGATTCTAGTATCTGTTTTTAGCCAAAAAAGCCTTAAGTTTTGAGATTCCAATATATTAATCGCAAATGAAACTGTCTCTAAGGGGGTGGGGGGGACAAAAATGGGCTTCAACAAGGCAACAGGTCAGTCTTGATATCTTCCTAGAAGAAATTTTACCCTCTTGATCCAAGGGAACTCCTGTTTATCAGCATATTATAGATAACTTTTTTTCTTTTTTTATAAAATAAGCTTGCAGTACCTTTGATGATGTTTTTGATGGAATGTACATTTTGCTTTTATACTGATGACAAAACAGGCCTGGAGAGAGGTCTTACACATCTCATTATGCACCTATAGTAGCAAGGTAGAGCCTAAAAAATGAGGAAAAGGGAGGAGTCACACCCTTGGAGCCTGAGTGGGAAATCTAAGAAGCCTGAGCAGGGGCTCAGACTCTCAGTCCCCGACCTCTGACTACTGGTTGTTGTGCTTCTCTGCAAATTCTGCTCTGAGTGGAAGCCATATCAGAATTTACATTAAAAGCCATATGGAAAAATCAAAGAAAGGAAAGGGGCTGTGGGAAATGGCATTAAAACATCATTCAAAAAGAAACTGGTTCAGACAGAAAGTTTCTTCTAAACATGTTCTTTTCCAAATTACTTCTATGTAGGATTACCCATTTTAAGTAAGCCAACTTCTAGAGGGCAACCCTTTGTACCTATACTTTGTCCACCATTGTGTAGGAGGCTAACAAATTGAAAACAACTTATATTTATATGTATATAAAAACAATTTTATGTACATATATATAACCCAGCCCAAATTGGAGTTTTTCTTCTAGTCCCCCCCCCTTTTTTTTTCCTTTTTGGAGAGAGAATGAGGTGAAGATAAGGGACAGAGAGAGCAGGAGAAAGTCAAGCAAACTCTGAGAGAGAAGCCCAACATGGGGGTCCAATCCCATGACCCAAGCCAAAACCAAGAGTCAGATGCCTAGCCGACTGCACCACCCACGCACCCTTTTTTTACTCCCTTTAAATGTCATTTTATAGGAATGGGTGGGTGATGAAAGATTCCTGGCTCCTGTTTTTCATTTCTCCCAGTTACATTGTATTGTTCTCTTTGGTCATAAGGTCAAAATAAAGTGATCAGAAACATTTTTTTTAAATGTCTGGAAAGATGAAAAGTAACAAACAAAAATAAAAAATCCCTTAAAAAAGTAACTAAAGGGAATGGAACTAAAGTCATCTCCTAAGGCCATTTTTATGGAAAAAGCCTAGTGAATAATTGATTTCTACTATAGGAAAACATTTGACCAGCTGGTCCCCTAAATCCGTCGATGTATCACATGATGAATGTGAGTCCTGGGCTGGCCTGCAAGTATTCTGATTCAGTAGTTGTGAGGAGAAGGAACACGTACTTTAACAAGAACTCAAGCTGAATAGGATGGCACGTGACCCACTGACTAGATTTTCAGAACCACGGCCTTGGATAGTTTCCCTGAAGACTCTAACTTATTAGCGATCAGTAAGTTTTCTTGTGACTACTATCATTTACCAAGACTTTTTATTTTTTTTATTTATTTTTTTCCTTTTCTTTTTAAAGATTTTATTTATTTATTTGACAGACAGAAATCACAAGTAGGCACAGAGGCAGGCAGTGAGAGAGAAGGGGAAATAGGCTCCTGCTGAGCAGAGAGCCCTGTGTGGGGCTCGATCCCAGGACCCTGAGACCATGACCTGAGCCGAAGGCAGAGACTTAATCCACAGAGCCACCCAGGCGCCCCTACCAAGACTTTTTAAATTAGTCTTCAAAAGAATATTGGTTTAGAGGAACTAACAGAAGATTAAGAACTAAGAGGCCCAGATTATATTGTCTGCACTAGAATGAGTCAATAAATGCAGTTATTATTACACAGGGTAACTAATATCACAGCAGCAAAATCCAGATTTCTGTTTTCTGAACAATTAAAGTCAGCATCAGGTATTATGATAATCCTGGTGTGGTGCTTTAAGTCCCCTTTCTGGGCCTAGCACTGGTTCATGTGCTGGATATTGGGAGGAAATATTCAAATCTACTTAATATAAATGGTATTTCTCAAATACCCATTTTGAGTCAAACCAAAACACTAAGCAAGGAATGAAATAAGACATGAACTATTGCCTCTACTGAAGAGTTAATGTGCAACCTCACAGAATTCGTTTTATACTAGAATTCATTAGCAGTCCATATTAGATATACAAAGTGCATACAGAAGGGCTGAGGGACACAGCAGAGAATCAGACTTTTGGCATGGAAGAAGTAAGTGTGAGAGATCTTTGTGGAGAGAATAAGTAATGGATAAAGTCTTACTTAGCAAGACATGATCTCTTAATTCATTAGAAGGAACAGTCTTGAATTTGGCTGTTGATAAGCCTAGACAGATGGTAAACAACCATGGGATAGAACGGTATGTCCCTCCTTAACTGGAGAGGTTCTTTTCTCTGCCCTAGTTTATCTTCCAAAACTAAGCTTACAAAAACTGTAAACATACATACATCTATCCAGCCATATATCTATCCAATTATACAGTCATACATGCATACATTCAAGTAATCATTCATTCATTCAACCTTTCATTCTTCCTATCAAAGACTACACTTTTCACTGGGGATGCAAATAGGATGTAGCCACAGTACTGCTCTCAAAGTTTGCAAAAAAGAAAGAAAGAAAGAAAGAAAGAAAGAAAGAAAGAAAGAAAGAAAGAAAAAAGAAAAGAAAGAAAAAAGAAAAGAAAAGAAAGAAAAACTCCACATAGCTCATGAGTGAGAATTTCTCAGTGGCCACAGTTGTAACCCAGTGAGCTCAAATTAGGTAACCCAGAAAAGGTCTCTTTCATACTTCTCTTTTTCCAGATTAATTCATTCTGCTGAATGAGAGAGAGATTGGAGAGATAGCACAGTATTATGATTCAAGATTCTGGAGCCCAACTATATGGTAGGAATCCTGGCTGTAAGTAGCTTATAAATCACGGCCAACTGTATGATTCTGAGCAATTTACAGAACCTCTTCAAGCCTTTGTTCCTCATTTGTAAACTGGGGACAGTAAGTTAATATATATTCCTACATATATAGTGCCTACAAGTTCCATAGGGGCACTATGTAAGTGTTCACTATTAAAAGGATGTCTCCTTCCACACCAGTCTGCTACTTGAGAGCAGTAAATCTGTAGCCCCCAACTTAACCACACATGGGCACCCCCACACAAGAGCATCTACTACATGCTAACCACTCAACACATGCTTTCCTGTACAGGCTGGCCTGGGAGCTCCTCCTTTAAGTAACCCTGTATTTCCTTCCATCCTAAGAGCCATCATCTTCAGTGAGATGGAAAACAGCTGGCAAACACCCTCACTACAACAACACTCCTACCACACTGCATGACCACTCCAGGTTACCCATCAGGCTCTTTTCAGGATAATCCATGATTCAACACTGCATACACAGATGCCCTCCCAGCCCTTCAATCTTTTCCCTTTGCCCTCATTATCAGTATCTACATTAACCAGGAGTGCCTCAGACAAGCACACATGATTTTCCAAAAACACCTTCTCTAATACTTCTGACAAATGCTCTGCATTTACACTGACATACTTTTGAGAACAAGATTCCATATACTTCCTTACTGTTTCCTTCACCTTAACATAATAGATGAAGAGATCCCAGGCAAAAAGGAACTGGCTGTGCTCATAAGTGAGAAATATATGTGAGCTGATAAATATCCTCACCCCCAAGACTTATACCAGTGCTAGAAAGTAGACTTCATTCCATGTGTCACTCCCATTACTTGGTATGAGAGTTCTGTTAAGATGGCTTCTGAGGTCATATCTAAGCTCAGTAAGAAGTGGGCTGTGATCAGATAAGAGTGTGTACCACAGGCTCAGGGGTATAAAATCGTTTTTGATATTTTGATATCCTTTCATCAGTCTATATACTAACATGGTAAATTTAAGCCTTAGAACACTACACACACACACACACACGCACACACACATATATAGTTGACCCTTAGACAACACAGGAGTTAGGGCCACTGACTCCCCATGTAACTTTTAACTTCCTCCAAATTTAACTACTAACAGCTTACTATTGATTTACTATTGACTCACCAATTACATGAAGGGTCATATAAAACATAATTTGTATGTTCTATGTATTATATACTGACTTTTACAACAAAATAATATAGAAAAAAGAAAATTTTAAAAAAATCATAGAAAAGAGAAAATACACTGGTAGTACTGTGTATTTACTGCTAGTGTAAGTTTACGTAGTCTGTTTGCAAGATGAATCATCTGTCAGTACCTATGTCAATATCGTTTTATATGATAGAAAACACTGTAGAGGTTGTACATATTACTAGGAACAGACATCAAAAACAAAAAGTTAATGTGAAAAATAAACTCATATTTACTTACAGCTATGATGATTTGTGCACTGATAATGAAGAAGCAGTGATTTGTTTGTTTTATTGTAGCCTAGTGTAATTGATGCAAATATTTCATGGTAGCCCAGCCTATATACTAATGAATGAATCATCATGAAATTTTTATGGCATACAGTATTAGAGTCATATTCATTCGTTACATTTTTTAAAAAGCCACTTACCTATGATGCTAGGATTGCAGCTTTTCCAATTATGAAGAGACATATTGTACATTAAGGCAATTCTTTGAAAACAAAGTTATAAAATAGCACAAAAATACATTTGTTTTATATGAAATATCACTCACCTAATGCCTATGTAAGGATAGCCTGTTCACTTCTATACAGTGTCCTCCACAATGCATACTTAGGCAATAATGACAACAAAAGTCTCATGCAGGTCTTACTCTACAAGCAGATTTTCACATGACACTCACATGCATATACAACAAATAAGTGTATTAGCTGCACAGCATGATGGCCATTTATAATTCACTGCGCAGAAGCAGATCATCATGAAGTCTTCATCCTCATCGTTTTCACACTGAGGAGGATGAGGAGGATGAGGAGGAAGTAGCACGGTTGGTCCTGCTGTCCTAGGGTGGCAGAGGTGAAAGAGGTGAAGGAAAGGGAAGGCAGAGAGGCAGGCACATTAGGTGTAACTTTATGGAAATACAATATAATTTCTGTCTGATTTTTTTGCTTTTCCATTTCTCTAGAAGCGTTTCTATACTGTGCCAATCTTTCTTCCATTGTTTGCTTTAATTTCAGTGCCCGTACCATAGAAGGGTCTATGTCATAAAAGAAGTCAAAAGCAGTCTTGAGAACTGGACTCCTCCTGCAAGACCGTCTGACATCAGTTTGTTTTCTGCCACTGCTTCTTCTACGTCTTCTTCCTCATTTTCTGTACTGATTCAGAAACACTCGTCTCCATCAAGTGGTCTTCTGTTAATACCTTCAGTGTGATGTCTATTAGCTCTTGAATTTCTCCAAGATCTGAATCTTGAAACCCTTCACTACCTCTCCCCCCACCCCACCTTTTTTGCCATATCCACAATCTCTTTCATGATTTCCCTGATTGGCTCCATCATAAATCCTGTGAAGTTATGCACAACATCTGGATACAATTTTCTCCAGCAGGAATTTATTGTTTCAGGCTTCACAGCTTTCATGGCTTACTCTATAACAACAATGGCATCTTCAATGGTGTAATCTTTCCAGATTTTCATGGTGCTTTATCAGAGTTCCCTTCCACAGCACTGACAATCCTTCCTTGAAGTAACATGTGTAATGAGCCTAAAAGGTTCTTATGACCCCAGGACCTAAAGGTGGAGTTACAGACATTGTGTTTGGGGCAAGCCGATCACTTCAGCACCTTTGGTATTTAAACCCATGGGCTTCCAGGTGGCCAGGGGCACTGTCCAATATTAAAAGAACTTTAAAAGGCAGTCCTTACTGGCAAGGTACTTCCTGACTTCAGGGACAAGGCATGGACAGGATCTATCCAAAAAAAGGACTCTCATTGTCTCAGTTGTTCTTCTTGGTGTGCAGCCAAAAGACTGGCATCTGGTGTTTATCTTTGCCCTTCAAGGCACAGGGGTTAACAGCTTTATAGATAAGGGCAGGCAGTCCTATTTTAAAGCAGAATGTATCTGTATTCAACAACAGTTAGCCTATCACTTCCTGCCTTAAATTGTAGTGCTCACTTCTCTTCCTTACTAATAAATGTCCTTTGTGGCTTTTTTCCCCCCAGAATAGAGCACTTTAGTCAGCATTAAAATACCTGTTCAGGGAGATATCCTTTTGCCTCAGTGATTTTCTTAATGGTATGTATGAATTCATCAGCTGCCTGCTGGTCAACAGAAGCTACTTCTAGTCTCTTGACACTTTTTAAAGCCAAATTTCATCCTAAAATTATCAAACCATCCTTTGCTGGCTTTAAATTCCCCGGCTTTAGTCCTTTACCTTCTTTTTCCTTTAAGTTGTCATGTAACAACTTCACTTCTTCTCAAATGATTAATTAGAGTCTATAGGTATGCCTTTCTTGTAGCAATCCTGCACCCACATAAAAGCTGCATTTTCAATATGAGATAAAAAGGTATTTTGCAAAAAGTGCAATGTGTTTTGCTCCTGCTGGTAGAGCTGCACCAATGGCTTCACAGATTTCCTTTTGCTTTGGTTTGTTTTTGTTTTTCACAAAGGTCCTTACACTGGATTCATTTATCTTGAAAAGGCTGGCAACCTCAGCTGTGGACTTCAATCTATACTACATATCAAGCAATCTGACTTTTTCTTGTAATGTCATGACTTTTCTCTGCTTCTTGGGAGCACTTTCAGCATCACTCGTGGCACTCTGTATGGGTCCCATGGTGTTATTACAGGTTTATGGTATTGCACTAAACGTGAAGAAAAATACGCCAAGAACTGCAAAAGATCACTTTTTACTGTGATACACAATTTACTGAAGAGATGAACTGCACTGCTCACGTGGAGGTGATTAGCATCACATGGCATTTTAAGCACATTTTCACAACACTTGAGCTCACCACAATACCAACAGGAGCTGGTTATAAAATTATTATAGTAGTACAGTCTGTACTACAGTGAATTTTATGCAGTTATGATTTAATACTGTATCTTTACAGTATTACTTCCTCCTTTACAGTCATTTAATCTTTCAACTATGAGTGGCACCATGTACAGTCTGTGCTTGTAAATTTCGATAAATTTTCACTTTTCGTAATAGATTTATATATATTTTATGGTATCAAGTGATAAAATAGACTAGTATCTACATATACTTTATGCATCTCTGTCATACTTAATTTGTTCTTAATATTTTTAGTACTTCTAGGTTATGCAGCTTGTCTACAATTTTCTTTAAATTGTCACAAATCTCCAAAAATTTTTCCAATGTATATATTGAAAAATCCAAGTAGAAGTGTACCCACATGGTTCAAATCCATGTTGTTCAAGAGTCACCTGTATTCATATTTGAAGAATATAGTCTATCCTAAAGGCCAAATATTCTCTACTATTTTGATCTCTAAAATCACCCTGAATTAAAAATCTCCAACAAGGTCTCAATTCACCTTAAAATGTGTTTCTTGGGAAGAATAACCTAATCTATTATTAGCTTATCACTAATTCAATTTCAGAGTAACTAGTTAGTCACCTAACAAGGGCCTATAGGAATGGTATCCAAAAAAGGTAAGTTTTGACATGGAAGATGAAAAATAAAGGAATCTGGGGTACTTTCCAAAGATACATACCCTTACAGGTTTCCACAGTGCAGCCTAGATAGTCATTATAGGACATTATGGCACACAGTATTGGGGAGAAAAATTAAAAAAATAAATGTCACAAAAATGAATTGGATTAAGAAAGATGGAGATATCCGAAAAGCATACACCATCTGCTTCACAAATTTACTCACCTCTGGGCTTAGGGAATAATTCTAACTTTCCAAAGTGTGTAAAAGATATGCAGAAGGCCAAAGTGACTCCTATTCGCCAGCTAGACAAGGTAAACCAGTTAAGGTCTACTTGGCCTACTAAAGAGAATCCCAAGGAAGCGAAGGGAATTGGCTCAGTGTTTTGGTAAAGGGAATTGGATGAAGGGGTAAAGAGTTTCTCTTCCCTTCTGGGATTTGTCAATCTTTTATTATTGTATTTTACCTATACCTAAGACTATTCACATATTAAACTCTTTAAAATCAAGTTGCATCTTACAGTCAGAACTTTCTCTTTCTTAATAGAAAATAAAATATTGGCATCTATTATATTTGATGGCATCTTAGATGAAATGAAATACTGTGTATTGGGAGAGAGGCTATAATACATGGGAATATACAATACTTTGCCATCTCTTCTCTTGGATTTAGCCATAATTAGCACAGCCCTCCAAGCCTCTGTCTTCAATTCATAAGTTGTTTGTGGAGTCCCCAAGACTCCCAGGCACAGTGATCATGTTTGTGCGGCTACATGAAAACTCTTGTCAGAAAGGGGAAAGACAAGGTGGCCCTATTTATTTTAGTATGTCTTCAGCTATTTTAAAGGGCTTTTCTTACTTCCATGTTGGAGGTCCTTCTACCAGTTTGGAAGAATGCACCCCTCCCTCAATTCCCCAAACACACCAGTTAAATTTTAAAGCTTAGGAGTTTTCTCTGTTTCCATTAGATCAGGGAACAGCCACTGAGAAAGGAAGGAATGCTTTCAGAGTGTCACTTACACCCCAGAGGCTCCGTACCACCCACAGTCTTCCCTTTTTGCCTCTCAAATGAATCAGAGAAAATGAAATATCAAAACTCACTCAGACACTCCCAGTTTCTCCAGGCCTTCAATCCAGCCTTTGCCACTTGGTGAGGAATATGGCTTAGTTGAGCTCTGGGAATATAAAATAAAGTTGCTATTGGTGCCTTGTCAATCAACATCCAAACCCATGAAAAGGCAGAATGTGCAGTCATGTGCCTGCCACATGTAGAATGTTACTCAACAATTCCTCCAGGGAAATTCTTACAGCCCAGACATTTGACTCAGAGAGCCAAGGGGGAGAGGAGAGAAGAGAAGGATCAGGAAAGAATTCATGGCCGGTATTAATGTAACACTGACTTCCCCCGTCTTGACCATCCAACTATGCAGAGGGAAGAAAAAGAAAGGAAGAGGACAGAAAATAATGAGTGGAAAGGAGAAAAAAGAGCAAGAATGTTCTCTTCCAGAAGCACAGCCAGGGGTATAAGGGATATATATTCTCTAAAAGAGATACGCCTCAGAAAAAGTCCTTACAGTGCTGTTAACATCACTACTATTAGAAAAATATAGGTCAAAACAAATCAAAGAAAACAACATGAAAGCAAGGAGAAGCTAAGAGAAACCTATGTGGCAAAACCTGGAAGCAGAGAGTCAGTTTTTCTCTTTCCCATAAATAATGCTACATGGCAGCCCATCACTTGCCTACAGAAACTAGCTTTGTCAGGACCCAAGACATGGTGACAAGGAAAAACCCAAGTTGATGGTCACCCAGGTGGACCTGAAGGAGTTCATGCAAGGCCAAGAAGAAAAATGGAGAATTTATTAGTTGCAATCACTGCTAACAGGAAAAATTCATTCATAAATATGTTCTTTCCCTCAGGTGAATAGAATGGATCTGTCTCTCTTTCAATCAATTGGCCTGAGTCAATGTCAGCTGGGAACATCCTAAAGGAGGATGATATCTTCTCCAAATTCTACCTCCCAGTGTTATTTCTCTTCAAATTACATTTGCTCATGTCTACAGAGTATTAAGACACCCGTTGATTTATCAAAGGACCTCGCAGGAATGAAACAATCTTCAAACTGAGACTTTAACAGAATTGACAGATACAGCAGTTCCCTGTAGAACAGCTAAGACACAGAGAGGAACCTGAATATCATTGTCCTAAATTATCTGGAATAAATTGCCCAAATTCCCCCACTTAAGGCAAATGAACATGCCTCTTTCTCTGGGGGCTGTGTGAAATACAAACACACCTTTACTTGTCTGATCTACTCCTTTGTGGTTTTAAGTGGGGAAGATCAAGTCATACAACCTAATCAAAAAGAATATTTTTCTTCTCTAACTGAGAAAGCTTAAGGATTCTTCACATGTGTATAGAACTTTATACTATTCTAAGAACTCTCAGCTGTTATGTTTGATGCTCAGAGGCATTAAAGCACATAATAAGATGTGTACTTACAGTCAGCCTAATACTGCAAAGAAAACCAACAGTTTTTCTAGAAACATTACATGCCAGTTGCCCATAACCTCAAAAGATCTTTCTCTCTATCCACCGCCCTTTCCTTTTCTTTACCCTAAAGCTTTTCTCCCCTCCTATGATCAGTCCTGCCTCTTTTACAACCTTTATTATTGTTGTTATATGTACAGGTGTTTGCATTTTCATTGCCTCTGAGGACCTTTACCCATACGATGGTAAATGTCCCCCACATTTTCCTTTTCTTTCTTTTTAAAAATTCTCTTTTATACTCCCATACCCTGATCAAATGATACCCACATGTTTCACAACAGATTGTGTTTTGTTTCATCTTCACAACCCTTTCTCCTGGCCATATCCTTCCAGTACTTATGCTTATTTTCCTTGTGATTTGTATAAAAGGTATTTACTCACCCTTCCTCACCCTGGTTCTATTTCTGCTGCCACAAAAGATACGTTGATGTTAGTCTCAAGCCATCAACTTCAAAGATGGAAATTACTTATTTGTACAGAAAATGCTTCCAAAGTCTTTCTTCTTACTAACTCTTCTTAAAAACTTTCTTCTTGGGGCACCTGGGTGGCTCAGTGGGTTGGGCCTCTGCCTTCGGCTCAGGTCATGATCTCGGGGTCCTGGGATCCAGCCCCACATTGGATTCCCTGATCAGCAGGGAGCCTGCTTCCCCCTCTCTCTCTGCCTGCCTCTCTGCCTACTTGTGATCTCTGTCTGTCAAATAAATAAATAAAATCTTAAAAAAAAAAATTCATGAGTCCCCCATTACCATCAAGAGGAGGTTCATATACCCAAGTAGAGCTACAAGGCTGTGTTTTGACCCCTCATGTCCAAGCTCATCTTTAGCTCCTCCTACATCACATTTGAAACCAAACCTCCTTCAGTCATTTAGATGAGTCATGCTCTTTCCCACCTATAATGCTTTGCACAAGCTATTCCCTCTGGCTGCAAGATTTTCCCTCTTCCATTTTGTTTGGATTACTGGCAAGCTTCTATTAATCATTCAGGTAGGAACTTTAGAAATCTTTCCCTGCAGATCGCATGCTTCCGTCTTGCAGTTCTTTGCTCAGATGTCAGCTTTTCAGACAGCCTTCCCCCTATCAGCAGCTCATATAACAAAATCTCATGGACATTTGCTTATGCTGCCTCTGCCCCTTCCCCACCTGTTCTCCTCACCACCACATTAGACAATTTTTAAGCACCATGAGAACAAGGACCCTGCTTGTCGGAACCAACTGCCAAATCTTCAGTGCCTAGTAAGCATTTTCAAGTATTTGTTAGAAGAATGAATAATCTTGATATTTAACATAACTTTGTTTACAGTAGTAACTTAATAAGTATTTGAAGAAGGATAGAAGGGAGGAAGGAAAGAAAGAAAAAAGGTTAAAACTTGGGAGTTTAGAATGGCTGTCATTTTTCTTTTCTATAAAAGTTACATCTCCTCATTTTATGATTTGTTATTTCATCAACTTTCTCCTATTAGCCACTGAAAACAACTGCCCCCAAATGGACCAGACCATCAACAAACTTAACTCCAAATGCAGCAGCACAGCAGTGAGGCCCACAGTCATGAGCACCCCTCCAGACTTCTCCAATTCACTGCTTAAGCTTAGATGCCTGTATTGAAGCACCAATTTCTGTATCTTTGATTGAAATGCCAGAATTTGTCTACAGCCCTGCCCCATCCCCTGCACCTTCCCTGAAAACAATTACATCAAAAACTCCTGTTCTACTCTGTTTCTCTCATACACCACCTCCTAGCACCCCACGAGCTGTGTAGGTTACAATTCCTTAACCTGCTCTCATCTCTCATCACCCACAATATCAACATAGATGCCTCTCATTTATACTACCTTTTTCCCACTTTTATTTAAGAGAGTATATGCTTCCTATTCTGGGTCTCCCCAGAAACTCCCCTTTAATGATTTATTTGAGAATCCTGCCCACTTGACTGAAGTTTAAGGGTCTCACCTTCCTTTCCTTTTTGAACAACGATTTGTGCTTGCCCACGTCCCATCTGCTTCCCACCACAGTTGGTCCATGAACACTGGAAGTGACCTGCTCTCTCTTGTGCAAGAACATAGAAAGGCATCTGCTCCAGCCAGGAAATTAGAATTCATCCAGAGCAGGGAGGTCCCCGGATCTGTTCATTCATGTTAGGTCTCAGTTCCTTCCTACTTATGTTTGTTCTTCCTTTTACAGCCCCAGCATCATTCCTTTTGGCAGAAAAGATGAATGTAAAATAGCTCTGATGGAGTTTGCACTGTACTGACCATTCATCGACAGTACCCTGGCGCTGCCAAGCACTCGGCCAAAGGGATTCTTTTCTTCTTATTCCATGCTTAGTTTTAAATCCTTTTCCCTACGCTAAGCTTTCTGAAAGCCTAGATTCACTCTGAGCTTCAGCTTTCTGGCTTCTTTAAATTTTTCTTCTCATTTAAAAAAAAAATACTACGTATTCTACTTTGTGCATGCCTGGTTTAGGTTTTATTCTTTTATATTTTTATACATCTTTAAAAGTCTGAGCTCATCAGAAAAGGACCTGTAGACTCAACCTGAATTCTATGGGGTTTTTTTTCTTTTTCTTTTTCACTTAGATCCATTTCTCTAAAATCATTAGAGTAGTATCAGGGTGGAATCAGGACTAAGTTAATAGAGAAATTGTTCTCACTTTCTTTAAGGTACTCGTTGTGAACTTGATTCATAGAACACTGTACAAAATGCACAAAAACAAAAAGAAGAAATTTGAATTTATCCAAAACCTTGTCAACAAGGAATATCACCACTGCCATTGTACCCATGTATGTAGGGCTTCTTTTCCCCTCTGTGTTAGCAAAGAAAACGGAGAATTATTTGTGCATCTGATTTACTGCTTGCTAAGCTCACTTAGCATCTCTCTGTGCACATTTTTCTATGTCACTAAATATTGTTCTTCAACATTATTTTTTAAGGCTACATAGTATTTCATGATGTATATAAGCTATTATTAATTTTTAGGACTCAGTCCTGGAAATGGAACTGCTAGGTCAAAGGGTATGAACTTTTTTTTTTTTTTTTTAAGATTTTATTTATTCTTCAGAGAGAGAGGGAGAGAGAGCGAGCACAGGCAGACAGAATGGCAGGCAGAGGCTGAGGGAGAAGCAGGCTCCCTGCTGAGCAAGGAGCCCGATGTGGGACTCGATCCCAGGACGCTGAGATCATGACCTGAGCCAAAGGCAGCTGCTTAACCAACTGAGCCACCCAGGCATCCCGGGTATGAACTTTTTTAAAAAGGTATGAATTAAATTTGAGGATACAGATAAAAATTACCCTTCTACAAGGGCTTTATATTCTCTGTAAATATATACCAGGTTACATTCTCTGGAGATAAACATGTATACTTTCCATAAGTTAAATTTTTCCAAAAACCTTAACTAATTTTACAGGTAAAAAATGATATTTGTTGCTTTCAGTTGCATATATTTAATTACTAGTAGGTATTGATATTTTTCACATGTTTATTGACTTTATTTTTCTGCTTTTATGAATTATCTGTTCATAATCCTTTGGAAATTTTCTTTCTAGAGTGCTTGTCTTTTTCTTAAAATATAGGAGCTCTTTTATACCTTGATAATTATATTGGACCTATTCTTACAAGTATTTTATTCCTATATTTCACTTGCTTTTAAATTTTCACTATTTTAATAAGGCAATAGCCTTTGTTTAGTAAATGAAATGTATTTTTTCTTATATATGATCTGCCTTTCGGATAATGTCTTACATGTCTTCCCCAACAAAAGATTACTTTTTTAAAAAATACCCATATTTCCTTCCAATATATTTTTTTTAAGATTTTATTTATTCATTTGACAGAGATCACAAGTAGGCAGAGAGGCAGGCAGAGAGGGAGGAAGGAAAGCAGGCTCCCTGCTGAGCAGAGCCCAATGCGGGGCCAGATCCCAGGACCCTGAGATCATGACCTGAGCCAAAGGCAGAGGCTTTAACCCACTGAGCCCCTCCAATATTTTTATGGATTCTTCTTTCTTACTAAACATTGAATTTATATGGAATTTACTTTGCATATGGCATGAGATAGGAAATCTTAATTTGTGAATTTGTGCCTCAAATGCCTAGCCATTTATTCAAAACCATTTATTAGGGGTACTTTGGTGACAGTCCATTGTCTAACTCTTGGTTTGGCTCAGGGCATGATCTTGGGGTCCTAGGATTGAGCTCATAGAGAGCTCCACACTCAGTGGGGAGTCTGCTCAAGGATTCACTCTCTCCTTCCCCTGCTGCTCCTCCTCCCATTCATATTTTCCTCTCTCTCTCTCAAATAAATAAATCTTTAAACTAAAAAAATTTTATTGGGTGGCTGGGTGGCTCAGTCGGTTAAGTGTCTACCTTTGGCCCAGGTCATGATCCCAGGGTCCTGGGATTGAGCCCCACATTGGATTCCCTGCTCTGTGGGGAGTTTGCTTCTCCCTCTATCCCTCTCCCTGCTCATGATCTCTCTTCTCACTCTCTCTCAAATTATTTAAATAAACAAAAACATTTATTAAATAATCCTTCCTTCTCCCCAGTGATATTTAAGAACCATTCTTATCATACGCAAATTCTTATATATACTTAAGTTTATTTTTGGATATTCTATCCTGTTAATTTGAAAAGAATTAGAACTTTTAAGTCCTCTCATTCAGAAATGAGGTAAATACTTTCATTTATCGAGATATTTCTCAGTAAGTTTTCTTTCCAAATAAGTCTTTAACATGTCTCATTAAATTTATATGAACACATTTTATATTTCTGACTGCTATTATTGATGGGACCATCTTTCTTATACTTTTTATTGGCTTATTACTAATATAGAGGAACTGTAATGGTTGTTGTGATGTGATGCTCAGATCCTCCTTTGTGGTTTATGCATTCACATCCCTAGCTGCTGGGTAGTGATGGATGGCAGATTTAACTTGAGTTCCCCTCTGGAACTGCCTTTAGCAGGAGGGCTGACTTGCTATAAGTCACACTCTTCCCACCGGCAGTCCTTGTCCAGTGATTGGCAGGTTAGGGGTATCAAGGTCCAGACCTCATGCATCAAAGCAGGAAACTCCAAAGAACCCTCTCAGCTTCAAGGCTCCCCATGGAAATGGATGTGGTTCTTATGGAAACTATATCATAGTCTAACACCTCCCTCCACTCCCCCTAAGCTATTCACCCTAAGAGCACTTACCAATAAACTTCCGATATATAAGCCTCCACATCAGAGTATACTGCCCAAGGAACCGGTCCTAAGATAGCTGTTGTCAGGAGTGATCTGAGGAAGAAGACTAAACTAAAATGCAGTTTTCTAACTGGATCATCTGCTAACCAGCTGGCAATGAGGTCTCCATTCTTAGCAGTAGGTGGAACAGTAGAAACTACAAATTTGTAGCAGTGTAACTAAAACTTTTCACCAGTGACAACTGGGGATAGGATACCCTTGGAAGAAAATGCACTGGCAAATGCAATAGCTTAAGTTTCTGAGGTTCTGAGGAAGTACTAATTATAAGGACAATGGAATCTAATGGCTTGCTGAGTGGCACTGATGCATTGGAGAGTGACAAGAAAAGACTAACAGTAATTAATCACTAATTAAAAGCTAAGAGTGAAAATCAGACGACCTCTCTGGCAGCATGTAAAGAGGCTGTGATTCCTGATCTCTGGGGAAGGGAGGAGGTTAAGGATCAAGTCCAAGACTTAATTATACGAATTGCAAAGCTCCAGATAAAGTGAATTCTCAGCCCTGGTAAGTCTGCTATACCAAGTTCAGGGCTCTGATTGGGAAGGAATGAGACCCTGAAATCTAAAATGAATCACTGGGATCAATACATTTGTAAACATTAACAGTCCAGATCCCCCCAACCTCTCTGGGCCTGTAGAAGTGGCCCACTGCTCCTTAGTAGTCTACACCACCCCTTATTTAAAGATAAGGCAGAGGCTTCTGTCCTGCAAGGTAACATGTACTCTCCCTCAACTTCTTTCCCCACATCCCCTGTTGGGCAAGAGAGCAATGTACAGGGTCAAGTGACAAGGTTACCTGGATGATGATGTGTTGGGCCTGTAAAGGGAGGAAACTGTATCCCAAAGATACTGTAAGACCTAGCTTAACTTATACTAATATAAGCTGAAACACATGTATGAGACTGGATGCTGAGGGTGCTAGAACAAGATGAGTAAAGGACATCAAGTAGGGAAAAAAAGAGTTCATCAGCATGAGGACACTCTCCTATATTAGAGAATCTAATTTCATATCCTGGCCTAGGAAGTGGCACTAGTACACTACTAGGATTGCTCTTGGAAGATCAGAAAAAGAAAGAGGTCATACTAAATGAAGTACAAATATCAAAAGTGCCTTAACTAAAATGAGGGGTTTAAAAGCCCAGGGAAGTAAGCAACTAGAGTGGCTATACTTCGTACGGCCAGTAATCTCACCTGGTGATAACATTATGCAGCAGAGTCTGGAGGACACCCATTTACCAAAGTAATAAGACAATAAGGCATGGGCTGGACAATAAGCCAGAGAGGCTGTCCACTGGAGGCTAGATCAGAGGAAAGGAAATACTATTAAAAAATCATGTTCACTGGTAGTGCTGAAGATGATAGAACCAAACAAAGAGGCCTGGTTTTCTAACCCGGAAACCATTAACTCAAAGGCTACTCAGAAGGAAAGACTCCGCAACACCAAGGCAAATATGCACAATAATAATTCCCATAATTCTTCTCTAAAAAGACCTACAGCCACTTACTCTGATAATCATATACTGGGGAAAAGTAAAATACACCAACATTTCAAGGACTGTTATACAAAGGGTCAAAGTTGATATCTGGGCACATAAAACATACTCATGGCTCCATTAAAATGGGAAATTCTGAGAGCCAAGTAATAAATAGAATGCTAATAGGCCTAATTTTGCTTGAAATCTTGCTTCTACTGGGTCCACAGATCCATTCTATGAAAATGTCCTTGGACACTAAATGCATAAATGGAATGAACATGCGTGGTGGTTGGCATAATCCTTCATGGGTTCCTTGGCCTTTGGGATAAGTAAGAGCTATTATAGTGGGGAAGATCTAGTGAAAGCCACTGAAACACTCCCTTTTCAATGAAAAACTATAAATAAAACCACTATTGTGTCCTGGGGAAAATGATAGAGATACTGTCACCCCAAAGACCTCATCATGACTGAGAATGCAGAGGTAGTAGTCCCCATTTTATTTCCATTTAATTGAGTAGTCTGGCTACTAGAAAAACCAGACATTAAATTCAGCCTAGCAGTAGCTCTAATTACAGATACTGTGCCAGATGTGATGTCTTTTCCAGAACAGATCAACATGGCCTTAAATACATGGCAACCAGGCACCAATCTGTTGAATGTGGTGTTTTCCATCCATATCAGGAAGGAGGATCAGAAATATTCTCTTTCACAATAGAGCAGGCCAAAGAATACATTCACTGTTTTGCCCTGGTATTATGTTAACTCTCCCAACCTCTGTCACATTGTAACCCAAAGAGACTAGGAATCTATTGGAATTTTTTCAGAATATTACACTGAACCACCATATTGGGCAAGATGAGTAAGAAGTACTAAGTATGTTGGAGGCCTTAGGAAAACATGTGTCCAAAAGTGGGGGAAGAACTCTGAAGATTCAGGGACTTGCTATTATCAGGACATTTTTGGGGGATCCAAGGATGCTGATACAGCTCTTCCAAAGTAAAGGACAAACTTCTGCATCTCACACCTCCTGTCCATAAGGAGGACATATGATGCCTGGTAGTCCAGATTTTAGAGACAGCATTTTCCCTATTTGAAAATACTGCTCTGATCCCCCTACTGGGTGCCATGATGTACAGTTTCAGGTATGTCCCAGAGCAGGAAAGGCTTCTCTAAGGCAGGGCAAAGTTGTAAAAAAAAAAAAAACAAAAAAAATGCAGGCCTGCCACTTAGTCAATATTACCAGGAAGACACTATGCAATTGGAGGTGTTGGCGTGGGGAAAAATGCCCAAATGAAGCCAGAAAAATGGCTGAACTTGGGTCACAGATGTGTCTGTTCAATATGTGGGTTCAGGGTGAAAATGAACAGCTATTATACAACAGCCCCACTCAGAGGTAACCTAGAAAGTCAATGGTATAGAAAATCCTCCTTAAGAATGGAGCTTCAGAAGATGCACCTGGTAATGCACTTTGTTGAATGAGAAGTGACTCAAGGTAAGAACACATATGTACTTAAGGCCAATGGTGTTATCATGCTTATGTGGTGTGCCAGGAACCTGAAGGAAAAAGACTAGAAGATCATAAACAAAAAGCACTGGAGAAGAAAAATGAAGATGCATCTACAGAAGTCAACACAAAATGTGAAGACCTTTACTTGTCGTATTAACACACCAGAGAGCATTTACCATAGAAAAAGGACTAAACAACGAGGCAAGCAGGATGGCTGACTGACTTATCTAAATGATGCTAGCCAGTCTCTGCATCAGCCACCCCAGTGCTACAGAATGTGTACAGGAACAGAGCAGCCATGGAAACAGGGATAGGGGCTGTGCTGTTCTTGAGCTCTGTAGGTTTAGAGATCCTGGGTCCTAGGGGAGAAAAGCTTCTATCCATTAGGTAGCAAGAAAGAATCCCCCTAAACTCTAAGCTACTTCAGGATCCCCCTGCTAAGGGACCAGCAGGTGGTGAACTACAAGGGTAATCAACCCAATAATCAGAAGGAAGTAAGGCTGTTAAAATGTATCAAGTCAGGGAAAAAAATATATATTTTTTTGTATTTGTTTTTTTTAAATATATTTTTTATTTATTTTCTGCATAACAGTATTCATTATTTTTGCACCACACCCAGTGCTCCATGCAATCCGTGCCCTCTCTAATAATCCGTTGCCCCAGCCTCCCACCCCCCACCCACCCCCCACTTCAAACCCTCAGATTGTTTTTCAGAGTCCATAGTCTCTCATGGTTCACCTCCCTTTCCAATTTCCCCCAACTTCCTTCTCCTCTCTAACTCCCCACGTCCTCCATGCTATTTGATATTCTCCACAAATAAGGCAGCCTCTTTGGAGAACAGTGTGGAGATTCCTCAAGAAATTAAAAATAGAACTTCCCTATGACCCTGCAATTGCACTCCTGGGTATTTACCCAAAGATACAGATGTAGTGAAAAGAAGGGCCATCTGTACCCCAATGTCTATAGCAGCAATGGCCACGGTCGCCAAACTGTGGAAAGAACCAAGATGCCCTTCAACGGACGAATGGATAGGGGAAAATATTTTTGGAAACCTAGTGATCCGTAAAAGCATCTCTTGCTAGAACTTTGTCTTAATTTTGACAGTTTTTGTATGTGATAATCTCATTTCAATATCAAAATAGCGAAAGAATTATAGTTTTTCTTTTCCTTGAACTAAGATTTAAAAGTACTTAATTTCATTTTTCAACTAAAAATTTACTTAACAATTTTTATATAGTGTCTCTTTCTCAAATGCTTACATAAATCCAGTGATCTAGTATTCTTAATTTCCATAACCAAAACACTTCATTTAATGGTACTTTGCCATGCACAAATGATTTCACTTTTTCATTCCTTGATTCATCCTTGTTCCAGTTATGATCCCCTTCTCCATTTCTTAAAAAACAAAAACAAAAACAAACACAAACATTCCTAGCAGGTAGTAGAAACTATCCTCCAACTTGCTACAACCCAACTTCCCATTCAGATTGCCAAGTTCAAACCTCAAACCAGCTGCTTTACTGGAACTGCTACCACAAGCAAAATCTCTCCTAAACAAAGTCCCAGTGTTTTCTATACTTGCCCTTTCATTCATGAATAGAATGAATAGAGCTTCTGACCCTGACCTGCTTGATTAAAGCCTGCCACGTTCCTCCACCAGTCCTTCCCTCCTGGCAGAACTTGCACGCCAAATCCAATTCCTCTGTGGGACTTCACAGTGAACTCCTTGCCTACACAAATATGTACACTATAAATAGCATCCTTCTACTGAATTCATAATCAGGGTTCCCACACTCTTCTATGTCTGAGTAGCTACTTTTTGCCTCAAGAGGGAGACCCAAGACCCAAGTCCAGCATATGCCCCAAAGGTTGATTCTTGCCCCTTTTTTCCCCCTCCCAGGAGCTGCACAGGTTTTCTTTTCTCCTCCCCCAAATTCACACAAAAAAGCAATGCCTCCATATTTTGCTTTCTCCTTCTGCTCTCGATCCCTAAATTCTTTCCGTTTTACACCATGTCAAAATTCTAGAACACTTCATCTTCGAAGTCCCAATGTCCACTATCATTCCCATATAGTCACAATAAATGACAGATGAGAAAATTTCAGGGATCCAGCTAAATTCCTGTAGTTCTGCTTTTTAATTCACTCCTTAGGAGAACAAGGTTCGCTCAGCCTAGGTCAGGACATAGGCGACAGGAAGCTGCCAAGACTTTAGTACAAGGCAGCCCAATGGAAAGCCTAAGTCAGATTCCTGCAAGGGGCATGCAGAGTCAACCTGAGGCCTACAATAAAATGTCAAAACCAGCACACAGAAATAGAGCCAATGTTCACATGAACGGGTCTAGAATGGGAGAAAATGAGGCAAGTTTGGCTACCAATGACACTGAGTTATCTCCTGCTTCCCTCTGCTGCTGCATAATAATATGGTGTGTGTGGATAGTGGACTGACTGAAAGAAATATTGTTCGGAAAATATCTGCATCCTTCTAACGGTATGTGATTTCTTAGTGGTACCATAGTCTGTATGCTTTATACTCACACTGCTTTCTCTAGCTGCCTCCATTTCCTCACGTCTTCCATTTGTACCACTAAGGCACCTCTTAGTTCTCCAATCACATACTTGCAGGTTCTCTAGGCTGGGTCCATCTCAACATGTACTACCCATTCACAGCAAAGCTCACCTCATCTTTACAATGATGAGGTGAAGTATGTAGAGTAGGTACTATACCCACCTTAAAGTGCAGGACATACATACATAAAATATTAAGTGATTTGTTCTAAATAAATTAGAAGCAGAGCAGCAACTGGGATACAATTTGTATCTCCTAATTTCTACTCTAATGAGAGTAACCTCAAAATTATGCTAAAGTGTGTAGAATTGTGTTGATCTACAAATGGGCAATTTCAGATGGAAAGCAGTAGATGTCTAGCCTATATACCAAGATGGCACAGGACATACTTGAAACTTTCTCAAATCAAAAATGCATATACTTGCTGTGAAGTGTGTAAACCTGGTGATTCACAGACCTGTACCCCTGGGGATAAAAATATATGTTTATAAAAATTTAAAAAAAAAAATAAAAAAATTAAAAAAAAATGCATATACTGTAGTCACATGTCTTCAGGCCACCAGTAAACTCTTTTGTCAATATCAGATGACTGTACTTAGTTTTACCCTATTTGACTTTCAACCAGCAGCATACCCCAGTCCCATAACCTTGAGCTTCTCTGGATCCTCAGAATTTCTAGTGTAAATATTAAACATGTAAAGTTCTATAAATCCTAAGAGATGAGAGACAGTTCCCAGAGCCCCTAGGAACATCAGTCTTGCTCTCTTCTCTATGTTCAAGCACAGAGGATGCTTACTCCCTCCAGTATTAACTAGATGAATTACATGAGAGCAATTTTATTTAAAAGGAGGCAAATTGTTTCTTAGGGTAGGAAGAAGAGGAAAATCAAGCTTTGGTTTGATTTGTCCTAAGTTTCAGCAACATTTTGTGATTCTGCCCATACACAGTCCAAATGCTCTTGGTAGGGCTACAGCGCAAATAAAATATGTCATACCTCTGTGCATACAATAAAGGTGTAAATGTTCACACTTCTGGATATGTCAGACCATTTGAACTCATTCTGTTGCAGCACGACCTCTAGCCTCAGGATGCATGGGTAACCTCTGATAACATGGAAGGTTTTTTTTTTTTTTAATTTCTTTTCAACATAACAGTATTCATTGTTTTTGCACCACACCCAGTGCTCCATGCAATCCGTGCCCTCTATAATACCCACCACCTGGTTCCCCCAACCTCTCACCCACCGCCCCTTCAAAACCCTCAGATTGTTTTTCAGGGTCCATAGTCTCTCATGGTTCACCTCCCCTTCCAATTTCCCTCAACTCCCTTCTCCTCTCCATCTTCCCTTGTCCTCCATGTTATTTGTTATGCTCCACAAATAAGTGAAACCATATGATAATTGACTCTCTCTGCTTGACCTACTTCACTCAGCATAATCTCTTCCAGTCCTGTCCATGTTGCTATAAAAGTTGGGTAATCATCCTTTCTGATGGAGGCATAATACTCCATAGTGTATATGGACCACATCTTCCTTATCCATTCGTCCGTTGAAGGGCATCTTGGTTCTTTCCATAGTTTGGCGACCATGGCCATTGCTGCTATAAACATTGGGGTACATATGACCCTTCTTTTTATTACATCTGTATCTTTGGGGTAAATACCCAGTAGTGCAATTGCAGGTTCATAGGGAAGCTCGATTTTTAATTTCTTGAGGAATCTCCACACTGTTTTCCAAAGTGGCTGCACCAACTTACATTCCCACCAACAGTGTAAGAGGGTTCCCCTTTCTCCACATCCTCTCCAACACATGTTGTTTCCTGTCTTGCTTATTTTGGCCATTCTAACTGGTGTAAGGTGGTAACTCAATGTGGTTTTAATTTGAATCTCCCTGATGGCTAGTTATGATGAACATTTTTTTCATGTGTCTGATAGCCATATGTCTTCATTGGAGAAGTGTCTGTTCATATCTTCTGCCCATTTTTAAATATGATTGTCTGATACCTGGGAATAAACCTAACCAAAGAGGTAAAGGAACTGTACTCAAGGAACTACAGAACACTCATGAAAGAACTGAAGAAGACACAAAAAGATGGAAGACCATTCCATGCTCTTGGATCGGAAGAATAAACATTGTTAAAATGTCTATACTGCCTAGAGCAATCTATACTTCTAATGCCATTACGATCAAAATTCCACTGGTATTTTTCAAAGAGCTGGAGCAAATAATCCAAAAATGTGTATGGAATCAGAAGAGACCCAGAATTGCTAAAGAAATGTTGAAAAACAAAAATAAAACTGGGGGCATCATGTTACCTGATTTCAAGCTTTACTACAAAGCTGTGATCACCAAGACAGCATGGTACTGGCATAAAAACAGACACATAGACCAGGGGAACAGAGTAGAGAGCCCAGATATGGACCCTCAACCTATGCTCAAATAATCTTCAACAAAACAGGAAAAAATATACAGTGGAAAAAAGACAGTCTCTTCAATAAATGGTGCTGGGAAAACTGGACAGCTATATGTAGAAAAATGAAACTCGACCATTCTCTTACACAGTACACAAAGATAAACTCAAATGGATAAAATACCTCAACGTGAGACAGGAATCCATCAGAATCCTAGAGGAGAACATAGGCAGTAACCTTTTCGATATCAGCCACAGCAACTTCTTTCAAGATATGTCTCCAAAGGCAAAGGAAACAAAAGCGAAGATGAACTTTTGAGACTTCATCAAGATCAAAGGCTTCTGCACAGCAAAGGAAACAGTCAACAAAACAAAGAGGCAGCCCACGGAATGGGAGAAGAGATTTGCAAATGACAGTACAGACAAAAGGTTGATATCCAGGATCTATAAAAAACTCCTCAAACTCAACATTAAGATTTTTGTTTACATCTTGTTACAATCTTACATTTTGTTTACAAAGACTCACTTTTTACCAATTCCTATGGGGGACATAAGTAATAAAGTAAAGGGATTTCTAGCTTTGGAAGTTTCTTAGGAGAAACTATTGTAGGGCAGTCCACCTGAGCCATTGATCCTAAAATCACCTATTAAGGCAAAGAGGGAATAACACAAGAAAACTTTCATTAACAAGTGTTCAGAAATAAGATGACCACTTTCTAGGAAGTGAGGAACAATAGAACAAACTGGGATACAGACATGATAATTATGCATTACAGGAATCAAGATGAAGGAATCCTTTCCATTTGTACCCAACAAGCACATCCACAGTGATACACATATTCACACAATAAAGGCTCACTCCAGTCTTTCCACCACAACCCACCCTATACACAACTGTTTATCTGCGATACTTCTCAGTGTCATGTTCTTCATAGCACTCTATAAATTGGAATAAATCCTACTGCCCACCAAATAAAAGTGGTAAATTCCTGGCAAGAAGGCTGTAGCATTCTTCTCCTATGCCTTCTTATTGGACGTCTATAGTCTAGCCTGCTGAACCTATCTTATCCCTAAAACATAGCACTTCAGACAATCAGTACTATTGGATCCTAGTTGGCAAGGGAAGAGAAATGTCCTTACCACACCTAGCTGAACCCTAACTGCTCACATTTTTCTTGTATTCACCCCTCAATCTTTGTTCTTGACTTAGATATGGATTTATTCATTCATTAATTCAACATCTACTGAACTCCTATCATATACTGTATATAGTGGGGATAAGTGAGACAAAAATGAAGCCAAGGAGCTCAGGGAGGAGGCCAGGGAGAGAGAAAGTGAGAATATAGGCTGATGACCAGGTTTGGAAAGGAGAAGTTGATGATTATGGGTTTCAGATTTTTACTGAAAATTTATTTATGATAATCAAATAGAGATGCCCACTAGGCACTTAGAGAGAAAAGGGAAAAAGTGTGGGTTCAATTTATAGATTAGGGAATCATGAGAGAGATTGTGGGACCTGAGAAGGCTGCTAAGACCAGACCAAGAAGCATACCAGACTATGAGTACTGAGGACAAGGTAAAAAGGACAAAGGTCAAGCACTTAGAGGACTTAGAAGAAGACCTGAAAGAACATGGAGCCAGGGTGACAACAAAAGTGGAGGTTTCCCTTTTTAGAAGATGCAACACGGAAAACTTTTTCCTTTCAATTCACAAATTAGTTCAATGAAACAAATAATAATTATTCAGAGTGTACCTTGTAGTGATGAGCACCGAAATAATTAATCAGAGTGTACTTTGGAGTGATGAGCACCAGGTGACATATGGAATTGTTGAATCACTGTATTGTATAGAAATACATATGCATAACACTGTTAAGTAACTGGAATTTCAAAACTTAGAACAAGAGAGAGAGTGCACCTTAAAGGATAACAAATTCTACAAGCAACTGTCCTCACCTTCAAGTTCCTTGGGTCTGAAGGAACGTGTGTACATTAATAGATATGACGTGCAAGGATCTTATTTGTTCCCAACAGTGGGAAATTACTGTAAGCAAATTACAAAAAAAAAAAAATTTAAGTTAATGGTAGAAATAAACAAAATACCAGTAATGAATTTGCATTAGGATTTTTATTTTTTTAGCCTTTAATATGTGCAATTCTATCCCCTTAGCACGATGTGAAACCAGAAGGAACACTACCTCCTTGAAAGCATACCCTGAGGTTTATGTTTCTGGAATGTGGCCAGTACCAAATGGAGTGTTTACCAAACGCAGCTGAAAGCCATATAACTGGAAGGACAGTCTGAACTGTAGTCAAAGAAAAAGAAAACAAACCAAACTAGAGCAGTGGTGCCAACTATTAGGGCAACAGAATGAAGCAAGACCATCAACAGATAATTCATGAGGGGATAAGAAACCAGCAAAAGGGCAAACAGGTAGGAAGGTAGAATGAAGAAAGAATGCAAAGTGGGGGGAGGAGTCAAGATGGCGGAGGAGTAGCAGAATGAGATGACATCAGGTAGCAGGAGTTCAACTAAATAGTTATCAAACCATTCCGAACACCTACAAACTCAACAGGAGACTGAAAAGAAGAAGAGCAGCAATTCTAGAAACAGAAAAATCGACCACTTTCTGAAAAGTAGGACTGCGGAGAAGTGAATCCAAAGCAAAGGGAAGATAGATCGCAGGGGTAGAGGCTGGCTCCTGGCAAGTGGTGTAGCAACGGAGCACAAAATTCAAACTTTTAAAAGTCTGCTTCACTGAGGGACATCGCTCCAGAGGCCAAGTGGGGGTGAAGCCCTCATGGAGACGGGGACAGTGTAGTCTCAGGTCCTGCGGGGTCACAGAAGGATTGGGCTTATCTGAGTGTAGCAGTGTTTACAGGTATTAGAGTGGGGAAGCCAGCTACAGAGATGGAGCCAAGGAGTGAGGTCTCAGCTCTGTATTACCTTAAACTGTGATCCATGGCACAGTCAGACCACAGCTCTTTGTGTAAGGACCCCAAAATGGCAGATCCAGGGAAATCCACCTTCCTTCTCTGGAGGCAGGGATCTGCTGAGTTTGGAGACTCCAAATGGGGCTGTGTGCCAGAAACAGAAACACTCAGTCACAGGCTGAGTAAGCTCGGAGTGTGGTCAGAGATCAGGGAAATGGGAATGATTGAGTGCTTTTCTCTGAGGACACACTGAGGAGTGGGGCCCCAAGCTCCCGGCTCCTCCAGGCCAGAGATTAGGAGGCCGCCATTTTCATTCCCATCTTCCAGATCTCTACGGAAAGCATTCAGGGAACAAAAAGTCCTGAGAGTGAACCCAAGAAGATTACTTAGCCTGGCTCCTGGAAAGGGCAGTGTAATTCCACCTCAGGCAAAGACATCTGAGAATCACAGGCAACAGGCTCTTCCTCCAGAAGAAGAGCATCCAGCTAAGACCAAGCTCACTGATCAAGGAGAAGAGTGGAATTCCAGAGGGAGAGAAAGCAAAGCATAGAATTCATGGCTTTCTCCCCATAATCCTTTAGTTATGCAAAGTTAATTAAATTTAAAAAAAATTTTTCTTATTCTAATTTTTTAACTTTTCCTCTTTCCTCTTTTAACATTTTTTAACTAGTTTATCTCCACAATACCTTTCTAAAAAAATCTTTTTAAACCTTCATTATTATAGTCATATTTTATCCTTCATTGTATCTAACTTTACTTTTTGTATACATATAGGGTTTTTTCTTCTAAAAAGTTGTTTGAATACAAATTCTTCTAATAGATCAAAATATACCCTAAATCTAGCACAGGGCTGTTCTAGTCTCCCGCCTGAACAAATTCCCTCTACTTTCTTTTTCCAACCAAATTATCTTATCAATTCATTTTTAAGAATTTTTTTAAAATTTTCATCTTTACAGTCATATTCTATCTCTTCATCGTGTTTACCCTTATTTTAGTATATATATGTAAGTTTTTCGTTCTTCAAAATTTTGGAAGGTAGTTTCTTCTAAGAGACCAAAATACACCCAAAATCAAGTGGGTGGCTCTGTTCTATTTACCAGTCTAATAAATTTTTTTAACTTTTTTTTTTTTACTTTTTTCTACCCCCTTTCTTCTCCCACCGATTTGGGGTCTCTTCTGATTTGGTTAGTGTACATTTTTCTGGCGTCTTTGCCACTGTTTTAGTATTTTATTCTCTCATTCATATATTCTTATCTGGATAAAATGACAAGGCGAAAAAACTCAGCACAAAAAAAAGAACAAGAAGCAGTACTGAAGGTTGGGGACCTGATCAATACGGACATTGGTAATATGTCAGATCTAGAGTTCAGAATGACGATTCTCAAGGCGCTAGCTGGGCTCGAAAAAGGCATGGAAGATATTAGAGAAACCTGTCTGGAGAAATAAAAGCCCTTTCTGGAGAAATAAAAGAACTAAATTCTAACCAAGTTGAAATTTAAAAAGAAAAGGGTATTAATGAGGTGCAATCAAGAATAGAAGCTCTTACTCCTAGGATAAATGAGGCAGAAGACAGAATTAGTGATAAAGAAGAGCAAATGACAGAGAATAAAGAAGCTGAGGAAAAAAGAGACAAACAACTACTGGATTACGGGGGGAGATTTTGAGAGATACGTGATACCTTAAGACAAAACAATATTAGAATAATTGGGACTCCAGAAGAAGAAGAAGGAGAGAGGGGTCAGAAGGTATACTGGAGTAAATTATTGTAGAAAATTTCCCCAATATGGCAAAGGGAACAACATCAAAATCCAGGAGGCACAGAGAAACCCCCGCAAAATCAATAAAAATAGGTACACACCCCATCATCTAATAGTAAAACTTACAAGTCTCAGTGACAAAAAAGAAAATCCTGAAAGCAGCCCAGGACAAGAAGTCTGCAACATACAATGGTAAAAATATTAGACTGGCAACAGACTTATCCAGAGAGACCTGGCAGGCCAGAAAGAACTGGCATGATATATTCAGAACACTAACAGAAAAACATGCAGCCAAGAATACTATATACAGCTAGGCTATCACTGAAAATAGAAGGAGAGATAAAAAGCTTCCAAGACAGACAAAAACAAAAAGAATTTGTAAACACCAAATCAGCTCTACAGGAAATATTGAAAGGGGTCCCCTAAGCAAAGAGAGAGCCTAAAAGTAGTAGACCAGAAAGGAACAGAGACAATATACAGTAAATTCATATCTTTCAATGTAATGTAAGAGGGCTAAATGCCCCAATCAAAAGACACAAGGTATCAGAATGGATTAAAAAAATATCATTATGCTGTCTACAAAAACTCATTTTAGAGTCAAAGACACCTTCAGATTTGAAGTGAGGAGGTGAAAAACAATTTACCATGCCAATGGACATCAAAAGAAAGCTGAGGTAGCAATCCTTAGATCAATTGAATTTCAAGCCAAAGACCATAATAAGAGATGAGGAAGGACACTATATCATACTCGAAGGGTCTATCCAACAAGAAGATCTAACAATTTTAAATATCTATGCCCCTAACATGCGAGCAGCCAACTATATAAACCAATTAATAACAAAATCAAAGAACAAGAAGCAGTACTGAAGGTTGGGGACCTGATCAATACGGACATTGGTAATATGTCAGATCATTGACAATAATAGTAGGGGACATTAACACCCCCCCTCACTGAAATGGACAGATCATCCAAGCAAAAGATCAACAAGGAAATAAAGGCCTTAAATGACACACTAGATAGACGAGATAGAACATCACAGATAGAACGAGATAGACCATCACAGATATATTCAGAACATTCCATCCCAAAGCAAGAGAATACACATTCTTTTTCTAAAGCACATGGAACATTCTCCAGAATAGATCACATCCTGGGGCACAAATCAGGTCTCAACCAGTACCAAAAGATTGGGATCATCCCCTGCACATTTTCAGACCACAGTGCTCTGAAACTAGAACTCAATCACAAGAGGAAAGTTGGGAAGAACCCAGATACATGGAGGCTAAAGAGCATCCTACTAAAGAATGAATGGGTCAACCAGGAAATTAAAGACAAATTGAAAAAAATTGATGGAAACAAATGAAAATGAAAATGAAAACACAATGGTTCAAAATCTGTGGGACACAGCAAAGGCAGTCCTTAAAGTATATAGCAATACAAGCCTTTCTCAAGAAATAAGAAATGTCTCAAATACACAACCTAACCGTACACCTAAAGGAGCTTGAGAAAAAACAGCTAAGAAAGACTAAACACTTCAGGAGAAGAGAAATCATAAAGATCAGAGCAGAAATCAATGAAATGGAAACCAAAAAACCAATAGAATGAATCAACAAAACTAGGAGCTGGTTCTTTTAAAGAATTAATAAGATTGATAAACCCCTCGCCAGACTTATCAAAAAGAAAAGAGAAAGGACCCAAATACATAAAATCACGAATTAAAGAGGAGAGATCACAACCAACACCAAAGAAATACAAACAATTATAGGAACATATTATGAGCAACTATACACCAGCAAATCTGACAATTTGGAAGAAATGGGTGCATTCCTAGAAACCTAAACTGAACCAGGAAGAAATAGAAAGCCTGAACAGAAGCATAACCAGTAAGGAGATTAAAGCAGTCATCAAAAATCTCCCAACAAACAAGAGCCAAGGACCAGACCGCTTCCCAGGGGAATTCTACCAAACATTTAAAAAAGAATTAATACCTATTCTCCTGAAACTGTTCCAAAAAATAGAAATGGAAGAAAAACTTCCCAACTCATTTTATGAGGCCAGTATCACCTTGATTCCAAAACCAGACAGAGACCCATCAAAAAAGAGAATTACAGACCAATATCCTTGATGAACACAGATGCAGAAATTCTCACCAAAATACTAGCCAATAGGATCCAACAGTATGTTAAAAGGATTATTCACCACAACAAAATGGGATTTATTCCAGGGCTTCAAGCTTGATTCAACATCCGCAAATCCATCAATGTGATGCAGTACGTTAATAAAAGAAAAAAACAAGAACCATATGATACTCTCAATAGATGCTGAAAAAGCAAATGACAAAGTACAGCATCCTTTCTTGATCAAAACCCTTCAACGTGTAGAGATAGAGGGTACATACCTCAATATCATCAAAACCATCTATGAAAAATGCATAGCAAATATCATTCTCAATGGAGAAAAACTGAGAGCTTTTCCACTAAGGTCAGGAGCACAGCAGGGATGTCCATTATCACCTCTGCTATTAAACATAGTACTATACTACTAGCCTCGGCAATCAGACAACAAAAAGAAATTAAAGGCATCCAAATTGGCAAAGAAGTTAAACTAAGAGTGATCTTTGCAGATGGTATGATACTTTATGTGGAAAACCCAAAAGACTCCATTCCAAATCTGCTAGAACTTGCACAGAAATTCAGTAAAGTGGCAGGATATAAAATCAATGCACGTAAATCAGTTGCATTTCTATACACCTACAGCAAGACAGAAGACAGAGAAATTAAGGAGTTAATTCCATTTACAATTGCACCCAAAATCATAAGATACCCAAGAATAAACCTAACCAAATTGGCAAGGAATCTGTACTCAGAAAACTATAAAGTACTCATGAAAGAAACTGAGGAAGACACAAAGAAATGGAAACTGTTCCATGATCATGGATTGGAAGAACAAATATTGTGAAAATGTCTATGCTACCTAATGCAATCTACACATTTAATGCAATCCCTATCAAAATACCATCAATTTTTTTCAAAGAAATGGAACAAATAATCCTAAAATTTTTATGGAACCAAAAAAGACCCTGAATAGCCAGAGGAATGTTGAAAAAGAAAGCCAAAGTTGGTGACATCACAATTCCAGACTTCAAGCTCTATTACAAAGCTGTCATCATTAAGACAGTATGGTACTGGCACAAAAACAGACACATAGATCAATGGAACAGAATGGAGAGCCCAGAAATACACTCTCAACTCTATGGTCAACTAATCTTTGACAAAGCAGGAAAGAATGTCCAATGGAAAAAATACAGTCTCTTCAACAAATGGGGAAAACAAACTGGGAAAACTGGACAGCCACAATGAGAAAAATGAATCTGGACCATTTCCTTACACCACATACAAAAGGAGACTCAAAATGGATGAAGGACCTCAATGTGCAAAAGGAATCCATCAAAATCCTTGAGGAGAACACAGGCAGCAACCTCTTTGACCTCAGCCGCAGCAACTTCTTTCTAAAAACATTGCAAGGCAAGGGAAGCAAGGGCAAAAATGAACTCTTGGGACTGCATCAAGACCAAAAGCTTTTGCACAGAAAGGGAAACAGTTAACAAAATCAAAAGACAACTGACAGAATGGGAGAAGATATTTGCAAAGGACATATCAGATAAAGTGTTAGTATCAAAAATCTATAAAGAACTTATCAAACTCAACACCCAAAAAACAAATAATCCAATCAAGAAATGGGCAGAGGACATGATCAAACATTTATGCAAAGAAGACATCCAGATGGCCAACAAACACATGAAAAAGTGCTCCACATCACTCAGCATCAGGGAAATACAAATCAAAATCACAGTGAGATACCACCTCACACCAGTCAGAATGGCTAAAATTAACAAGTCAGGAAACGACAGATATTGGTGAGGATTCGGAGAAAGGGGAACCCTCCTACCCTGTTGGTGGGAATGCAAGCTGATGCAGCCACTCTGGAAAACAGCATGGAGGGTCCCTCAAAAAGTTGAAAATAGAGCTACCCTATGACCCAGCAATTGCAGTACTGGGTATTTACCCTAAAGATACAAATGTAGTGATCCAAAGGGCCACATGCACCCAAATGTTTATAGCAGCAATGTCCACAATAGCCAAACTATGGAAAAAACCTAGATGTCCATCAGCAGAGGAATGGATAAAGAAGATGTGGTGTGTGGATGTGTGAGGATGGGTGTGTGTGTAATGGAATACTATGCAGCCATCAAATGAAATGAAATCTTGCCATTTGCAACAATGTGGATGGAACTAGAGGGTATTATTCTGAATGAAATAAGTCAATCAAAGAAAGATAATTATCATATGATCTCCCTGATATGAGGAATTTGAGAGGCAAATTGGGGGGTTTGGGGGTAGGGAAGGAAAAAATGAAACAAGATGGGATCTGGAAGGAGACAAACCGTAAGAGACTCTTAATCACACAAAAGGGGGTAGGGGGAGGGTGGTTGGGTTATGGACATTGGGGAGGGTATATGCTATGGTGAGTGCTGTGAAGTATATAAGCCTGAAATTCACAGACCTGTACCCCTGGGGCTAATAATACATTATATGTTAATTTTTTTAATGTAATTTTAAAAAGAATGCAAAGGGGCCAGAGAAAGGGTGCGGGAAGAAAACACAAGTGTCAGAGATGGGTTAAATGTGGAGTCAGATGCACAGCTTAGGAATATGCTGGATGATCTAAAGGAATGGCTGCACTGGATTAAAGGCCTAAAACACACCAGTTCCTATAGTTCCTAGTATAGCAAAGTTTCAAAGAAAAGAGATACCTCTACATTTGACTGTCAACCAACTCCACCTACCTGATGGCAGCATCTCATTTCCCCCTTTGGAGTCTTATATTGGCCTGTGATTGTGCCTGACTGTGGCCAGGGGCAGCCTGTTTCCCTTTGTCTCCTTGGCTGTAATAATCACTGTTGAAAAATAGGTGGGATGATCTATCTGTAAATGTGTAACAGAATGTTAAATGATTGGCATGTCTCAATATAATTAGGTAACTAAATGAATGAAATAAATAGATACTTACCAGGACAGCTGAAAAACAGGGTCATTTGAAAATGTTTCTTATTACAAGGAAGAGTATGGAAAACTGTTCATGGTTTTCCCCTTCTATTCCTTTCATTTACCTTTAATTTTTTTTCCTTGCAGGTTAAAGCTGACTCCATATCCTAAGGGACCAACACGAGCCATCAAGTTAAATGATGTCCCTGATAGCTCTGTGGATCAATAGTTATATAGGCCTATTCCTCATCTGAGCTCTGTCAGGGCCCAAATTATACACTACACATGAAAACCACCTCCTGGATTTACTACCCTAGCACCCCCTAGCCATGGCATGTGGCTTATCACCCTGCGGCTATTTCTTTTAAGCTTTAACTAAGTCTTTGCTACTGATTTTTCAACATTTCCAACGTGGCAGAGCAGCAATTAACCAAGTTGTCCTCCCTTCCACAAAACAGCAATAATTTTTCTTGACTTCCAAAGAAACTGTTTAATTTTCTATTTGTCTCACGGGTAGGAGAAATCTTCAAGTCAAAGGACATAGAACTGGCAGAGAGATTCTAACAGTATGAGGAAGCAGATGAGAAAGCGGCCCTCTACAGTGTGTTTGGTGCCCCTAGAATAATTCACGAGAATCTGAATCATCAGCATTTGTGGGAAAGTGGTGGATGAATTGAAACATCTGGCTCTGCTTTTCTGATACTCAGATGCTGGCTAAACCACCTCACCTGTCTATGTCTTGGGTCTTCCCTCTCTCAAATGGGAATGTTCCTCTTCCCTGCATTATTTCATGGAGAAGACATCAACCTAAGTCAAACAGAGTTTGTGTGAAAACATTTCATACTCTTGGAAAGGCAGGAGTCCTATAAATTCTAGGTTCTATTATTTAATATTTATATATCTCAGATTGGTCTGGTTTCATGAATCACTTTATAGCAAAGGGGACTTGAACTGTATTGAAGTATTTTTGAGCTTCCTAATATCCCAATTGTGTCAGGCATCTAGAATTACAGTGCTCTGAAATAAAAACATGGTTTTAACATATCAAGACTGACTATTGCCTGTGGTTGAGAGACAACATTGTGTGGCTTCTAATCAGTGTCCAAGGCAAAGAGGCTCATTTGTTGTCGACCTGGTAGCTGGATTAATGAATTGCCTGACTTGTGAACTGCAATCTTCAAATTTGTCTCAGTGTAGCCTATATTTTTTATCTTCTCATGTATGTTCTTGGGACATTTCAGTTTTGTGAACAGGAATAATATCCACATTAATAATTTTTTAAAATAAACAGGAGACCCTATGTTCTACAGGTCCAAATATGTGGATATAGTTTCAATGTAGAATCTCCCCATGACTTGTGCTATTATAAATATTGTTTTACACTCTAGTGCCTTGTTTATACTCTAGTCACTTACTGACCCAGTTATAATCTGTCTTGTACAGCCTGTCTTGTATAAAAATAAGTAACGTGCTCCTCTAATTCCAAGTATAATTCTCATTAGCTACTCTACTCCTGCATCCAATTATATCAAGCCAATGTTTTCCACACTATCCTACTTTGAGTTCCTATAACCAACACTTCACTGTGAAGTGTCATTTTTGGCTCATCTTAACCAATGTTTAGCTAGCTAAACAAAAACATTTGATCTATTTCTAAACCTGACTCAGCTATAAAACTGTAGGGAAGTGGTCAGTGCTGCTTTTGTATTACCAGGCCCAGACCACAGTTCTGTGGGCATGTGGATAGGTCAATTTCTAAATGTTTGAACTTAATCAGCATTCAATTTTGCAATCTGTGCAGAAACTGAATTGTAGACTTTCACTGACTCTCTTGCCTGTAGGACAGAAGGATCCTTCCCCTTGCTACTCAGAGTCAATTCAGATCATTTTCCCAGTACTCTCTGGCATTGTCTGGGGACCTCAAAGTCTTCATTTAGTCATTTATTCTTTGCTGTCCTCCACAAGAAGTATCATCACACAACAATGACCCACATCTTGTCCCTTACATATGTTGAAAATAATCCCCTTTCTTCCCTACCTGCCTGGATTATTGTAAAACTCAAGTTAAGTAACAGAATATTAACTAGCACATAGAGCTTTATAGAATTTAAGGTATTTTTTCATTTAAATGAGAGGAAGTCTTGAAAATTTAAGTCTGTTGTTAATAATCACAATGATGATGATGATGATGATGATGATGGAGAATGTTTTATTCAGTTTCTCTTTTATTCCTAGGTGACCAGCTCTTCTTAATACTAGCACAACCAGATGTTTATGAACTCATTAGTCCTCTAAGCTCAAAAGATTTCAATTTCCTGACCATGATCTGAACATCAGATTAGAATCTCTTTCCATCATGTGGGCTGACTTAAACTCATTGATATCCTACTCCAGTTGTAGATCATCTCCAAGTTTCTTATTCTGCTTAATAGCTAGACTACTGTTCTTTTGAGCTGGCAGGCAGCTCAAGGTTAGCCATGTACAGCAAATAGCTTATGAAGTGCTTTTGGCGTGCTTTTGGCCTTGATGTCTGATCTTAAACCCTAAGTCAGTGCTGTTTAGTTTTATTCTTTAAGGATTCACTCCACAAGCAAACTTATAAGAGACAAAGCAGATAGCTGAATATTCACATGAAAAATTAAACTAGATGCTTATATTATACCACTAACAAAAATTAAATTGAAGTGGATTAAAGATTCAAATGTAAGAACTAAAACCATGAGATTCCTAAAACATGAATCTCCTAGAAGAAAATATAGGAAACAAAACTTGACATAGGCCTGATTTTTTGGATATGACAACTAAGCAGTGGCAACAAAATCAAAATTAAAATGTGGAACTATATCAAACCAAAAAGTTTCTACAAATTGAAAGGAGTCACCAACAAACTGAAAAAACAGACTACAGAGAGGGAAAAAAACATTTGTAAGCCAGGTATCTGATAAGGAGCTAATATCCAAAACATAAATATATACATACATATACATACACACACACACACACACACACACACAAAACTCCTGCAACTCAATAGCTAAAAAACAAATAACCTAATTAAAAAATGGACAAAGGACCTGAACAGACATTTCCCCAAAGATGATGTATGATTGGCCAACAAGTACCTGAAAAGTTGCTCAACATCACCAGTCATTTTGGCAATGCAAATTAAAACCACAATGAGATATCACCTCCCATCTTTTAGAATGCCCATCACTAAAAGACAAGAGATAACAAATGCTGGCAAGAATGTGGAGGAAAAATGAACACCTGGTACTGCTGGTAGCACTGTAAATTGGTACAGCTACCATGGAAAACAATATAGAAGATCTTCAAAAAATTAAAAATAAAACTATTGCATGTCACAGGGATCCTGCTTCCTCCTCTCTCTCTCTCTCTCTGCCTGTCTCTCTGCCTAATTGTTATCTCTGTCAAATAAATAAATAAAATCTTTAAAAAAAAAAAAAAACCTACTGCATGATTCAGCAATGAGTTCTGGGAATGTATCCAAATGTCAGGAAAACACTAACTTGAAAAGATAACTGCTTCCATGTCTACAGCAACATTATTTACAACAGCCAAAACATGGAAACAACATAAGTATCCACTGATGGATAAATGGATAAAGAAGTTGTGGTAGATAGAGACAGCTATATAGATATGAATATAAAGCAGAATATTAGGCTGGAATATAACAAGGAGCATTATATATTTAATAGAATATTATTCAGCCAAGAAAATGAGAAAATCCTACCATTTGCAGCAGATAGATCCTGAAAGCATTATGCTAACTGAAATAATTCAGAAAGAGAAAGATAAGTATTATATGATCTCACTCACACGGGTAATCTAAGAAAAAAAAAAACTCATAGAAAAAGAGATGAGATTTGTGGTTACCAGAGGCAGTAGAAAGGGAAGGGAAGAATGAAGGAGGGTGGTCCAAAAGTATACCTCATTATCAAGAGTACTAGAGATGTAGAGTACAAACTGATGACTATACCCAACACTGCTGTATGATATATAGGAAAGCTGTTAAAAGAGTAAATCTTAAGAAGAGTTCTCATCACAAAGAGAAAAATCTATTTTTCCTTCATTCTTTTATTCTTTTCTTTCTACTGTATATGAGAAGATGGATGTTAGCTAAACCTATCATGGTAATCATTTCACAATATATGTAAATCAAACCATCATACTATATGCCTTAAACACATACATTGACATATGTCAATTATTTCTCAATAAAATGGGGAAAACAAAACAAAACAAAAATAGACCAAACAAATCTTCCTGAAAAAGTCACTGCTTTAAGGAGTACTCCCTTTAATTTAAAGGTACTTTTGTGAGCTGAAAGCTGTAATAATGCTTCATTCCATTTGGCAACAAAACAAAGAACTGGAGGATTTATAAACTGACAGATCCTCTAATAAGTGTAAGAGATCAAATTTGCATTCTTTTATGTGACTGGTGACACATCTCTTCACCTATTCTGACTCTGGGGCCTTATTAATAGTCAGTTTGCACACGAGCAATTGGCATGATGATCCAAATCAATCGTAACCATGATGGAAAATGTTCCACAGGACAATAACAAAATCCACTGGCACCCAAGACCTACAGATATGGAAAACTAAAGGTAATCTACCTGAACATGCTGCCTCCTAATTTCTGAACATTGATTCAGCTCATCTGACAAACTAGAGATTTGTGTCCTTCCTCACTGCTCTATAAACAGTTCTCACATGGTAGCCTGGTCAATAATGGGAAGGACTTTTCCAAATGGAGACTGACAGGAGGCAAAAGTCAGGAGTGTTTCTGGATGGTTTAAAAGTATTCTTGTAAAGGCCATGGTGGTAAAACGAGTTTCAAAAGGAACATGTTTTGTGCCCATTAGAGCATGTGTGGTTTATAGATATGGATGTCAATCCTTGTGTTGACATGTAGAGAGAGACATCCATTACAGTAATACTCCTGGTCTAACTGACCACCACGCCATCCCCATAAATAGTCCACAGACTAAAGAGAAAACTATTGGTACACAGTTCTAAATTATGAGATAACTATGACCCCTAAGAATTTGGTCTCTTTTCTTCTCTTCCTGAGACCAGAGTGATGCTGTAATCCTAGATGAGTACATCTGCCTTAAAAATTCTAACTTCACTCAAAGCAGGCATTCCTGGCATCTAAACTGGAGGTATGGGGTGAAGAAAGTAGAACATATTAGCAAGCCAATTTGATATAATGATTACAGTTAACCATTTGGTTTCCATCTGACTGGCTCTTGTGTTAGATTTTTCATTTGGCTCTGAAATCACACAAAGAAGAGAGGGGTATTAATTATGGGCTCCTAAAAACCCAACACCTTCATTAGGTAGCCATGACTTAAAGGTAACATAAGCTGATTTAACAAACTAACCCAAACATTTCACTTGCTTGGAATAATAGACTCATGTAATAGTTCAATTTAGCATTCCTGGATGAGTGGCTATCTCCCAAGGAGTGAAGCAAGGGCCTGGTTCCTTCTCTACTCGGGTTTTATTAACTTCAATATTTGGCTTCCAAAACCAGCAAAGAAGTCAGTGTCACTGTAGCAACCCAGAGAAGGGAGCTTGCAAGATGCTCATGGGAGGATTTTATGAGCCAGGCCTGGAGTGGTGTACACTACTTTCTCTTGACATTGCTTGGGCTAGAATGCAGTTACCTGGCTTCAAAAGGGAGGCTTGGAAATGTATTTGAGCTATATGTTCAGGAAGAAGACAAAGTGAGTTTATGACCATGTAACAGTAATGACCATGTAACAGTATCTGCTACCGTGGCTATCAAGGAAAAACAAAAAGTCAATTGACCAGGTTTCAGATCATTATCAACACAGTTGCAGTAGCATGAAGATGTCTCAAGAATGAAAGATGCAAGAATTTTCCAAATAATCTCTATATTGCAAACACTATTATTAGGAACCCATCAAATGGTATAGATTTGTTAAAGGCAAATCTTGGGATTTGTACTGTCTACTGCAGTCATGCATTTTGAGCCCACTAACCACTTCCATGCCATGCTACTAGCACTGAGTAGGCAGAACATCCTGACACTCTTGCCTTCTTCCTGGACTCAAGCTTTTTCCCACTTTACACACCACATCCTATCCCAATCTTAACTGCCCAGCTCTCAATCTCTGCTTCATTCATCCCTATCCATGCAGTTACCCCTCGATCCTCCTTGAACTGACCCTAACACTGTCCTCTTTGTCTCTTACCCTGACGACTGGCACTCACTCCTCTGGCTACTGAACCTGACAACTCAGCCAATTTCTACTGTTAATCACTGGATTCCACCTCAGCTCCAGTCTACCGACCTGTAGACATTTTCCCACTCTCTAAAAAAAGAATAGGACATGCAAGTTTAGGAAAATACAAAAATTCCCCACCCAACTAGATTTTACATTTTAGCTGCTAAAGAGCATTACTTGTACATTATCTGATTTATTTTTTATTTTTTAAAGATTTTATTTATTTATTTGACAGACAGAGATTACAGTAGGCAGAGAGGCAGGCAGAGAGAGAGGGGAGGAAGCAGGCTCCCTGCCGAGGAGAGAGCCCAATGTGGGGCTTGATCCCAGGACCCTGGGATCACAACCCGAGCCGAGGGCAGAGGCTTTAACCCACTGAGACACCCAGGCACCCCAAAGAGCATTCTGTGTACATTGTCTGATTTTAATCTGATCCAACCCTCATAAGAATCCAAAGATGTTGGGACCACAATCATCCACATTTTAAAAATGAAAAGAAATGAGACTTAATGAAGCATAGAATCTTAGGAACATCACACTTAAGAGCTCACATTTGAATCCAGTTATTCCTGACTCTTAAGTTTAAGCTCTAGAAGAAAAGTACCATCTATAACTAGCAGTTATCAAGGTTTAGAGAAGATCACAGTTTTCTGGGTGATGTCTACGGATATTGATCTGGTCCCAGGTTATCCAGGCCTCTCCCAAAAGAGACAACCAATAAGAAGCAGTAGTATAGGCCAGTCCACTCTTGTGGAACCCCAGATCCATCACTTTTGAACAACTACAATCACAGTTCCAAACATTTCTGATTGCTTCACAGTCCCTGACCTTTGGGGGATCTGTTGTTACCTCTTTGTCCAAATTATAACACATTTTCTATGTATTAGTCACGAGCTGATTTTTCTGACAGTGTGAGGAAATCTTCTCAGCTCCAGATATCTGCCAATGACTTGTGGATGGCAGGTAAGCATATGAACAGGCTATATTTAATGCAATTTGAAAATTCATTGTCTTCAGTAAAAGGCAGCTGTTTCCAGATGTCATGAATCAACCTTTATGTATGACTGACACGGTGTTTGCAGGAAACATCTTGCAATACTCTCATGTTTTACTGGGAGCTTCTTGGACTAGATTATTTGCAAGTCAGAACCTGCTGCTTTCTAGTGAACTGTTCTTTGGATTGCTTCAGCAAACTCCTGTTCAGATATGACACTAGGTTGACAATCCCATGGTTCATCTCCCCACTTGGTGCTCTCACAACCACAATGTCAGCCATTCAATATCAACAGCTTCATAAACACTTGCCAACAATTCAATAACACATATTAGAGGAACACACTCAGTGAGAGCTAACTGGTGCTTTTAAGCGTCAAGCACAAGAACATTTTATTTGGTTTTCCTGGAATTACTTAATTTTTCAAATCCTGAATTTCCTTCTATTTCTGTAATGTTTTCAGTACCAAGTTAATTTTTGTGTGCATTTGTCAATTATACCCATCAACTTATCTTCACTTAAGTCACTCAATGTAAGATACTAATTAGCTAAGCAATTTTATTGTTTAGTCTGTCAGATCCATGGTTATTTTTTTACCACATAAGTCTTCCCAGGCTTTGGGTGACTTTGCCAAATTTCTTTCCCTTTGTTTTACTACATTTCACCCTATTCATCCTTTTACTGCTATGATGTGGATTAATTTAAGTCATTTTTCCTTCTGCTGTAACAATCCAACAGTAAATGCTTTATGCATATTTTAGACCTGTCATGTCATTTGGCTATTGAGGCTATGCATAATAGTCTAATTATTATAGAGTAGAGAATTTGGAAGGTATGATGTCTTTTATTAGGTAAGGCCATAAAAGGAATTCAAGGCCACAATTAATGTAATTCTTGCAAACAACTGTTGGATGTCATCGTTTTTAAAAACAACCTGAATTTAGTTAGATTTTTATACTTTCCTTCCTTTTTTTTCCAAGCAGAACAATGCTCTCTACCCTCACCCACATTTTTATCCGTTACTTTCATATCTGAGCTCTCACATCTGATGGTATAGCCATCTCTGATTCAATAACTAGGATTCTCTTTGCCATGACTAGTTTCAGATTTACCACATTTTACTCACTTAGCCTGGCTGTCAGTTCAAGATATTTGGTAATAAAGTGTGGCTACCCCACAGGTTTGCACACTGTCACCTCAATTCCCAATAGAGAGGTCTCCAATAACTGTGGATTTACTGGGTCTTCCTTTAATGTCCTCTCAGCCATCCAGCTCTAGTGGATGACTGACTCTGTCAGCCAGAACACTTCGGACAGTCACAGCTCGCTGGGCTTGGATGCACCTTAAATCTCTGGTTCCAGACCATCGAGCCCAGCCGGCTACTCGCAACTATTTTCAGTGCATAAGGCCATTCCTGAGTGAAAAGACCATCAGTCTCCCTGTGGACTCACCTCTAATTCTCCTTTCCCTGACAGAGTGACTAGTCTGGCCCCAGGATGAGCTACTAAAAACCTTTATGGGGTATCAGAGTCCCATGAAGCAACTGTGGCACAGCTTGCCTCTCATGCACAAGGACAGTGCACTGAGCTGGGTTTTGAGAGGGTTGTAATTAGCATGATTACTTTATTTTGATTGCTGAGGTTAACAACATGGGCAATGCCCAAGAATATTATCATCATCAATTGATGAGTTAGAGTTTTAAAAATCTGATTATATGACATGTGTTCAGCCATATCACTCTCTGCATTGCTGTTAAGGAATAACTAATGCCTTGTTCCTTAAGATGCTTAAATAATTTTGCCCATGCTACTATGGCAGGTGTGACTAAACCTAAAGAAATGAGTACCCCAAATACTTCGCTGTGTAAGTATTTTAAAATGGCATCCAAGAGAGTAGAAAGCTCATTTCAGTTGATCAGGAGTATGCCAGCAGAGTTCAAAATATCTTTGAGAGACAGACAGCTCTTCCCTATGTTAATCCCCAAAGGAAACTGATAAACAAATGGTTCTCAACTGAGGCTACCTGGCAATGTCAAAATTTGGCAAAATTTTGATAAACATTTTTGGTTGTCACATCTCATGGGTGGGGGAATATGCTGCTGGCATCTAGCAGATACAGGCCAGAGATGCTGCTAAACTTCCTACAGTGCACAACACAGCTCCCCACAATGAAGAATTACTTGGCTCAAAATGTCAATATTAACAAAGTCTGAGAAACCCTAGTTTAGATCAAAGAAAAAAGACTTAAAAAGAGTTAAAAGAACTTCAAAGAACCATCCAAAAATAACAAGCTCAAATAGTTTGTCCACTCAGAATTGTATTTAACAAGGACTATAAAAATTTCAAAACAGTAAACCTCATTTGTTGGAGCATCCTAAAAATGGAAAGACCCCAGCTTGCCTTTCGAAGATAAATTTTTAGGTATTTTGAAAACTCCCTGAAATTAGGACTGAGATTCAAATGAAGAATCTGCCTTTATTCCAGTACCAAAGATCTTTCCCTCTTAAGGAAAGATCAGTTGATAAATTCCCCCAACCCCAGCCCCAATCATCCCATACTTATGCCAGGATTCCCTCATGAAATCATGCTACCTTTGAGAGAGCCAAAAGGCAGAATTCCATTTAAAGGTGATCATTGGTGGGGCACCTGGGTGGCTCAGTGGGTTAAAGCCTCTGCTTTCGGCTCAGGTTATGATCCCAGGGTCCTGGGATCGAGCCCCGCATCGGGCTCTCTGCTCAGCAGAGAGTCTGCTTCCTCCTCTCTCTCTGCCTGCCTCTCTGCCTACTTGTGATCTCTGTCTGTCAAATGAATAAATAAAATCTTTTAAATTAAAAAAAAAAGTGATCATTGGTGTGGTGTATAAACAATGAATTTTGGAACACTGAAAAAAAATAAAATAAAATTTTCTTAAAAAGTGATCATTACCCAAGGCTGTAAAATACAGTCTCTACGCTCAGTGATCAAAAATGAAGTACTAGCCACAGTAACTACAAATAGACATATGGCTTAATTTATGCTAAATTAGGTTATTGTGGTCTAAATTCTGACTCTTCCCAAAATTATTCCCTTGCTTGTGCACCTTGACACAAATAAACAGAATAAAAATTAAGGTTAGTTACTAGCCATTTAAAATGTAAATAGTACTTGTAGAGAGTGGACTTTCAATCATTCATTCATAAAGTAGTTATAAAAATGTTTATTGTAAGTGATTTCCAATGACTCTGAGGAAGATAGAGATGGAGCTACAGATGGACAGACACCATAAATATGTGACCTTCAAAAATTAAAGCATTTGTCTGGGGAGCTGTAGGAACCCCCAAATCCCAGTTTTAGCTATACTCACAGCCCTGGGATGGGGGAGAGTGGTCCAGAAACCTATATGCACAGAAGACAATGGTAGGAATATTTCTTCTTTATTAGCAGGTAGGGCTTTGGCCCCAAACCCCAAGGTAGATCTCAAGACCTGGTGAGCTCTGCTGCCTGCAGAATTCCTCGTGGCCAGACTAAGAAGGCTGATGTAGCTTTCCTTCCCCTGAATCCTACCCTAGTTATCACTTAGCTTTTTTTTTTTTTTAATCAATTAACATACAGTATTATTACTAGTTTCAGAGGTAGAGTTTAGTGATTCATCAGTTGCCTACAACACCCAGTGCTCATTCCATCAAGTGCCCTCCTTTATGTCAATCACCCAGCTACCCCATCCCTCCACCCACATCCCCTCCAGTGACCCTCATTTTGTTTCCTAGAGTTAAGAGCCTTACAATTTGTTTCCTTCTTCCCTTCCTTCACCTAGGTTCGTCTGTTCTGTTTCTTCAATTTCACATATGAGTGAAAACACATAATTACCTTTCTGTGACTGACTTATTTTGCTTAGCATAATACCTTCTAGTTCCATCCACATCATTCCAAATGGTAAGATTTCATTTTCGATGGCTGAGTAATACTCTACTGTGTGTGTGAGTTTGCGTGCATGTGTGCGTTTGTATCACATCTTCACTTGGCATTTTAAATGGAATGGGAAGGGAGGCATCTCTTCCACATGGAAAAGGGGTACCTCCTATCTCTGGTCTCCCAAAGGGCAGAGGATTTAAGGAAAGAATAGACAATAGAGGAAGAAAAAGAAACATACAGATGGATGCTACCAGGCCTTCCTCCAAACATAGCAAGTCTCCACACAGACCCCACCTTAACTCTCTAATGCCCTAGGAAGGAGCTGTAACACAAAAGACTACTGGGGCAGTTGCCATAAAATGGGCTTATTTACTCCATTCTAGATAAGGCTCTACATTTTAGAAAATGAGACCAGATGAATGCCATCAAACCTGACCAATCCATGCAGAGCCAAACTTCTCCTCCTTGGAGGTGAGATGCAAGCAGGTTGAAGGGAGAGTGATCTTCCTTAGGTATAATCAACTGAAATGATTAACAGCAGTTTCAGTGGAAGCATGAAGGAATGAGGAATTAAGTAAGTACTGGATTTAAGGGCTTTAAGAGCAAACATGGCAAATAGAGAAGCAGCATAACCAGGAAGCAAAATAAAAGTACAGGATGTTGGGAAAATGGGATCATATTGTCAGAAAGGTACATGAAACGGGGCTGGAAGAGAGCCAAAGGCAAATAAGCTTTTGCAAAATCTTGTGTTGCCCAACGTAATGTCGATAGGTTTTTCCCATCAATGACTCTGTTACCAAGGTAGAGCTACTCTCCAGGGATGACCCCTCACTCAACCAGATTCTTACAGAGATGTCTATCCACATGCAGAACTTCATAAGCAAGCTGCTCAAGCCAACTTAAACTGTGGTACTGTGTATCATAGCTCCAACTTAATTCACCTTGTAGAAGATTCTGAGTTGCAAGTAGGAGACTGCTGAGGTAGTAAAATACCCAAAAGACAACCAGCACTGTGGATTTATACCCAAATCTTCAGAAAGTAAGACTAGCTGCAGCAAAATGTAGGGACTTTGAAAATGTTGACAATTTCTGGAGACATCCAAAACCACTACTTGAGATTAACTGTACAATCCTGTCACCTCCACTTCAACATGCTGTGTAGGTTAATGATAAAGAGACCCTCCACACTTGCTTGATACCTACCATAATACTATTGCTGCATTGGGTGGTGGAAGAAGGACCCCTATGTAGCAAGCTCAGCAACTCTTATCTACCAAAAATTTATTCCCAACTCCTCTAGTTTAGTCCCAAATTTGTGACCAAGCCCACTGTTGGAGAGTTTCAGTTTCATGAGTACTCTGCTAAAGAGCAAAGAGGTTATTAAATGTCGCCAGAGCAATCACCAGGAATGTGAAAAAAGAGGGCTTAGAAAATCTACCTAGAATATATAAAGCAAAGGCTCCATCCCATTTTCTGCCCACACTTAGGTTACTGGGGCAAACATACCTTCCTGGTATGTCCTTGGTAAAAGGTAGACATAGACAGAAGGTCATCCAATATTAAATCAGGATGTGTAGAATTATAGTACTCAGGCTAAAAAGAGTTAATTTTAAATTATTTAGGTAAAAAAAAGTTTGACAGGAACAGTAGCTGTGGAATAATTCCCAAAGTAACTTTGCCCTTGGTATGTGGACACAAAATGCAAGGCTGGCTGCTACTCAACTGGGAAGCAACTTTAGCTCTCATCATCATCCTTTCAAATAGGGTCAGACCTGGGGATGTGTCCACAGTGCTGAAGATCTTCATTTGTGGCACCGCCTGAATGGGGCAGTGTGCTAGCAAGCCATGAAAGGAACTGCCCACCAAGAAGAGCTTGTCTCTGGATTTCAGACACTGCCTTTATCCTTTGGGCCCCCCACCACCACTATTTTCCATTTCATCCTAGTTCCTTTTCCTTTTCTCCTTTATGTGTCCCCTGAGCCCTTCCCTGTGGGGCTGATTTGACAACAGCCAAGCTTTAGTTTCTTAATTTGTTTCACTTGGAGTTTTCCATTTTAAAGCTTTCAGGAGTTTCATCTTACATTATAATTCTGATTAAGTGGCTCCTGCTTTGCCTTCCTCCTAGGCTTGTTATAAGAACAGAGGAGTGTTGGGTTCTTCATGTCTATAATGGGCCCAGAACTCCCTAGAGGGAGGTTTTATATTTAAGACAACAAAAATAACTCTCATTACAATTAATAAAAGAAAAATGAGGCTCCCCGTGTAGAAGCTCAATAAGCCTCCAATATATTAAACATTCAGGAAAGAGATTTGCTGAAGACTCAGCCTGTTATGACCCAGGAGGGGCACCACCGTTAATGGGCCTGTGATGTAGATGACACCAGGTGATGTTCAGGGTTGCCGGTTGCCACAGCAACTTGAAATCTCTCCAGCATCACTCTTGCTCCTATGTTCAAGAACCACATTCTCAAAACAAGGAGGTTACAGCTTCTGACAACCATCCTCTACCTTTCTGATCCTCACCTCCATTAGGTGTAAGGCTTAGGGAGAGACTTCATTATATTATTTAACCTTAAGCTTGCTCCAACATGGGAAATTTTTTCCAAACAATAACACAACTTTGAAATGAGGCAGACCATTGTTTGAAGCCATCCTCTCTCTATTGTGTTATTTCAGCAATTCTGGTCAAGCTGCTTAACTTCTTTAAACCTCAGCGTCCGTCCCTGGAAATTAGTGTTGTGTGTTAGTCATTTTTTGCTGCATAACAAAAAACCTCAAAATCTCTGAGTCACAAAAAGCTTTGATTCTCTTGCTCACCTGTCTTCCAGTAGCTGCAGGTCTATCGGGACTGGCTGGGGTCAGCAAGGCATGGCTCTAGGCTGTAGGGTGGGGTTTACATATTTTCCTATTCTCTTATTTCTCCTATTCTCCTAGCAACAACCCAGGAATATTCTTCTCATAGCAAGCATAGAAGCACAAAGAGGCAAGCCAAACTATGCAAGCACACCTAAACTCCCTGGTCAAGTCATGTCTGCTAGTATCTCATTAGCCAAACCAGTCACATAACATGATCTAAAGTCAAGTAGGAGGGAAGTGCTCTCTATCATCACTCCTCTTATTAAGTATTTGTAAAGCCACAGAGGGTGTGAAGAATTGAGATCCAATCTCCCACAGTTGAAATAACTATAAAGGTGTAGTAAAGATTATATGAGATCAAAATATGTAAAGCCCAGGACACAGTAGGTGCTGAATAATGAGTTATTATCATGGGTTCACAAATAGTTTTCTGATAGCTAGGCCTAACTACAAAAAAAGTTCTAAAATGAGACAGTTAAGACATTATTTTATTACTCTTTATGAACTTTAATTACTAAAACATAGCCCCAGGCTTCTGCGCCCTGTGTCTATGAAACTCTGATGATGAAAATAAGCCAGGGCAAGCTACCAAAAGACTTAACACAAACTAAAACGCTAGAGACAGCTGTCCTTGGAATCGCGGGCTCCCTGTTCTGAGCAGCTTCCTCCAATTGCCTAGGCCTTATTTAACATAGCAAAGAAGGTCTCCAAACACTTGGTCCTATTAGAAACCATTAACATGTCTAGAAAATGGATGTCCCCTTCTCTCTATATTTACATGGGGCTAATGGGAAAATAGGCATGATGGTACAGCAGCTGATTTCCAGTCTCTTCTCACTCAGCTCTTTCTTTTTCCTCCAGTTCCTATAGGGAAGGGCCTTTCATAATGTGGAGGGACAGGATGTGTTTTAAACACATGATAATCCTAGGACCACTTCTGGATTCAGAGCGCCTCCCCCTCCTGTCCCATGTCACATACACACTGTCTTACCTCTCATCCATCCTTCACAGAGAACTGCAGAGCAAATTACCTAAAATATAGAGACCATTCAAATTAGCAGGGACCTGGGCAGTTTCAGAATATCTCAGGGCCTTCAACAGGAGAGCTGAATCTTTGGACCTGGAACAATATTCCTAGATTGAACTTTTTACTCCATCATCTCTCAGATGGACCTCAGAGATGTTATTTGGATTCTTTAGGGCTAATTTTTAGCAATTATAAAATGAAATTAAAAACACCTGCTTTGACGGGCACCTTGGAGGTTCCGGTGGTCAAATGCGCAACTCTTAATTTTGGCTCAGGTCATGATCTCAGGGTGGTGGGATTGAGCCTGTGTCAGGCTCTGCACTCAGCATGGAGTCTGCCTGAGATTCTCTATCTCCTCCTCTCCCTCTGCCCCTCCCCCTGCATTCTCATTCTCCTTCTCACACAAATAAAATCTTTAGGGGGGAAACAACAACAACAACAAAAATAACAACTGTCTTAAAATATCACTGATGGGATTAGATTAGATCATTTACTTCAGAGAAAATATTTATTGAATGCTTTGTGTGCCAGGTCCTAAAGATGAAAGACACAATGCATTCACTTCCCTCCAAAGTTTACAAAGTGGTCCCAGCATATAGTGAGAGTGCAATAAACCATCACTGTTTTTATCATTTACATTTATCTGGAAGCAACATATGAGATATTAAACAAGTGGCACAGTATAAGAAATTTTCCATAGGAAAGAGCAGTCTTAGAGCTGTAGCAGGATGCTGGATGCCACCTAGTACTCTAGGATCATGGGGAGTAATGACATAGGCAGCCTTCGGGTAATGACCAAGGAGGCCAAGGCAGCATGGCCGCACAGGAAACTCAAAGCAGCAGCACTTACACCTAGTAAAGAAGTGTTCTCTACATTTTAACAACTGGTATGGTATTACAAGTGGTGTTATATTCTAAATAATAAATATGCACTTATCCTTTAAAGCCATGCACTACATGTTTGATATTCCTCTTTTCTACCTAGATGATACAATGAAGGAATAATTCTCTGCTATGTATGTTGCTTTCACTGACCAATGATGCAAGGAAAATTTAATCCTGGGTGAAGCTGATATTCTAATACCAGCTACGAAATGATAGACACATGATAATGACCAAGGAAGAGACATCCTGCCATAAGCACCAAAGAGCCCTCCCTAACCACCACACATGGACCCATATTAAAAATCAAATGATTCTGAAATCAAGGTTGAAGAAAGCATCATTCTGTCAGGTGTCAGGGATTCCAAGTCAGTATGTCTGGATGCCCCAACCCCCTGGGGGGGGGCCTCTTGTCCTATAAGAACTCACTTCTCAGGGATGTCTGAAGTTTTTCTGAAGTCCTCAAGTGAATAAGTGACAGGCAGAATGAGGAGGGTCAGTCGTAGGAGAGGAGAGCTCTTAAAGAACAGAGAAAGAGCCTTCCATGATATTCATTCCAACCACAGTAAAACAGTGCCTTGAGATAGCGCCAGCCTCCAGCCAGTGTCATGTGTTTATTTGGCAGCATTCGCCCCTCCCCAAAATACTGACTGAAGTAAATGAAGTAACACATTTTATCAAATGAAAAATATTCTAGTCAACAAAAGAGTGAAAAACCGGAAAATTCTCGTGCATAATGGAGAATATTCTTGTCAGAATCATAGCCAGAAATGGTACATTCTTACCTAATTCTGGCATATAATCATGGGGGTTTAGAGTTTAAAAAATCATCTACTCCACTTAATCTGGAAAACTGAAGGCCAGCAAGGTAGAATGCCCTGTACTGAAGACTCTTGATCCTCAACCCAAGGGCCAGTTACATCATGCTAACATTTCTTTCTCCCAACTGCAGAAAATAAGCACACACAAAAGGAAGACACTGAGGAGTAATCAATGCATCATGAGACAGACATTCTTGGAAGAGACTTGTGATAAAATATTCTCCAAAGAATATACAAACACAGACATTTAAGTTTATTATTCTAGTTGCCAAGACAACAAAGGAACAAAATCAGAGAAAAAAAGAACCAAGAATTTTTCCCCCAAGCTCTATACCCAAACCACAATGAGACTAAGAGTGAGGCACTTCTCACCTTAGAATTGTTGGCCTAAGGAAGGCATCCCAAACCAAGACATATGCCTCTGACCACAGAAACCTGGGCTGCCCACAACCACGGAAGAACTACAGAACAAAAGTATTCAACACCAGTGTGCTGCAGGCCAGAACTATCTGAGGCTAATTCCATTCACATGTGCCTAGGAGATTTGTTTAAGGAGAAGCAATCCAAAGGCCAACTGCAGAGTTCATTTTAATAGCACTGAGGTTTGTGTGCATGTCTAATCACGGGATCAGCAAATTACATGGCTAGTGCAAAGACCATATGACCTCTGTGGGACTGTGGAACAATTGAGTGCATCTGAGAAAAAAACACTAAGAATGGAAAATTCACTGAGCAGAAGGGCCAAGTTGTGAAACTGCTATATGGGGGCAGAGGAGCAACAGGGATAAGCAACATGGTTTGGGGCATCTCCTAAGCCTGGGTCACTGAACTAGGCACTGAAGAATTAATTCCCTTCCCCATCCTGCCCAAGTCACTAAGGAGAAAATCATATTAACTCCTTTAATGGGGCACTGGGTGGTTCAGTTGGTTAAGCTGCTGACTTCAGATCAGGTCATGATCTGAGTCTTGAGATGGAGCCCTGAATAGGGCTCCCTACTCAGCAGGGAATCAGCTCTCTCTCCCTCTCCCACCACTCATGTTCTCTTCTGTTTGTCTCTATCTCAAATAAATAAACTCCTTTAATGAAAGGACAGCACTCAAAGGAGGCTCTAAATGCTTGTCATTAAAGCAGACCAGAGGGTACCTGGGTAGCTCAGTCAGTTAAGCATCTCTCTTCAGCTCAGGTCATGATCCCAGGGTCCTGGGAATGAGACCCACATTGGGTTCACTGCTTGGCAGAAAGCTGCTACTCCCTCTGCCTCCGTCTCCTGACTTGTGCTCCATCAAATATATATATATATATATATATATATATATAAAATTTTATTTTATTTTATTTTTAAGGCAGACCAGAGATTGCACAGGAGAAGTTGGTCAGGAAACAATCTTCTTCCAACACTGTCTGCCTAGTTGTGCCTCCTCCAGACTCTGAAAACTCATGAAACAAAAAGACCTTGGGACCTTTGAACATTTAAAGACCCTAGTAATAGACTAACACAAATTAGCTAAAGATGCAAAGTATGAACAGAGTTAATGACAGTGAGTCAGGAAGTAAAGAGCTAACAGTTACACATCTTCCTCCCCTCTCTCCTTTGTCTGGCCCTGGTTTCCATACCTCCCCCCATCCCATCATCATCTCCACACACGATCATATGTGCATGCACACATACACACACTCGACACGCACAGTAATTACCAATGTGTGGTAGTAAAAAGCCTTGGGCAAGATTAAATCCCAGACCTTTGACAATAGGCTATGGCGAATGTTGCTGGAAATGTCAGGTAATGAGGAAGACTATCCTGAGTAAACCTCTGACCTGAATTACAGAAAGGAAATGTTAAGAAATCCTGTCTCTGAGAGAATCCTCTGAAATTTAAAACCCATCCAATACACAAGTAATACTGCCGCAGTTAATTCTTCCCAAGAATACAGTCTCTGTTGAGGACTAAGCCTGGTTTTGTGAGCTCAGTTTCTCAACGGCACAAGCTGTATTTCTCTCCTTTTCATACATCAGCACCCAGTACATAAGAGGTCCTCCTAGATACCTATTTTTGTTAGAATGGCCTGCCCACTCCATGTGCCCACTCTACAAAGCAGTATTCAATTCCCCAATGCACACCTCTACCTCCTACCTGAGATGAAGCTGAGCTCAGTATACCATCACTATCTGATGACAATCTGTAAGATACTTATGAAGTGGCACAGTGCAAGGTCCCACTCAGAGGCATGAACGGCAGTCTTAAAGCTTCCGTAAGGTGCTGGATGTTGCCTACTACGATAGTAGTACCATCTACCCACCCAACAGCTGCATATGTACCAGACAGACAGCTCTTTTTTAAGATTTTTTTTTTTTTTTTTTTGACAGAGGGAAAGAGAGATCACAAGCAGGCAGAACAGGAGGCAGAGAGAAAGAGGGGAAGCAGGCTCGCTGCTGAGCAGAGAGCCCAATGCGGGGCTTGATCCCAGGACCCTGAGATCATGACCTGAGCTGAAAGCAGAGGTTTAACCCACTGAGCCACCCAGGTACCCCAGACAGCTACTTTTACCAGGAATATATCCCACCCATGATTTCTCTGAAGAGTCATCCAGCCAGTCCTAATTTTGAACAAATCAATAAATAAACACTGATCTGAAGAGCACCTTCATGTGCTAGGGTATGTCCTAAGCACTAAAAGGAAAACTATGCAATAGATATAGACTATGCCCTAAAGACACAAACCATTTAGCAAAGTAGCTGAGACCACACACCGCAAAGGAAAGCTGGCAAAGTTGGTAGAAGGGAGATATCTCCAGGGAGAGACAAAGTCGTTGATATTTTAGTATACTGAGGAGGGAATCTGTTCCTTAGCCTACTTCAGCCTGTTAGATCTGGGATGTGGTAAGAGGTAGTTCTCCAAAGACAGAGACTTTTAAGATTGGTAGGGTCAGCACTGAGCAGGAATGAAGAAGGGAAAGAGAAACTAACAATGACAGAGCACACTGTTGGGCCTTTATAGCCCTTGCACCTCGTGCAATTCTTTAGCGGCTCTTTTGATGTGAACTTCTGTCATTATGTTAAGCTGCCCAACATAGAAGCCCTCTTCCCTTCTGTGAAACCCTTCACTGTCTTACCCAATAGAAAGTCTAGCCCCAAGCTGGCTTGAAATGTAGAATAAGTGCCACCAAGAATAATGGACCTGAGAGCCACACAGTAGCAAACACAGCATCATGCACTGGTGCATCCAGAGGTGGGAGGGTCCCAGCTGGACTGTCCCTTTAGCTGAAACTTAGGTGAGGTTCTGGCTGCTCAGCTTCCCTTGGTCTCTGCCCATTTTCTAATCCTGTTTCCTTAGCCTCTTCAGTTCTATGAGTAATCTGATATCTTTCCAGTGAATTACTCTTCTGCCTAACTAGAGCCATTTGCAACTGCTTACTATGAACAACACTAACCAATACACCTGTGATATAGACATCAATTTATAAAGAAACTGAGGCTCTGGAAAGCTAAATACCTAGCCACTTAGTGATAGAATTTAAGCTCAGGTCCTCTGACCTCAAACCTAGAGATGTTTCCTCTCCTTGCTGTGTTCATCAGGATAGCTCTAGTTGCAAGTGGGAGAAAAACAAACAAACAAAAAAAAACCCTAAAGCGGCGTTAAACAGAAAGGATATGTATTGACTACATATTTCAGATGTAGAAAGCATGACTGGCTCTATTTTCCAAAGGATGCCAAACATATTCATCATCGGTTCACTCTCATCCACCTACCAGCTGCCCACCCACCTACCAGCCACAAGTTTTCCTTCCTTCCTCCCAACCAAAAGTTTCTTTCAAATTCTTCTGCACACATTATATGTACTAGAAACTTAAATTACCCCTTTCCATGGCATTGTAACCCAGAGCAGGCTCATTAAGGCTTTTCCAGTCCCCTGAAATCATTTCTCAGGGGCAGCCCCAACTGCTCTGTGTCCAAGGATTTGATCTCAGGTCCCCAGAACAGAGGTTCAGTTCCAAAGTATGTCCAAGGGAGAGTACTAGGGGTCAAACTGCTAAGGAAAAACACGTCCAAGAAGTTTACAGAGAAAGAAGGCCCTAAGATGGGAGTTTAGAGCTGGAGCTTCCAGCCAAGGGCTTAGACAGCCACAGAAGACAAGAGCAGAGTACAGCGAGAAGGGCTGAGTTGGGGTTGATGGCAACAGAGCAGACTGAGAAGAAACAGTTATATCTTCGGTGTGCAGCAGGGTAAGCTGGCTCTACAGAAAGGGTCAGACTGAGCAGTACAACGGGTTCCAGGGAAGGCCACCCTTAGGGCCCTGTGTCATTGGCTCCTCGTGTCTAGATTTTTCCTCCCTGCCCCAATTCTAAAGTTTTTCCTAGAACTGAGTCTGCCACCTAGCAACTGATCCTTAGTTGAAACTGTACAACTTCAATATTTACCAAACACCAAGTGTTATTAGTTAAGACTTGGGTTAGGGGTTGGTGATACATAGATGAAGAAAAAATGTCATGTGGAACCTTGAAAAACTTTGCTGAGGGTGAGAGAAGCAGCTGAGCTCTTAAAAAAAAAAAAAAAAAGATTAAAATATTAGTTCTATAACAGAGGTTTATATAAGGTTGCCATAGGAACTCAGAAGAGGAGCAATTAACCTGAGTGCCCTTAAGGTTGTGGGAGGGAACAGTGGATAATGAAGGTGGAAGGAAAGTTAGGTCTGATGCTCCATGCTCCATGGGAGGCACCTCCATGGGGTGGCACAGGATGAGAAAGAAACACCAGAAGGAATTAGGGTTGGGTCAGAAACAGTCCACACCATGATCTGAAGTTCCCTTCCTAGAGCATGAGCCTTCCACTTTGTATGCCTACGTCTTGGCATGGGGCCTTTTCCTTAGAGGGAACTCTGTAAATGTCTATGAATTAAACAATGAACCCTGCTTTGCCTTTGGAACAGAATGCAGACCTGCAAGACCAAGGGACACTGCTTTCTAAAACATTATCACAGCCTTTAATTTCTCATTATGACTCTCTGAGCAGTTTAATTAATAAATGCTATGAGAAGAGGAGAGCAAAGTGGTAATTAATAGCTAGTGGCCAGAGCTATTGCTGAATTGAGTCCAATTATAAAACGAACAATGCACACCCAAAAAGAAACATGAATTACAAAAGTAAAGGCCATGGGTAAGGGAGACTCTGAGGGATCATCTTAATCTGACCAGATGTTGGGTGAGGTAGACTTCAAGTGGGAAGAATGGAAAAGTGATAAACATGGGCATCTGTCAGGAAATGAATCCTTCACCATGGTCCACATTTCCAAAAAAGGCAAGCACTGCCACTGGGCTCCTTTTCCTCCTGACTGAAACACCACAGAATAAGATAGAACAAAAAGGAGGAGCAAAGACTAGAGTCATCCTACTGAAGATACTAAATGCTCAGGATGCCTCCAGCAGCACAAGGACACCCAGCACTTCTGAGATGAAAAAACCTCTAGGACTTGATGGCTCTTTGATTCCTTCTTTAAAAGGCAGCATGATGTTTTTAGAAAGATGGTTGCTACAGAACTGCTTATCCAACAAAGAACCTCCAAAACATTTGTTGTCTGAATAGTTGGGTGACTGACCACTCCACCAATCCCTGTGGTTAACTTGCATATTTTCCCTCCCGTCCCCATCAGGGATCCTCCTGTGCTGTCTTTTCAGGGCACACTGGCTTCTCTCCACAAACCATCTCTTCCCCACAATGTACATCTTCAATTTTCAGGCTTTGAAAATTCATTACATATATGGTTTGGGTGTAAAATGGCCCTTTCTTTTATAAAGGGCCTTTTATGAATATAGGATCCTATTAAGTATTAGGTATAAGAATTTTTAAAGTTGAATCATTTAGGCTGCCAGTTAAACGAAACCTAAATAAAAAGGTTCAGATTTTTTCAAAGAAAGTGTAATTTATAAAACCTATGCTAAAGAAGAAATTAAGAAAGCGGCACATAATTCCTATAACTGCAAATAATAATAATATGAAAAAAAGACCCAAAAGAAGAAAGAAAATTTTTTAAGTACCAATGATGTCTATGAATTGAGAACTGCTTTCCTCAAGCACTGGTTGAGATAATTCTGTGCTTTAAAAATTGCTCCTTTAGGGCGCCTGGGTGGCTCAGTGGGTTAAGCCGCTGCCTTCGGCTCGGGTCATGATCTCAGGGTCCTGGGATCGAGTCCCGCATCGGGCTCTCTGCTCAGCGGGGAGCCTGCTTCCGTCTCTCTCTCTCTGCCTGCCTCTCCGACTACTTGTGATTTCTCTCTGTCAAATAAATAAATAAAATCTTTAAAAAAAAAAAATAAATAAAAAAAATAAAAATTGCTCCTTTAAGATAAATCTCTTTTCTACCATCCAGGAAATGCTGTTATCCTGAGAGTTACATGATAGAAAAGCGACATTCTGTGGCTGAGCCAAGGAACTGCAGTAGTTTGATCCAAATGCCCTGAGCCTCTGCCTTCCTTTCCCTTCTGATCTTTAAGAACTTGTAGGCTGGAGGTTCTAAATTAACTTAACTTTTTTTTTTTTTTTTTACATTTTACAGACTGCACTGCAACTATCATTCAACTGTGAACCCCCCCCCCCTTTCTTTGCAGGTTAAGATCTCAGGGTGTACACAACTACTTTCAATTTCTCCTTCACTAGAGCAGTTTACACAGCAGAAAGAAAGGAGGGGTTAGAATACAAAAACTAAGGTTCAAGTCTCAGCTCTGCTCTCCCTCTCCTATTCCATCTCCAAATCATGTGTATGAGGGAAGGGAGGGACATTACATGCATGGTGGAAATGCTACACCAAGACAGAGTGTTTTCCACTTCTGAATGATAAAGATTCTTCTTTCAGACACAGAACTCAGTCCATTTGCAATATGCATACCTGCCAGGTGGACTCCACAGCTCCCTCTCCTTGTGCCTGTCACAGCTCTCAGCAGTCTTCCTACATCCATTACAGCTCTGAGTTATTAGAAATGTCTCGGGCACATCATGAAAATACTCTCTTCTTTTACAACGCATGTTGCAAACTCGGTGTCTAGTTCATCCCATAGGACATAGATTTTCTGGGTCAGTATAGTAACATGTCAATGGGTATAGGAGAACAGTGCACTGAACTTAAATCCAAATTCCTGAATTCACGAGACTGGTTCCCTCTAACTTTATATTCCAAGACAGAGGACAATGTTTATAATGTCTAATTCTTTTCTGTTTGGAGGCCAAAGACTACCAAAAACTTACCTGGCTAAGTATTTTCCAGAGTGTGGAGGACTGCTTAGTCCTTTAGCAAGTTTTATTTTGACAAGCAGAAATTTTGTTTTCCTGATGTTCCAGGGGAGCTGAGGATTTTTTTTTCTTTTGCCCTTCTGAAGCAAAAGCCAAAATCATCAATGGGCTGAAATTCTAAATAGATTAATTCCCAACACTACATAGCTCAAATTTATCACTGTATTGTGACGATTATCCTTTCTCCTATTACACTTGTTTACTTTTGTTGGATTTCTGCCTTCCCATCTATAAGAGAAGAGATAGGAAAGAGCAAAATAAAGTGGAGACTTAATACCAAAACTACAACTTACTTTTTCCTCTTGCATTTCTTTCATCAGAAGAAGAGCAAAAAGGCATATTTGGGGGGAGTAGAGAGAAAGAAAGAGTGTAATGCATTGATTATAACTGCACTGAAATAGAAGTGAGAATGAGTATTTTTTTTTTTCCAAGACTAGGCCTGGAGAGGGGAAAGATGATAGAATGGGGAAAACTGGTAAAAACCACGCTGACTTCATTCTTATCTGTTTTCATGAATCCATAATTTTTTGAGTTTCCAGTTGTACTGAGAAATTTTCTCCCTTCCTTCTTTTAGATGCCAAGAAAAACTGCACTCGAGGGTAAGCAAACACCTGACAACCCAGGAATTGTGATAATGCACTAACTGAAGACTTGCAGCGCTGTTTGTGACTGAAAGACTTCAGAACAGCTTCCCTAGCACTGGGATGTTTTTCCAAGTGAGTAGACCTGGCATCAGCTTAGAGGAGAATCAGACACAAGTGGCCAGTTAGAATTCATTTCGCAGAAATTGGAGAGAATACTGGCTGAGCACAGGCCTGGAAAGTCCTGGCTCTGAGGGTATGCACCCCCTGCACAGATAAGCTCTCCAAAGAGCTTTGTCTCTGGTAAAAACCAAAAGCCCAATATTTATGCATACTCTGCCGGATACTCCTCACTGCAACAGTCAACAAGGGGTGGCCACCCACATGTCAGAGTCCTAGCCAATGACATACAAATAGAAATCTTTTATCAAATGGATTAGGGGTGTTCTTGGGAACATTTTTGCTTTTCTGATAAAAAAAGAAAAATTACAGTTTGTCCATCCTTTCATCCTTCCCCTTTTCTTCCTCCTCAAATTTAAATGTGATGCCCAGTGGAGCATCAGCCATCTGGTAATGTGAGAGGACCAGCCAACAGGTTAAAAAATAGACTTTTTTAATCTCAGGAAACAAACTGAGGATGCTGGAGGAAAGAGGGGGTGGGGTGATGAACACTGGGGAGGGTATGTGCTATGGTAAGTGCTGTGTGTTGTGTAAGAATGATGAATCACAGACTTGTACCCCTGAAACAAATAATACATTATATGTTAATAATTTAAAAAAGAAAGGAAGAAAGAAAGGTAGGTAGGTAGGTGTCCTAAGGCAGATGGTCAAGCATATGCTAATCAGGGAGGGAGCTGTATAACAGGATCCCTGCTGAGGAGTATCAAAGGTCACCTCTGTCAGAGAAAACCCTGACAACAATAGTGCTGGCACTTCTAATGACCTTTATTGGTGTTTATGTTTTAGTCATGTCAATAATGATGAGTTACTTACTAATCAATGTTTCTATTCTCCAAATTTGTGACTTTCCTCTATCCTTGACCCAAAGCAAGTATAAAAGAGGGATTTTGCTGTCTGTGACTATATATAAAGACAGCTAATACAGGTAACCCTCTCTGCTACATGAAAAGTATTTTACCACAGAAAACCAAAGGTTAGACATAAAATATTATACTGCATACACCTGAGATTCAGGAAAAGGAGGACTTCTGGTGATTGAAATGCAGTTATCCCAACATGGGCATAATATACAGGTGAACTGGGGCGCCTGGGTGGCTCACTGGGTTAAAGCCTCTGCCTTCGGCTCAGGTCATGATCCCAGGGTCTTGGGATTGAGCCCTGCATTGGGCTCTCTGCTCAGCGGGGAGCCTGCTTTCCCCTCTCTCTGTCTCTGCCTGCCTCTCTGCCCACTTGTGGTCTCTGTCTATCAAACAAATAAATAAAATCTTTTAAAAATTTTTGTTTAAAAATATACAGGTGAACGTACTAATTACATTATTGACCATAAACAGCCCTTCTATTTTAATGGCCACAAGTAGTTGGCTCTTTGGTTTACACTTTTGTCTTCAAAATGGTATGACACATGGCTTTGAACCACAATCTCATAGTTTAACTCATTTTAATTTCCAGGCATTGCTTTACTGTGAACATTTTACATAGTTCAGTTTCAGAGGTAACCTTCAAAACAGTGCAGTTGGTTCTTTTGAAAAGGTTTGCTCTGTGGGAAAAAGACTGGTTAAATTAAGAGTGAGGTAAGTTGCTAAAAGGGTAACAAGAGAGGAAATACCCAAACATACAACTATGACACATTCACATGAATGCTACCGTATCTGAGCTGCATTTTTATTTCCAATGCAATGAAAATACACCTGTGGTCCTAAATTTTACAATGTGACCATAAAATATAGATAATCATAACTATTTAAAACATGTTTTGAATAATGCATTTTATTTTTGAAGCAAGTTTATTACTATCATCTTGATTCGTGGCAAGTGTCTGAAGTAGGCAGGGCTTACCTGCTTATGTCAAAGGAGAATCTTGTATAGAGAAGGAAAATGATTTGCCTGAGCTCACAGATTCATCCTGTACCCTCAGTCCTACACCAAAAAATTCTCTATTATTTACTTGCAAAATGCAGAAAATTGGTTCATCTTATTTTCAAGATCACACTGCATCTCCGTGCCAATTTCTTACTACTTTATCCTGCCTTTCTAAATATTTCTCAAGTACTGACCTTGTAATTCACCACCTAAGCACCTATTTTCCCTTCCATTCAGTATATGAATGTGACTCTGAACTGGTTCTACTAGCTCTGAAATACCTCAGTTGGGTCCATGACAAAGTGCAGTCACTTATAAAAAAAGAAGCTGAGTCACCTCCAAGTCCCAAACCCCGCAGATTAGATGAACTACCTCCTGTTTGGGGGTAAGGTGGGGTGGAGGGGGAGGTTAACTTTCAGGTTAAGTGCAATACCACAGTGGATAAATACAAAAGAGGACAAATGCCTAGTGAATAATAAGAAGGGAGCGAGGCTTGGTTTAGGAATCCAAGCCACACCTCAAAATCAAGCTGAGCTGAACCCATCCTCAACTCCTTCCTGAAAAACTACTAACTGCTTAGAAGGAGCTGCCCCTCCTGCCAGTGGCAGCCATGTTCCTAAGCCTCCCACTGCCAAGCCTGCTACCTAGCTGGGGGCCTTCCCTGGGCATCACCCCTTCCCCTTTATTTTGTTTTCATCTTTGTCCATTCAGCCCAATAAAATCAACTTTTTGCATACTAAAGCTGAATTTGTTTAAGGACAAACAGTTGGAGACCTGCTTCTCAGGGGCCTGAGTGACAGATCGCATTAGGGGTGTCAACCTTGGGGGCTGCCAATTTGGCAGGTCTCTGACTCTGAGGAGACACCAGCCTGTGAGCTGCTCACTGTCAGGACTCCAAAAGGCATTACCCTGAACTCCAAGGTGGAGCTGTTTACCAATACCATGATCTCTCCCCAGATGCAGTTGCAACGGCAGCTAATTAAGAGAACAATTAAGACTAAGGCAATCAGTCAAGTACACAGACCTCAGTCATCTTCCCAGCTCTTGGATGCTGTGCCACTCCCAGAGGGCTGAACCGTATTCAGTCATTCAGAAAATGACAGGAAGAAGCTATTAAATATCTGAAAACCATAAAAACGCAATCATACTATTCTTTAGCTGAGCCATCCACCAGGGACCAATGCCCAGCAACTTTAGAAACTTAGCAGTCCTCTGCAATTCACACACTCACAAATAAGATTAATCAAAAGCAGCTCAAATCAAAATTTAATTATAAGGTGGAGATGGGAGAGGCTATGCTGGCCATTCTCTTGCTTTTTTTGGTTTATGACTGATCAATACCCCTAGAATCAGCCAAATGCAAGACAAAATCCATGGGGTGTCTTTAGAAAGGAAGTAACAGATTAAATATTGAGCTAAACAATTTAATCTTCTCCTGGAAGAATTTTCAGATCTCTGTAAAGGTAAATCCTATTAGAGGGGAACAGTCTCCATGATAGCGCCTCATTGGGACAAGTTCATAAACACAGAAATACAGGCTACTAAAACAGAACTTCAAATGGAGACCAGAAAAAAAAAAAAAAAAGAAAAAAAACCTTCCCTTAAAAAGAAATATATATGTGTGTTGTGTGTGCATGCATGTGTGCGTATACATATACATGTGTGTATTTTTTTTTAATTTAGTAAACTTACTGCAGAGCACTCTAAGACTCTTCCTGAATATTGGCTTTACCTCCAAATAGGTAGTTATCTCTATGAAACACCTCACAAGAGAAATGAATTTCCTGGTGACCTGGAGCTAGGAAATGAGGCTGACCATTTTAGGAAAAAAGCACCACAAATAATCTTATCAAAACATTTTTCATTAAACATCTACTATATGCCTTGTGACGGATATTGAAGGAGTAAGTAGAAAGTGTTGAGGTAAGAGCATGAACTTTGGTTGCAGACCTGGGTTCAAATTCTAACCCTCTACATACTAACTATATGACACCAGGCAATTGATTAAACCACTGTTTCCTCATCCGTTAGAGGCCAGGGAGTGCTTATAAAGGAATGATGATAATGATACTAATTTCTATCATTGGTAGAATGACAGAAATGATACTGATAACTATCATTTGTAGATGGCGTGAACAATTATTGCAATTTCTATATGTGATCTTGCACTCATTACAACTATTACAACATTATAGGATAAATATTATTACTATTGTAGTCAATTTAGAGAGGAAGAATCAGATATTACTAGGCAAGGCCTCTCATGGCAATGACTGGAAGTACCAAGAAACCCAAGCCTTGTGTTCACAAAAGCCTTTAATTTCAATTTTGTTTTAATCTCCAAACATGATGATCATAGCCAGAAACCAAGACCACTGAAAGTGAACAACCTAACCTTTTCTCTGGTTCAAGTCCAAGAAGATACATCTTCTAGTGCACTATGAATTAACATTTTTTTCTAATGTTAAAATTATCTTGTGAATCCTAATATATTGTATTATATATTAAAAATGTACATTTGGCCTGCATAAATGTTTAAAATTATCTTTAAGCTATTCTGGCCCTTCCTCTCTTTTTATATAACAAAAGCCTAAAAAAAAAAAAAAAAAGGAAAGAAAAAAGGGAGAGAGAACTGGACTTGTGTTTACCCATTCTTAAATAACCAAATGGATACTAATGAACACAGAGTTAGGAAAAGATGTATGACACACAATATTATGTAGTGTTCCCACCATATCGACACAATAGTCCCATGTAACCTCAAAGGTATAGATAATAGTAAAATATAGAGAATTAGAAAGGAATGAGTCTGGAGTACTTAATATCTTTGTTTTATAATATATCTAAATTATAAAGCTGATGCAATATAATTTTTACTAATGTCTGTTTAACAGACAGCTTGCAAAATTTCAAAAATCTAACCATGGACTTGCCTAAGCCAGAAGGAGCCAATTCTAGCAAATCAGTGACTCCACAGATGATTCTTCATGTATGCAAACATGAATCTTTTAGCAGGTACATATATCAATATAGTGACACTTACAGGAAGACATATTTGAATAGGCATATGTGTTCAAAAACGTATGACCAGATGGATTTCTTTATATATGTAAGAATATGTGCCCCACACTCAATCCAGGTGAGTTGTCCATAGACATTGCTCTTCTAATCTCCCCACCAATATGTTAGTCTCTGTGTACAAACCCTGGTGCTATTCACTACAGACTTCTGTTGGGATGGCATGAAAAACACCCACATCTATATACAGCTTATGAAATAAGTTGGGCTTTACTTTGTTAGCTCTCGCTAGTCTCAACCCAATGTCATGGAGGAGCTGGTAACTTCCAGGTGGCCACTGGTAGGCTACTTTTCCTCCTCATTTGGTGTTACAGATAAGAACCTTATAAAATGCTCAGAAATCGAATAACCAACATCCACTCACATCAGAAATTTTTTTTCCATCTACTGTGCGCTCACAGGCAAACACACATGCATACACTCACTCTAAAGAAAGCTCATGTTTTAAGTTATTATACTACTCTTCTGAAATGTATAAAATGAAAGAAGGATATGCTATAATCATTTGATAAAGAATGAGAGCCAAAAAAATGCATTCCTTTAAGTAGTAAATTCAAGACTTAACTGTACTTCTACTACGGTATTTTAGTGTGCCCATGTTACCATTAAAATTTTTTTAAACGACCACCTCAAATATCCTTATAGCCAAACTACCACTATTGAAAGGGAATCTGTCCACTTCTTACTGCTTCTCCTTTTCCTGGAAATGGGAAACCAACTGATCCAAAATCAATTGCTTAGATCTCCACTGCGGCAGGGAGAAGAAAATTCAAAGACTTTCACTAATGCTCTAAATTTGAGAAATGTCCACAAAGGACAAAAGTGTAGGGATTCAGAAGTAAAAACAGAAGGCAATGGTTTTCAGGTGCTGCATTTTCCCTGAGCAATTCACATGAGTTTATAATAAATTTTTAAGACCCTTGGGCCATTAGCTCAAATGCTGTCTGATACCTACAACTATTTTGAAAAGGAAAAAGAAATTAAACAGGAACAGCCACTGAATTTAGAAAGATCATTATGTCTTTATATAACATCCTTTTCATCTCTGCCTGCATTGTAAATAGGGTTTTTTCCCCCTTAATCAGAAGAACCACTGGTTGTTACTTGTAAGGTATAATTTTCCTAGACAGGATTTTTATACAAAAGAAAAAAAAAATCAATCTCTTGACTCAAATAGGATCAAATGACAACCGAAGTTTTTAAAGAATCTTCTCAACCTACCATTCAAAGAAATACTGAATAAAAAGGAAGGAAGAAAAGAAAGTCCTTTCAACAAAAGAAAGCATTTCATAATAGACAACAATGCACTTTCCTCTCCAGAGGGGCAAGGACATGTTCACTTATTTTTAAACAGGTTGTTTAGAAACAGGATAGAGAAATGTCAAGCCAACCTCAAGTGGTGAGCCTCCATGAAGAACAAATGTTCCAACAATTGTTGAGTAGCAGAGAGAAGAAATCTCCCTAAACATTATCACTTACTCCCTTTCTGCCAAAAATACATGGAAGCTCTCTGGGGAGCCATACTTCGGAAAACTGAATTCTTAGTCTTTGCACCATACAAAAAACAATTTAGAGGCAGAGAATGGAAGTCCAGATTATATTTAGGCAAAATAGTCATTATTTACTGGCCAATCACAAATTGAGTTCATCCAGATGTTTTGAAAATACATAGTTGGGGCGCCTGGGTGGCTCAGTGGGTTAAGCCGCTGCCTTCGGCTCAGGTCATGATCTCAGGGTCCTGGGATCGAGTCCTGCATCGGGTTCTCTGCTCAGCAGGGAGCCTGCTTCCCTCTCTCTCTCTTTCTCTCTCTCTGCCTGCCTCTCTGCCTACTTGTGATCTCTGCCTGTCAAATAAAAAAAATAAATAAAAATAAAAATAAAAAAAAATACATAGTTGTCTAACTGTATGCAACTTTTCATTCTTCTTTCAACATCTGAAACCCAAAGGATTTTGAAGAATCATCTACTTCAAAACAATTTCACTTTGAAGACTGTTATTTGGATACTGCTGTATTGATATGTAGCTTGCTTTGATCTCAAAATAAGTCCAAGGAAGTTTCTAGTAAAAAAGAAAAGAAATTTCTATGAGAAACACTTACATCTAAACTTCTGGTTTCAGAGCTTAATGAGATTTTAGCAAAAACTGGGTGTTGACATAACCAGTATATACTTTCTGCCAGTAGTTAGTGGGCTAATCCATTCTGCATATTTTTCTAAAAATAACAAAATGAAGAATGATGAAGAGTATGTGCCCAGTCACGGGGCATACTATATGAATCTCATTTCACCTCACATCTCAAAACCCCCCCAGATTTCAGGCTTCCACAGTGGTTGTAAGCATGTTTATGTAGGAAAAAATCAAGGAGAAACTGGGAGAGTCCTGTATCATCCAGGGATTCAAGTATAAACCAAGCACCGATCTGCTTTTTGTCCCATACCTAAATTAGAGCAGCCACAAAAATAAGTAAATCAAATTCACTGTCTTCCTCAAAAAATGCTTTCTCTCCCACCTGTCCTCTTTGGGGGTAGTGTAATTGTCTTCCTTCTACTTTCACAAACTGGAACCTTAAATCAACCCTGAAACCCCCACTCTGTCTGCGCACTGACCTCTTCCCCAGTTTTATAATTATTCTTTTGAATTAATCCTCAAGTTCAGCCCCTTCTCACCATTTCCAAAGCATCCATCTAGTCATACCTGATCAACTAAGACAACCTCCCACATGGTTTCCAAACTTACTCCAGCCTCTGCCACACTAATCCAGAGGTTATACTATTTTAAGGCCAAATCCTAAAACCCACTTGTTATCAAGTCTTTTTGTTCATAGAATCAATAAAGATCCCCGATCTAAACTACCCCTCTCTCCTATTCTGTTACTCTAGTCCTTCTAACTGTGACATGACTAATGTCCCCCAATATCCACTGTTTTCTTCCTTTAAAAATAGAATCCCTGGGGCACTTGGGTGGCTCAGTCTGTTAAGCATCCAACTCTTGATTCAGACTCAGGTCATGGTTTCAGGGTTGCGAGATAGAGGCCTGTAGGGGGCTCCATGCCCAGTGGGAGTCTGCTTAAGATTCCCTTCCCTTCTGCTCCTCCTTCAACTTGAGCACACTCTTGTGCACATGCACCCTCTTTTTCTCTTTCTCTTTCAAACAAATAGAATCATTTTAAGAAATTTAAAAATAAAAAAATAAAAATAGAACTCCCAATTATAGCTGGGCACACATCAACAACCTGAATAAGGGCTAGTTTTTCTAAACTTTGCAACCAGGTGTGCCTCTGCAATCAAGTTCTGATGGCTATAATATGAAAAGAAGTACTATGTTTAGTTTCTAGGTCATGTCCTCAAAAATAAAGTGTGTGCACTGGCATTCCTCTTTTGCCCTTCACAGTGACTAGGATGCAGATATGATATCAGGATCAGAGACACTTCAGAAAAATGAAACCCATATATAGGAGATAATGAAGATATTCTACCAGTCCTACCAGTTACCTACTTTCAGTTGGTTAAGTAAAAAGAAACAAATTTACATTTTATCCAATCTGTTGTTAAACTGTGCTTTTGTGACATCAATATAACCCATACCCTCATTTGTATTCTAATATATACTACATCCTCAATTGTTTGATAAAATTCAATAGCACTAATTTTCTAAATTTATTGCCAGTTTATATAAAACCACAGAAAGTAGAATAATGATCTAGATTTTTCATTCAAAATCACATTTACTTTTGGCACACAGCCCAACACATACCAGCAATATGGCAATATCTTCACTGTTTTAAACTATTTTTTAAAATCTCTGGTTGAAATAAAAATACTTCTTTATACACATTAAACTTTTCTAGTTGCACTCGTCAGAAACATAACTCAGAAAAACCTCAAAAACCTTAAGAAAATAGGAAAAATTTTTAAATCTGTATACCATGGCATCTATTGGCTCCAATGGCTCCCAGAAATACCCAACCCTGACCTGTTTCTCAAATTCCTCTCTCTGTTCGTTCATTTCATTCTCTCTCACTACAAATCAGCTTCCTGTGCTTCTCTGTTTGAAGGTGGGAATACAGCTAGCTGCATACAGCTCTCCTGTTCCACATCCTATAATCCAGTATGTAATCCAGAGAGAAGCTATTACTGCTCCTGAGTTTTATCATGTGTTAACCTTAAGCAGACCCTAAGAGCAGAGGGATATACAATAAAATTGGCTAAACATTATTTATGTATTTACTTTTAGGAAAAAAAATAAATAACCTGCTGGGCCATAAGTACATGTAAAAAGAATCCCTAATAACAATTTTCTGTCTTGGCCAGTGGCTTAGGGAGGAGCATCTGGACCTGCAGTGGAGCTGGGATGCTCATCACAGTTCCAGCACAAACTGGCTCCAAGTGCAGCACAGAGTGAGATTCATTTCCTTTTCCACTGTCCCCAAGAACCATAAACTCAACGTAGAAATGTTAGGATGCAACCACTTAGGGAAATCTCAAGAAAAGCCATAAAAATGTACTTATACTATTTGTTAACACACACACACATAGATAGATAGATAGATAGATAGATAGATAGATAGATAGATAGATAGATTCTATTCCCACAGCCTCGAGGGACAAGACATTTGTCAGTGGAAACCACATAAAAACTAGTGCAGGCAAGCATGGTCCATTTTGTTCAGATTCTGATGCCCTCACTACTGGATTACACATTTTACAGAAATAAACAGTTGCAACAAGCTAGTTATAGGCTTCTTTGTTGCTGTTTTGTTTTTCTAAATTCCTCCAGGGAAATCTAGATACAGCTGCAAGGTCGTCTTTTTCTGCCTCTGATAGGTTTTTACCTAATTTCTCACAAGCTGCAAATGTCTGGGTTCTGATGATTGTGCCTAGATGCTACATACTTTTGTTTTAAACCATGCTAATGGCTTACCTACTTTTCCTCATCTAATCCTGTCAACAGTTTTGACAGAAATTATCATCCCCACGTTTTCAAGCAACTTTACTGAGATGCAGCTCATGTACAAAATGTATCTATTTTAATTTTATAGTTCAAAGGTTTTGACAAATATATAACAATTAGAGAAATACAAATATAATCAAAATCAAGATATAGAACACGTTCATCACCCCCGATGATTTCCTTTGTGCTCCATTCCAGGCACTCTCTTCCCTTACATCTCAGACAACTTAATACTTCAGACAAGTGAATACTTTCCTCGTAAGAGATTAGTTTCATTCAGTGTTCCATATAAATGGTACTCTTTTCTGTGTGTCTTTTTTCTGCTTAGCATTATGATTTTGCAACTCATAAACATTGCTGAACAGATCAGTAGTTCACTACTCTTTACTGCTCAACAGTATTCTGTTTGTAAGCATACATCACAATTTACCCACTCCACAGTTCATAGACACTTGAGTTGTATCTGTTTTAGGCTATTATGAATAAAACCATTATGAAGGTTTGTGTACAAGTGTTTGTATGAACCTGCTTTTGGTAAATACCTGTACGTGGAATTCTGGGGTCATAACCTAAAGGTAACACCTAGTTTTATAAGATACTGCAACATCTTTTTTCCAAAATGGTTATTCCTTTTTTTTTTTTTTTTTAAATTTATTTCACAGACAGAGATCACAAGCAGACAGAGAGGCGGGCAGAGAGAGAGAGAAGAGGAAGCAGGCTCCCTGCTGAGCAGAGACCCCCCCAATGCGGGGCTCGATCCCAGGACCCTGAGATCATGACCTGAGCTGAAGGCAGAGGCTTAACCCACTGAGCCACCAGGTGCCCCCCAAATGGTTATTCTATATGTTTTATATTCTCAGCAGGACTTAATACTTGCAGTTTTAATTCTAGACATTCTTGTGGATCTGTACTGGTATCTCATTGTGGGTTCTCATTTCCCTGATGACTGAGATGCTGAGTATCTCTTCATGTTCTTTTTTAGCCATTCACATACCTACTTTTGGAAATGTCCATTCAAAAGACTTGCCCATTTTTTAAAAACCATTTGTTTTCTTATTATTGAGTTGGAATAGTTTTTATATATTCTGTATATAACTGTGCCTTATATTTTTTAATGGTATCATTCAAAAAGTTTTTAATTTTTATGAAATACACATTTATCATTTTTCTTTCATTGTACCTACATTTTCTCCTCTATATAAGAAATCTTTGTCTAATCTAAAATGAATGAAGGTGCCTGGGTGACTCAGTGGGCTAAAGTCTCTGCCGTCAGCTTGGGTCATGGTCCTGGGATCAAGCCCTGCATAGGGCTCTCTGCTCAGCAGGGAGCCTGCTTCTTCCTCTCTATGCCTGCCTCTCTGCCTACTTGTGATCTCTGTCAAATAAATAAATAAAATATTTTTTTAAAATGAAAAAGATTTTCTATTTTCTTCTAAAAGTTTTATTAATTTAGCTTTTCTAAACTTCCATAGCCATGTAGGGCTAATTTTCACATATGATGTGAAGCAACGGTCAATATTCACTTTTCCATATGGAAATAGTTACACCACTGTAACTTTTAAAACATATTCTCCTTTCCTCCATTAAATTTTTTTTGGCATCTTTATCAAAAATCAATTGACCACAAATGTGGTAATGCATTTTTAGAATTACTGCTGTGTTTCATTGTTTAAAACAGGTCTATAGGTTTGTCCTTATGTCAATCCCACACTGTCTTGTTTAGTATATCGTTATGGTCAGTCTTGAAATCAGATATTTATTCCTATATTTCAAAATTACTTGGGATTTATTAGGTATTTTCCATTTCTATGCATATGCCATTCTCTACTTTTTTTTTTTTATAAAAAGCATACTGTGAAATGATTGAGATTACATCAAAACTATCAATTAGAGCAAGGAAAACTGACACCTTAAAAATATCAAGCCTCTTTTTTTTTTTTTAAGATTTTATTTATTTATTTATTTGACAGAGAGAGAGAGCAATCACAAGTAGGCAAAGAGAGAGGGGGAAGCAGGCTCCAAGCTGAGCAGAGAGCCTGTAGTGGGGCTCGATCCCAGAACCCTGAGATCATGACCTGAGCCGAAGGCAGAGGCTTAACCCACTGAGCCACCCAGGCGCCCCAATATTGAGCCTCTTATAAAATAAAAAATAATTTAAAATATTTTTAAAATAAAATTTTTTAAAGAATTGAAAATATTGATCTCTCCATTTATTTAGATCTTCTTTAATATTTCTCAGCTTTCTTCAAATGTTCTGTAGTTTTTAATGTATAGCACTTATTGATGTTTTGTCAAATTTTTACTTATTTCATAGGTTTTGATGCTATTCTAAATGGGATCTTTAAAATTTTAACCTCCAACTGTTCATTGCCCATATAGTTATAATTGATTTTTGTACACTGACCTTGTATCATGCAGCCCTTCTATACTCACTTATATCTACTTTCTTGTAAATACCTTTGGATTTTTCTATAGATGATATCATGACAGTTTTATTTTTCCAATCCATATGTGGGGTTTTTTTCTTTCCTTGCCTTTTTACACTGATTAGGCTATCCAATACAATGGTGAGTAGAAGTAGGGAATTTAAGTATCCTTCCTCGTTTCTCTCTGTAGGGGGAAAAGTCTTTGGTTTATTACCATTAAATATAATACTAGTTGTAGGTTTTTCTCCAATGTTCTATATCAGTTCTTTTAGGAAGTTCTCTTTTATGATAAGCACTCCGAGAAATATAACTGATTATCAAAAGTTCAACCATTTGAACATTACTGTTCAACCATTTGAACTTATGTAAGTTCTACATAATCATGTGTATTACCATTTTTATATACTGTTCAAATCAACTAAGATTTTGTTAAGGAATTTTTGTATCTCTGTTCATGAGGGAGATTACTGTCAATAGTTTCCTTTTCTTATAATGAAATTTTCTGATTTTACTATCAAGATTTTAAGATTTAGTATGAAAATAAAGCAGACCTCATAAAATGAGCTGGAAATACTTCTCCCTCCTCTATTTTTGGAGAGACTATGTGTTAGAATAGTGTTATTTCTTCCTAATATGTATGATGAGGTCTCCAGTGAAGCCATCTGGGCCTGGAGTTTTCTTTGTAAGAAAGTTTTTCATTGGAATTTCAATATAACTAGTATGTATGAAGCTATTCAGATAATCTATTTCATCCTGAATAAGTTTTGGTTAACTGTATTTGTCAAAGAATTTTTCCATCTCATCTAAGTTGTCAAATTTATTGAAATTTAGTTATCCATAAAATTCCCTTTTTATCATTAACCTATGTTAGATCTATATATGTTTCCTTTCATTCCTGATATTGGTAATTTGTATTGTCTTCCAATCAGTCTAGTTAGAAGTTTATCAATTTTATTGATCTCTTCATAGAAACAGATTTTAGTTCAGTTGGTATTTTCTATTGTTTTCCCATTATCTATTTCAACCCTTTTTGTCTTTTATTTCCTAACTTCTACTTATTCAGAGGTTTAATTTGCTCTTCTTTATCCACTTCTTAAAGTAAAAATTAATTTTTTTTAACCTTCTTCTTTTCTAACATAAACATTTAGTGGTATAAATTTCCCTTTAAGCACTGTTTTGCTGTACCCCACAAATGTTATGTGTGTTTTCATTAGCATCTAATTTAAAATACTTTTTAATTTCCTTTGTGATTTTTTTTTGAACCACACATTTTTAGTAGTGTGTTATTTAACTTCCAAATATTCAGGAATATTCTAGCTCTTTGTTAATAACTTCCAGTTTAATTCTGTTGCAGTCAGAGATTACACTCTATATGATTTCACTCTTTTTACACCATTGAGACTTGTTTTATAGCCCAACATATCTTGGTCGATGCTCACATATACTTGAAAAGAAATCCTACTGTTACATCAATTTTTTGTTGCTGTTATTTAAACTTTCTAAGTATTTTACTGATTTTTCTATTTTTTCTATCAATTACTAAGAACAGAGTGTTAAAATCTTCAACTACAATTGAGAAAATAAACATTTTTGCTTACAGTTTTGTCAGATTTTGCTTCATGTCTTTTGAAGCTTTTGATTGGTTGCATGATATTTATGGTTGTCATATGTTCTTAATGTGTTGATCTCCTTATCATTATGAAATGCTATTCTTTATCTCTGGTAATATTTATTTTCTGACGTCTACTTTGCCAAATATTAGTTCAACAACTCTTACCTTTTTTGTGATTAGAGTTCCCACTATATATTATCCATCCTTCTTTCACTTATATCTCTGTCCTTATATTTAAAGTGTGTTTCTTTTCCTTTTTTATATTTTGGGAAAATGTGTATTAAATGGATTGATTTATTTTCCTGCTTTAGTAACTAGAATAAAATTTTATTTTCAGTGATTTATAGTACCTCAACATGACAGTTGTGCATGATTTACAATTTTACAGAAATGTAGCTGAAGAAAATGTGTAGAATACGTCCTATACTGAGGACATAGCTTTGAAAATAACTTATGGCAAAGATCTAATATTACACCATATTATTGTTCTGTTTTGAATGAAGGTATATCTATGAAAACAGATCTAAAACATCTATAAATAGAAATGAAGACTAAAATACAAACGTATTAATGTTAACAGGTTGGCTATTGTTAACTCTCAAAAAGAATAACTATGAGAATGTTAGCCCTATAATAGTCATCCTTTTTTCTGTTATTAAATGCTTTAAATACTTATTCTCTTTAGATTTAGTATTTTTTAAATTTATTTTTAATTAAATTCAATTAATATAGTGTATTATTAGTTTCAGAGATAGAGTTCAGTGACTCATCAGTCTTATGTAACACTGAGAGATCATTTATCATATGCCCCCCTTAACATCCATCACCCAGTTACACCATCCTCTTACCACTCCCCCTTCCAGCAACCCTCAGTTTGTTTCCTATGATTAAGAGTCTCTTATGCTTAGGATGCCTGGGTGGCTCAGTCAGTTAAGCGGCTGCCTTCAGTTCAGGCTATGATCCTGGGATGGAGTCCCACATGAGGCTCCTCGTTCAGCAGGGAGCCTGCTTCTGCCTCTGCTTGATGCTCCCCCTGCTTGTGCTCTAACAAATAAATAAATAAAATTTAAAAAGGAAAATAAGTCTTTTATGCTTTGTCTCCCTCTCTGACTTTATCTTGTTTTGTTTTTCCTTCCCTTCCCCTATGCTCCTATGGTTTTTTTCCCCTAAACTCTACATATGAATGAGATCATATGATAATTGTTTCTCTGGTTGACTTATTTCACTCAGCATATTACCCTCTAGTTCCATCCACATCATTGCAAATGGCAAGATTTCATTATTTTTCATGGTTGAGTAGTAGTCCATTGTAATATATACACCACGTCTTGTTTATACATTCATCTCCTGACTTGGTAATTTTAACCATCCTGACTGGTATGAAGTGGTATCTCATTGTGGTTTTGATTTGTATTTCCCTGATGCCAAGTGATGTAGAACACTTTTTCATGTATCTATTGGCCATCTGAATGTCTTCTTTGCAGAAATATCTGTTCATGTCCTCTGCCCATTTCTTGATTGGATTATTTGTTCTTCAGGTGTTGAGTTTGCTAAGCTCTTTATAGATTTTGGATACTAGCCCTTTATCTGATATGTCGTTTGCAAATATCTTCTCCCATTCTGTCAGTTGTCTTTTGGTTTTGTCAACTGTTTCTTCTGCTGTGCAAAAGCTTTTTATCTTGATGAAGTCTGAACAGTTCATTTTTTCCTATTTCCCTTGCCTTTCGATACGTGTTTAGCAAGAAGTTGCTGTGGCTGAGGTCACAGAGGTTGCTGTCTGTGTTCTCCATAATTTTGATGGATTCCTCTCTCACATTTAGGTCTTTCATCCACTTTGAGTCTATTTTTGTGTGTGGTGTAGGAAATGGTCCAGTTTCATTCTTCTGCATGTGGCTGTCCAATTTCCCCAACACCATTTACTGAAGAGACTGTCTTTCATCCATTCACTATTCTTACCTGCTTTGTTGAAGATTGGTTGACCATGGAGTTCAGGGATCATTTCTGAGTTCTCTATTCTGTTCCATTGATCTACGCATCTTGTTTTTGTGCCAGTACCATACTATCTTGATGATGACAGCTTTGTAATATAGCTTAAAGTCTGGAGTTGTGATGCCACCAGTGAAGCATGTTAATCTTGCAAAGCATAAAACTGGGTCTAAGTTTTATATCCAACCATACAATCTCTTTATGCTAATTGGAACATGAAGATAATTTACACTTAAACCTACCATCTCACTATTGCTTTCTATTTCTTCTGACTTTTGTTCCCTTTTCCCTCTTTTCCTGCTTCTTTTTAGATTAATACAGTACATTTTAAAAATTCTTTTTTATATCTACTTCTGGCTTATTAACTAAAACTCTTCATTTTGGGGGGGCTTTTAGGGGTTTTTTACAGGATGTTCTAGAACCTTCAATAGGCATCTAGAAATTACACAGTCTACCTTCACATTGTTATACCACTTCACATACAAAGTAAGAACTTCATCATGAATAATACTTCCATATCATCCTTCACATTCATTATACTATTTTTGTCATACATTTTACTCCTATATTTTTTACAAGCTTCACAACTCAATACTATTATTTTTACTTTTAAAAAATGATATATTTGGGGAGCCTGGGTGGCTCAGTGGGTTAAGCCGCTGCCTTCGGCTCAGGTCATGATCTCAGTGTCCTGGGATCGAGTTCCGCATTGGACTCTCTGCTCAGCAGGGAGCCTGCTTCCTTCTCTCTCTCTCTGCCTGCCTCTCAGGGTACTTGTAATTTCTCTCTGTCAAATGAATAAATAAAATCTTTTTAAAAAATGATATATTTTAAAGAAATTTAAATATCAAAAAATGTATTTTGCATTCCCCTCATATTTACCATTTCAAGTATTTTTTTTTATCTCTTGTGTATATATAAGTTTCCATCTGGCATCAGATCTTTTTCCATCTGAAGGAATGTTCTTATATTTCTTATCCTGTAATTCTGTTGCCAATGTATTTCCTCAGCTTTTATTAGTCTGAAAGCAACTTTATTTTGCCTTCAGTTTGGAAGGATATTTTCACTGCATAAAGAATTCTAGGATGATGGGTTTTGCTTTTTTTTTTTTTTTTTTTAGAACTTCAAATATACAGTTACATTGTTTTTTGTATTGCATAGTTTAATTTTAATTTTTTTAAAACGTATTATTTGTTTCAGAGAGAAAGAGCACATGAGAGAACAAGCACAAGTCAGGGGAGGGGAGGGAGAAAGGCAGAGGGAGAGGAAAAAAAGGGCTCTCCCCTGAGCTGAGGAAGGGCTCCCCCACGTGGGAGTGGCTCAATCCCAGGACCCTGGGATCAGCTGAAGGCAGACCCTTAACTGACTAAGCCACCCCAGGCATCCCTGTATTGCATAGTTTCTGGTGAGAGGTATGTGATGTTTTTTCTCTGTGATCTATTTCTCTAGCTGCTTATAAAACTCACTCTTTATCACTGTTTTCCTTCAGTTTAATTATAATGTCTTTTGGTGTTTTTTACGCTAATTAATTAGGTTTGGGATTTAATGAACATCTTGGAATATGGGTTCATCATTTGCCTCAAATCTTAAAATTGGTGGCTATTGTTTCTTCAGATAATTTCTTCTGCACTCCCCCTTTTTTAAGAGTCCAATTATACATATGATAGAATACTTGATATTGTACCATAGGTCAACCAAAATTCTTTTACCTTTCATTCTACTTCTTTCTGTGTTTCCTTCATGATCTCTCTTCTACCATATTTTCATATTCACTGATCTTTTTGTTTTTTTCATAAATATATAATCTGCTATCAATACTTCTCAGGGAAATTGTCATTTCTGATATCATATTTTTATCTCTAGAAGTTCTATTTGCTCCTTTTAAATATTATCCACTTCTTCCCCCATTGTATTCATATTTCCTTTAAATACTTGAACACAGGGGCGCCTGAGTGGCTCAGTCATTAAGCAATTGCCTTTGGCTCAGGTCGTGATCCCAGAATCCTGAGAGTGAGTCCCACCTTGGGCTCCATGCTCAGTACGGAGTATGCTTCCTCCTCTGCCCTGCCGCCCACCCCACTCATGTGCTTGGTCTCTTTCATAATTAAAATCTTTTAAAAAAATTTTTTAAAAAATAGAGATCTTAGGTCTTTAGAAAAAATAAATACTTAACATAGTGATACTACTTTTGTAAACTTTTTCTCCATTATTTTATTTAAATTCAATTAACATATAGTATATTATTTTCAGATGTAGAGTTCAGTTATTCATCAAGTGCATATAATACCCAGTGCTCATTACATCATGTACCTTCCTTAATGCCCATCAAATAGTTACCCCATTACCCCCCCCCCCAGCAACCCTGTTTGTTTCCTATAGTTAAAAGTCTTTTATGCTTTGTCTTACTCTCTGATTTCATCTTATTTTATCCTTCCCAATACTTTTGTACTCTTGTCTGCTGATTCCATAATTTGCTTCATTAAGTGATTTTTCTTCTGGTTACAAGTCCCAATTTCCTTTCTTCATATGTTGAGTAATTCTTCATTGCATGCCAGACATTGCATGTTTCACATTTTTGAGCATCTGAATATGGTTATCCTGCTTTAGAGAACTTTAGGATTTATACCATTACTTGCTGAGTTGGATACTTGTTTCCAAAGCGTTTTAAAGTGTATCTAGAGAAGCTCTCATTCTAAAGATAATTTCAACTCCACTACTAAGGTATGACTTTTCTGGAGTTTCTACTGAATGATCAACAGGATTTTTCACCCTCACTAGTCAGAACCTGAACACCTCCTAACTGTGGGTTATCTATGGAAAACATTCAGCTCGAAGCTTACCAGCTGGTCTTGGTAGGATTTCACTCTATGAATGCAGATCACAATTTTCAGCAAAGACTCAACGAGACCTCCATACATATTCTTGGAGACATTTTTCTGGGTAGCACCTTCCTCTCCATAACTATGCCCTTTATGTTACAGACTTGTTAGCTTCTCTGAACTAAGATTTCTGTCTCTTCAACTCCACAGAATTAACATACTTTGTTTGCAATTTTACTCCCTGTTCCACAATTCAGAGTGTTTTTCTAGGCAGAAAGCTGAGCAATCAAAAGGCTCACTTCATTTGTTCCCTTCTTTCAAGGATCACAATCCTTCCCTGCCAATTGTCCAAAATATAAAAGCAATTCTTTCATTTGTTTTGCCAAGACTTTTGTTGTTTACAGCAAAGGCATAAAGTTTGTTCCTCTTATTCCATCATGGCCAGAAATGGAAGCCTGCTATACATTTTTATGCCAATCCTTATCATTTTGCTCTCAGATTCTACTTTGGGACAAATGTAGAGACAATAATGACTTTTTTTGAGTATTTGCTATGTTCCAGGCATCAGACTAAAAAGGGTTACTTAAACTGCCTCATTTAATCCTGATAATAACCTATGTGTTATGTAATACTTAGATTATACAAATGAAGAAAATGGGATTTACAGAAGTAAATTTCCTATAGTGACACAGCAAGTATGTGGTGGAATCTGATTTTCAATCTAGTTTGGCTGGACTCCACAGCTGGGCTCTTAACCAATACAACTAGAAAACCTTGTGATTTCCCACTTATCACCAAATGACAGTATCTCAAGCAGGTACAACATTATATACATAAACTAACACTAAAAGTTATTACATAATACCGAAGCGTTTATACCCAGAAATTAATTGCTTAAATATTTTTGTGAAAAATATATTTATTATTTAATGTATGATTTCATAACTAAAAGTTACTACATAATACCGAAGCGTTTATACCCAGAAATTAATTGCTTAAATATTTTTGTGAAAAATATATTTATTATTTAATGTATGATTTCATTCATTTATATATACAAAATGAGCAAAATATTTAAAAATAATGTGTGCAGTTGGAAGTGGAAAACTGAACTGAACTATTTATTAGGCAAGGATATTGAAGTTCTTACAACTAACTATCGCTGCATTTTTTAAACATAACATACTTCTTTTTACTATTAATTTCATGTAATTCTATCTTATCTCCTCCAGTATTTTGTAAACAAGCTCCATGAGAGGAAAATCATGTCTGAATCCTCCTTTATACATTGTATTGTTTAGAACAATGTCCTCTACATAATACATGCTAGATTATTTTTTGATTTCTTGATAATTGTTTGATTCATCAAGAGAAGCTTTTTAATGAAAGCTGTACTTGGCTTTTACCTACAGATCCCAAAGGATTTTTTTTAACATATAATGTATTATTAGCCCCAAGGGTACAGGTCTGTGAATCACCAGGTTTACACACTTCACAGCACTCATCATAGCACATATCCTCCCCAATATCCTTAACCCCACTACACTCTCCCTGCCTCCCCTCCCCACAACAGCCCTCAGTTTGTTTTCTGAGATTAAGAGTCTCTTATGGTTTGTCTCCCTCCTGATCCCATCTTGTTTCATTTTTTCTTTTCCTACCCCCCAAACCCCCCACGTTGCATCTCCACTTCCTCATATCAGGGAGATCATATGATAGTTGTCTTTCTCTGATTGACTTATTTCACTAAGCATAATACCCTCTAGTTCCAACCACATCGTCGCAAAAGGCAAGATTTCATTTCTTTTTGATGACTGCATAGTATTCCATTGTATATATATATATATACCACTTCTTCTTTATCCATTCATCTGTTGATGGACATCTAGGTTCTTTCCATAGTTTGGCTATTGTGGACATTGCTGCTATAAACATTCGGATGCATGTGTCTCTTCGGATCTTCAGGGTAAATACCCAGAGGTGCGATTGCTGGGTCATAGGGTAGCTCTATTTTCAACTTTTTGAGGAACCTTCATGCTGTTTTCCAGAGTGGTTGAAACAGCTTGCATTCCCACCAACAGTGTAGGAGGGTTCCCCTTTCTCCGAATCCTCACCAGTATCTGTCATTTCTTGACTTGTTAATTTTAGCCATTCTGACTGGTGTGAGGTGATATCTCATTGTGGTTTTGATTTGTATTTCCCTGATGCCAAGTGATATGGAGCATTATTTCATGTGTCTGTTGGCCATCTGGATGTCTTCTTGGCAGAAATATCTGTTCATGTCCTCTGCCCATTTTTTGATTGGATTATTTGTTCTTTGGGTGTTGAGTTTGCTAAGCTCTTTATAGATTTTGGATACTAGCCCTTTATCTGATGTGTCGTTTGCAAATATCTTCTCCCATTCTGTCAGCTGTCTCTTGGTTTTGTTAACTGTTTCCTTTGCTGTGCAAAAGCTTTTGATCTTGATGAAGTCCCAATAGTTCATTTTTGCCCTTGCTTCCCTTGCCTTTGGCGATGTTCCTAGGAAGAAGTTGCTGCAACTGAGGTTGAAGAGGTTGCTGCCTGTGTTCTCCTCAAGGATTTTGATGGATTCCTATCTCACATTGAGGTCCTTCATCCATTTTGAGTCTATTTCCATGTGTAGTGTAAGGAAATGGTCCAGATTCATTTTTCTGCACGTGGCTGTCCAATTTTCCCAATACCATTTGTTAAAGAGACTGTCTTTTTTTCCATTGGACATTCTTTCCTGCTTTGTCAAAGATTAGTTGAGCATAGAGTTGAGGGTCTATTTCTGGGCTCTCTATTCTGTTCCATTGATCTATGTGTCTGTTTTTGTGCCAGTACCATACTGTCTTGACGATGACACTTTTGTAATAGAGCTTGACGTCTGGAATTGTGATGCCACCAACTTTGGCTTTCTTTTTCAACATTTCTCTGGCTATTCAGTGTCTTTTCTGGCTCCATAAAAATGTTAGGATTATTTGTTCCATTTCTTTGAAAAAAAATGTATGGGATTTTGATAGGGATTGATTAAATGTGTAGACTGCCTTAGGTAGCATAGACATTTTCCCAATATTTGCTCTTCCAATCCATGAGCATGGAACATTTTTCCATTTCTTTGTGTCTTCCTCAATTTCTTTCATGAGTACTTTATAGTTTTCTGAGTATGGATTCTTTGCCTCTTTGGTTGGGTTTATTCCTAGGTATCTTGTGGTTTGGGGTGCAATTGTAAATGGTTTTGACTCTTTGATTTCTCTTTCTTCTGTCTTGTTGTTGGTATAAAGAAATAACAACTGATTTGCATGCATTGATTTTATATTCTGACACTTGTCTAATTCCTGTACAAGTTCTAGCAGATGTGGAGTGGAATCTTTCGAGTTTTCCACATAAATTATCATATCATCTGCAAAGAGTGAGAGTTTGACTTCTTCTTGGCTGATTTGGATGCCTTTGATTTCTTCTTGTTGTCTGATTGCTGCGGCTAGGACTTCTGGTACTATGTTGAATAGCAGTGGTGATAACGGACATCCCTGCTGTGTTCCTGACCTTAGCGGAAAAGCTCTGTTTTTCTCCATTCAGAATGACATTTGCTGTGCATTTTTCATAGATGGCTTTGATGATATTGAGGTGTGTACCCTCTGCCCCTACACTTTGCAGAGTTTTGATCAAGCGAGGATGCTGTACTTTGTCAAATGCTTTTTCAGCATCTAATGAGAGTATCAAATGGTTCTTGTTCTTTCTTCTATTAATGTATTGTATCACATTGATTTGTTGATCTTAAACCAACCTTGCAGCCCTGGAATAAATCCCACTTGGTCATGGTGAATAATCCTTTTAAAGTACTGTTGGATCCTATTGGCTAGTATTTTGGTGAGAATTTCTGCATCTGTGTTTATCAAGGATATTGGTCTGTAATTCTCTTTTTTGATGGAATCCTTGTCTGGTTTTAGGATCAAGGTAATGCTGGCCTCATAAAATGAGTTGGGAAGTTTTCCTTCCATTTCTATTTTTTGGAACAGTCAGGAGAATAAGAATTAATTCTTCTTTAAATGTTTGGTAGAATTCTCCTGGGAAGCCATCTGGCCATGGGCTCTTGTTTGTTGGGAGATTTTTTGATGACTGCTTCAATCTCCTTACTGGTTATGTGTCTGTTCAGGCTTTCTATTTCTTCTTGGTTCAGTTGTGGTAGTTTATACGTCTCTAGGAATACATCCATTTCCTCCAAATTGTCAAATTTACTGGTGTATAATTGCTCATAATATGTTCTTATAATTCATTGTATTTCTTTGGAGTTGGTTGTAATCTCTCCTCTTTCATTCATGATTTTATCTATTTGGGTCCTTTCTCTTTTCTTTTTGATAAGTCTAGTGAGGGGTTTATCAATCTTATTAATTCTTTCAAAGAACCAGCTCCTAGTTGTGTTGATTCATTCTATTATTTTTTTGGTTTCTATTTCATTGATTTCTGCTCTGATCCTTATGATTTCTCTTCTCCTGCTGGGTTTAGGCTTTCTTGGCCATTCTTGGATTAGGTTGTGTACTAGGTTGTGTATTTTTTTCTTGTTTCTTGAGAAAGGCTTGTACTGCTATATATTTTCCTCTCAGGGCTGCCTTTGCTGTTTCCCACAGATTTGGAACCGTTGTGTTTTCATTATCATTTGTTTCCATTAATTTTTTCAATTCTTCTTTAATTTCCTGGTTAACCCATTCATTCCTTAGAAGGATACTCTTTAGTCTCCATGTATTTGGATTCTTTCCAAATTTCCTCTTGTGATTGAGCTCTAATTTCAGAGCATTGTGTTCTGAAAATATGCAGGGAATTATCCCAAGCTTTTGATACCAGTTGAAGCCTGATTTGTGACCTCGGATGTGATCTATTCTGGAGAATGTTCCATGTGCACTGAGAAGAATGTGTATTCTGTTGCTTTGTGATGGAATGTTCTATATATATCTGTGATGTCCATCTGGTCCAGTGTGTCATTTAAGGCCTTTATTTCCTTATTGATCTTTTGTTTGGATGTTCTGTCCATTTCAGTGAGGGGAGTGTTAAAGTCCTCTACTATTATTGTGTTGTTGTCAGTGTGTGTGTGGTTTTTTTTTTGTTGTTGTTATTATTTGGTTTATGTAGATGGCTGCTCCCATGTTAGGGGCATATATATTTAAAATTGTTATATCTTGTTGGACAGACCCTTTGAGTATGATATAGTGTCATTCCTCTTCTCTTATTATAGTCTTTGGCTTAAAATCTAATTGATCTTTGATCTGATATAAGGATTGCCACCCCAGCTTTCTTTTGATATCCATTAGCATGGTAACTTGTTTTCTACCCCCTCACTTTAAATCTGGAGGCATCTTTGGGTCTAAAATGAGCTTCTTGTAGCCAGCATATTGGTGGGTTTTGTTTTTTTATCCATTCTGACACCCTGTGTCTTTTGATTGGGGGCATTTAGCCCATTTATATTCAGGGTAACTATTGAGAGATATGAATTTAGTGCCATTGTATTGCCTGTAAGGTGACTGTTACTGTATGTTGTCTCTGTTCCTTTCTGATCTACTACTTTTAGGCTTTCTCTTTGCTTAGAGGACCCCTTTCAAAATTTCCTATAAGCTGGTTTGGTGTTTACAAATTCTTTTAGTTTTTGTTTGTCCTGGAAACATTTTCCTCTCTCATTCTATTTTCAGTGATATAGTATTTTCAGCTGGATATAGTATTCTTGGCTGCATGTTTTTCTCGTTTAGTACTCTGAATATATCATGCCAGTTCTTTCTGGCCTGCCAGGTCTCTATGGATAAGTCTGCTGCCAATCTAATATTTTTACCATTCTATGTTGCAGACTTCTTGTCCTGGCCTTCTTTCAGGACTTTCTCTTTGTCGCTAAGACTTGTATGTTTTACTATTAGATGACAGGGTGTGGACCTATTCTTATTGATTTTGAGGGGGGTGGTTCTTTGCACCTCCTGGATTTTGATGCTTGTTCCTTTTGCCATATTAGGAAAATTCTCTACAATAATTCTCTACAATATACCTTCTGCTCCCCTTTCTCTTCTTCTTCAGGAATCCCAATTATTCTAATGTCTCATCTTATGGTATCACTTATCTCTCGAATTCTCCCCTTGTAATCCAGTAGTTGTCTCTCTTTTGCTCAGCTGCTTTATTCTCAGTCATTTGGTATTCTGTATCACTAATTCTCTCCTCTGCCTCATTTATCCTAGCAGTAAGAGCCTCCATTTTTTATTGCACCTCATTAACAGCTTTTTTTAAAATTTCAAGTTGGTTAGATTTTAGTTCCTTTATTTCTCCAAAAAGGGCTTTTATTTCTCCAGACAGGGTTTCTCTAATATCTTCCATGCCTTTTTTGAGCCTGGCTAGCACCTTGAGAATCGTCATTCTGAACTCTACAACTGACATATTACCAATGTCCGTATTGATATGTCTCTGGCCTTCGGTACTGCCTCTTGTTCTTTTTTTGTGGTGAGTTTTTCTGCCTTGTCATTTTATCCAGATAAGAATATATGAACGAGTGAATAAAATACTAAAATGGTGGCAAAGACCCCAGTAAAATGTGTTTTAACCAAATCAGAAGAGACCCCAAATCATGGGGGGAAGAAAAAGGGTAAAAAAAAAGTTCAGAAGGAAAAAGAAAAGAAAAAAAAATTTTTAAATAAGGAAAGAAAGAAAGAAAAAAATATATAAAAAAGAAAACACATATATATTAGACTGGTGAATAGAACAGGGTCACCCACTTAATTGGGGGAGTATTTTGGTCTCTTAGAAGAAACTACCTCCCAAAATTTTAAAGAATGAAAAACATATATAATCGTAAACATGATGAAGGATGGAATATGACTATAAAGATGAAAAAAAATTATTTTAATTTCTAAAAAAGGAGTTGATAAGATAAGTTGGTTGGGAGAATAAAGAAAAAGGAAGTGGAGAGAATTTGCTCAGGCTGGAGACTAGAATAAAGCCTTGTACTAGATTTAGGGTATATTTTGATCTATTAGAAGAAGTTGTATCCCAAATTTTTTTAGAAGAAAAAACCCTATGCGTATACAAAAAATAAAGTCAGATACAATGAAGGATAAAATATGACTATAATAATGAAGGTTCAAAAAAGATTTTTTTTTGAAAGGTATTGTTAAGATAAACTAGTTAAAAAACGTTAAAAGAGGAAAAGGTAAAAGTTATAAAAAAAATTTAGCAGAAGAAAAAAATAAAATTAAAAAATGTAATTATCTTTGCAAGACTAAAGAATCATGGGTAGAAAGCCATGAATTCCATGCTTTGCTTTCTCCTCCTCTGAAACCCCACTGTTCTCCTTGGTGAGTGAACTTGGCCATGGCTGGATTTCTTGCTGATCTTCTTGGGGAGGAGCCTGTTGTAATGATTCTCAAGTGTCTTTGCCTGAGGTGGAATTGCACTCCCCTTACCAGGGGTCAGGCTAAGTAATCTGCTTGGGTTCACTTTAGGGAGCTTTTGTTCCTTGAATGCTTTCTGTAGAGTTCTGGAGGATGGGAATGAAAATGGTGGCCTTCCAATCTCTGGCACGGAGGACCTGAGAGTGCAGGGCCCCACTCCTCAGTGCACCTTTGGAGAAAAGCACTCAATCACTCCTGTCTCCGGCCATGCTCCAAGCTCAAGCAGCCTGTGACCAAGCTTCTCTGTCTCTGGCACACAGCCCCACCTGGAGTCTCCAAACCCTGCAGATCCCTGCGCTCTTCCAGGGTCTTGTGGGGTCCCCACTCACAGAGCAGTGGCCTTTGCCACAGATCACAATTTAAGGTAACCCCGAGTTGAGAGCTCACTCCTTGGCTAATATATCCATCTCTGTAGCCAGCTTCCCTGCTCTAATACCTGCAAGCTCTGCAACACTCAGACACCCCTGATCCTTCTGTGACCCCACAGGAACTGAGACCACGCTGCCCCTGTGTGGGCTTCACCCCGATTTAGTCTCTGGAGCAATGTCCCTCAATGGAGCAGACTTTTAAAAGTTCAGATTTTGTGCTCCATTGCTCTGCCGCCTGCCAGAAGCAGACCCCCCCCCCCCCGCAATCTATCTTCCCATTGCTTTGGATTCACTTCTCCACAGGACCTACCTTTCAGAAAGTGGTCAATTTTCTGTTTCTAGAATTGCTGCTCTTCTTCTCTTCAATCTCCTGTTGGATTTGTAGGTGTTTGGAATGGTTTGATAAGCTATCTAGCTGATCTCCTGCTACCTGATGTCGTCTCAGCCTGCCACTTCTCTGCCATCTTGACTCCTCCCCCCAAAGGATGTTACTACCAAGTTAGGTATTTCCTGCTAATTCTTTCTAGATTTCAGTCTCCCAGAGGACAAGAATATGTTTTATTTTTTAAATTTTTTAAAAAGATTTTATTTATTTGACAGAGATCACAAGTAGGCAGAGAGGCAAGTGGCGGGGGCAGGGGAGAAGCAGGTTCCCCGCTGAACAGAGAGTCTAACTCAGGGCTTGATACCAGGACTCTGGGATTATGTCCTGAGCCAAAGGCAGAGGCTATAACCTACTGAGCCACCCAGGTGCCCCAGGATATGTTTTATATATGTGTGTCTCTGTTCAACAGAGAAAAGCCACTAATATACAACCAATTGCTGGCTTCTGGTATGGCCATGCAGACACAGGGCCCATAAATGAAGAATTTGCTTACTTGGCTGATAGGCCCACCAATTAGTATAAGCAGGACAAAGCTTAACCTACCATAGGACTTTGTATTCCAAGACTCTCCAGTTATCAAAGTCCTAAACAGTAATAGCATGATATAACATATCTTCGTTTACATCACAGTTTAAAAAGCACTCCCATTTCATAGGCTAGTCATGATCTAGTCAAGAAAATAAAAATTGCTATTTATCCTACAAAGAAAGGAAAGTTGATTCTGAAGATTGGTTACATTGGAAAAGTTAGGAATACAGTTAGGGTTATTGAAAGAACCCTGGCATTATCAACAGTAGGAAGCTACTATCACCCCTAGGTCTGGAGGGACAATAGGAGGAAGTGGTGAAACAGCACAGAAATCTGGGCCCTCCAGCAGCTGCTACAGCTATAAAGGAAATGATAAGCCACAGATGCCACAGAAAGCCAAAAGGAGGAGAAATACTCCGGCTTCTCGTCACTAACACTCTGTAATATTTTGCTGCTACCTCTCATTGGCCAGCTCAACCTGGAAACCAAAGGGCAGGGAAGTCTGGGAAAGAAATGTAGCTTCCTGTATTACAAAGCAGAACAGGAAAAGGCAGAGGAAGAATCTGAGAGCAATGAGGCAGCTGAGTCCACATTTTATATTGTTTTGTGGAAGTGGAAATGGAGAGTTGGGGAACTCCACTGACTTACTGAAGGTTACACAGGCAGAAACTAGAAGAGCTAGGATTTCTTCAACTATAAACTAGCTCCATATATTTTTCTTCTATAGACTATGATTTTCTTTTACAACAGAACAGAAGAGGAGGTGGAAAACTGTATTCCCTTGCCTGCACTCTTGTAACTGCCTCCTATTGATTTTCCCACATTCTATCTCATTCCCTTCTTTTCTCTAATCTCACTATACATGACACTATTTCTCCAGTTTTATTTAAAGTGGCAATCACTTTGGAAGTCTTAAGCTCTAAAGAGACCAAGGAGGACCAAAGAGACCAGGACCAAGACCACTGGCATCTCTCATTTCCCTACTCACTCCCCCACTTCCCTGTGCTCCCAGGGCCCCCTTTTTTTTCCCTCCCCCCACAGTACATATCACACTAAGCAGCAATTATTTGTTGCCTTTCTTCTCTCTTAGATGAATGAAAACCGATTCTCATTCATCTTGATAGCCTAAGAAACTGGCATAATGTCTAACACACTGTCAGTGCTCTATACGTGCCTGAATAAATGAATGAATATAACCGAAGGTATCTTTCCTCCAGATTGTTGAAGGATTCAAAACTGAGGCTGCTAGTCTGTCCTAAAGTCTCTGAAGATTATAAAATGCACTAGTTCACAGAAGATTAGAGTCATTCCTTCTAGTTTGACTCTCTTAGCTTTGGTGGCCTGGCTTTACAATCGCCCAACACAACGTTATTGGGGTCATGCCTTTTCATTTAGTCACACGGATGAGGATGAGCACAAGTACGTGGTTGTCTAGACACTGAGAATCTATTCATATGCTGATATAAAAATAATTGAACAACAAAGCCCTGTTTTAGCATTTTCTCTACTGTGACACATAGGAGGCATTTGTGGGTCCACAACAATGTTGAGAGTTCTAGGAAACAGTGCTATGTAATCATAAAATTACATTTGAGGTAAGATTTAATTATTATTTTCACCTTTCCAACACCTTTCACAAAGCAGTGCTTAAAAGCATTACAAGAAGAATATTATCCTTTAAGTAACAACATGTAACACAGAAAGCACAAGAAAGACCAAACAACAAGCCAGTCTTTTATGGAAACTTAGGTTCAGGACATTATTCCAAATTATTGCAAGTGCTTCCATCTTAGGGAGTTTACAGATTGGCTTCATTAAAAGGGGAGGCTATTGGGACAAAAAAAAAAAAAAAAAAAAAAAAAAAGAATGGACAATATTTCCTAAAGGAGAGATTTTCATTTCTCCAGACTGGTAGCTAATGAAAGCCATTGGCCACCATGATAAGCAGGCACTGATCACAAAGTAAGAAGCATGTCCCCAGAATCATTCTATTTTCATCATAAATCACAACACACTAAACATCACTGATAGATATGTGTAAGGTAGAGGGTGGAAGCAAGTGAAAGCTCTGAACTATCCTCCATTGGGGAACCCAAGGGATGACAGTAGCTGCTTGAAAATAATTCTTACCTATCCTTGATAGGGACATAAAATTGTATTTAGTGTTTTGACTGCATTCATAAAGTTCCAGCTAATTTGAAAGTGATGAGCAAATTTTCAAGGTCATGAAAAAATAAAGAAAATCTGAGAAACTGTCATAGTTGGAGGTGGCCAAGGAGATCCAATGACTAAATGCAACATGTATATTAGATTGGATCTTCCACCAGAAAAAGGACATGAGTGGGAAAACCACTGAAATCCAAATGAAATCTAGAGTTTAAGTCAATAGGACTATACCAATGTTAGTTTCTTAGTTTTGACTAAGATTGCCATCATTTTGTAAGATATTAATATTAGGGGAAGCTGAGTAAAAGGCATATGGGAACTCTCTGTACTCTCTTCGCAACTTTTCTGTAAATTTAAAATTACTGCAAAATAAAAAGTTTATTTTTTAGAGAATAAGTAAAGTCTACTAACCATTCTGATAACTTTATCACTTGGATAATGTATTGAATACTTCTTCCTAGTTTCTAGCTTTTCATAGAGGAGGAAGTAGATCTGCCAGACAACATGGAATATGGTAGGAGCAGGGTAGACATTCACTGCTGAATAGCTCTACAAGTGGAAAGGAAAACTGCCATTAAATTTTAAGCAATGACTTTAGGTGCTGAAGCTCCCAGAGGGATTCAGCTAGCCCTGGGTTCTTGATGGACTTCTTAATTACGCTGATCAACTCAAAACACAGTTACTAGGGCATACTTAGAAATGAGATAAAATTATTTCTCAATTAATTTGCACATGTGTATGTACACTTTTGCAAAGTATATAATTAACAGTATAAGTTTGTACGCTCACTTTCTTTTGTCAGGATACTGAAGAAGAAACTGCTAAGAAGCCTGTCTCCAAGTTTTGACAGTGTGTTCCACATTTAGTCTTAAAAGGGAAGACTAAGATCAAATGACCAAGGCATATAAGCCCTGAAAGGAAACAGATGGCATTATCAACTTGAGAAGAATTTAAAGAAAGGAACTGATTCCAAAGAGATGGACAAAATTTGGAGAATCTGGGAAGGAATAATGCAACACCTTAAGCCTAGAAGTTGTGAAGAGCTCTTACAAAAGCACTTATGAAAATGTCCCTACACTGAAGGAGCATAGGGAGAAGAAGTTGTTACTGGAAATTGGGAGACAGATATGTGTAAAGGGCCATCTGTAAAGCATCCACTGGACAGAAGCTAGGGGACTTAATACCCTGACTTTCCTCTCCTCCTGCTCTCTGGTTGTCTGCTGATGTCTTCCATTGGCCAAATCCACCTAGAAACCAGAACACGTAGGATCCCACTAACACAGCCCACACAGGACAGTTTTCTGGAGGCTTGTAACCGGATGGACATAGGGATGGACAGCAGATCTAGAGCGGCAACCACATGCAGCCTACTCACTCTATTGCTGACTTCAACCTGAATTTGCGGTGCTATTGCACCTGTTTAATGACAACACAAATCTCCTCACTGCTCAGCTGCAGGTTTCTCAATCCAATATGGCCAAATAATTTTGCATTTTGTAAACTCACTGACAGGGTCAAGCCACATTCTGACAAGATGCAATCACCTCTGAAAGAAAGGGTATTATTTGCCAAGTAACTTAGGCTAGCAAAGTACAGAGGCTGCTATGTGCTTTCAAGCACAGGACAGACTTGAAAAGGACCATATCCAGATTCCCTAAGTGGTCTAACCTGGCTTCAAATAGTAGTCCTCTTCCCTCTTTTAAGTCTGTCCTTTATATTCCCTTCATTTGTGAAATCCTTTCTAAAAAGCCAACAGCAAAGACTTCTCCCTAGAGACAAAAGGGAGAACAATGAAAATACCATTGGAACAAAAAAGGAACAAATGCTAATAACTGCAGACTTTCGGCACTTAAGAGATTCACCAGGGTTTGGATTATTTGTCTTTTCTTCATCACCTCGCAATTTTTAATTATGTGTAAGAAAAATTCTTAAATGGACATATACACAAGGCAGTTAGAAGGGGGCAGCGTGTGAGGTGGATTTGGCATTTGAACTAAGGGAAAACCAGCTAAGGATGAAAAAAAAATGGGTAGGATCAAGGGAGAAAAAAACAGAGGTGAGCTGACTCCTCATGTTGGATGGGGAGTAATCAAATTCTCAACCTGGGTGACCATGAGGGATAGGAAAATGTGTACCAATGAGCTGGCCAACTGGTAGGACTGAGGTTCCCAATATATATACAAAAACACATGTAAAAGGTATGCTCTGCTTTAATAATTTAAATACAAAGAGAGTCACATTTGTCTGATATTCAAGATGTAATGACTCCAGGTTAGCAGTGCTTCTTCTTCCCAGACATTCCCAAAAACACATAGGCTTCTCAGCCCATAATGGCTAGTCTTGGTTTTTTCATTTCACAGTAGAATGTGTATTTATTATATCACTCATTCATTCCTCATGCAATAAATATTTATGGAGCACCTGCTATGCATCAGACACTACTATAATTTTTAAGGATGCAGCTAAGAGAAAGGAGAGTAAGGGGTTCCTCAGGGTCCAAATAGTCTATGGGTGAGGTAGACCAAACAAATGGAAAATGAACAAGTTCAAAGATTAATACACCCCTGGAAAAAAAAAAAAAAAGGATAAAGAGGGCCTGCTAGTGGGAAGGAGATTACTCTAGACTGAGTGGTCTGAGGAGGGGTATTTGGGCTGAGAGCCTAGATGATAAAAAGGAATCAACCAAGCCACACAGTAGGGGCATGAACACCGGAGGCTCATGCCAAGAACACCAAGTGCAAAAGTCCTGAGGAGGAATAGACTTGGCTGTTCTTACAAGAGTGCCAGAGTCAGGAGGGGTTCAAACCTTGGCCACAGGCTATGCCCAGAACCAGCTCTTTTTGAGGACCACCTGGGCCTGGTGTGCTAAGTCTGAATCAGGGGTTCAGACTCCCTTCAGACACCTCCTTCCCTCAAGTGTCTCTGACCTATTCCTATTAGGACACAAATTTTAATGGAGTCATGTAGCCATGACAGAGACATCTGGGGGGAAAGGATCATGGAGTCCTTCAAAAGGAGGCTCCATCTCCAGTCAGCAGAGTGAGGGGGAAGCCAGGGTGGGGGTGGGGGGAAAGGATTTGCTATACTTTCAAATAACTAGCTTTATTTTGAAGATTATTCTTCCAAACAAAAGAAGGCAATCACAAATTTAGATGACACCCTCTGCCCTAGAAACTAGACTGCTCGCAAAGCTCAAATAACTGTCTTTTCTTAATTTAAAAAACTTAGGTTTACGTTTAGGTTTAACCAAGTTAAATTCCCTGCAAGGTGTGCTTTGTGTTCTTCTCCTCCGATGAAGAAGGAGGACAGACTTATAAAACTAGCTGCAGCTCCTGGACAGAGGTGTCATCATGCCATCATCAGTACCAAGGGATGATGAGGAAATCTTACAGTACAAAGAAGATATAATCATTTCAATGTAGAGCAGGTCACAATCAGCAATGGGGTGACTTTAAAAGATGTTAACAAATTCTTTGACACTCCTATCTTCTTCACAAGATGGAGCTTAATTCCTGTTCCCTTGAGTCTAACTTGAATGTAGTGACCTAAGGAATAGAACATGGAAATAGCATGACTTCTAGGAGGAGAACTTTAAAAGCAACATGATTTCTTCCTTGTGTTCTTTCTCGATCACTCTAGGGAAATCCAGCTGCTATGTCATTAGGACACTCAAGCAGCCATAGAGAGAGGCCCCTGTGACAAGAAACTGAGGACTCCTGCCAACAACCTTATGAGAGAACCATTTTGGAAGCTGATCCTCTAGCTCCAGTCAAACTCTCAGATGACTACAACCCCAGTTGATATTTGGTTATAATCTCATGAGACACCCCAAGCCAGCCAATAAGCCACTCTCAAATTCCCAACCCACAGAAACTACATTTTCTGAGGTAATAAATGTTTGTTGTTTTTAGTCACTAAGTTCTTAGGTAATTTGTTATGTGTCAGCCAAAGCAATGAGGTCTGCAAGCATTTATATAGGGCTCTACAGAACGGCACCAAGCCTTGGAATAAAGGCTGTGCTAGTGTTTAGTACCCAGATTCTATCTCCAGGCTGGCAGAGCCTCGGGACAGATCTATTATGAATGAAAGCAAAGGGAAGCATATCTGGAGTTATCAAATGTGTCTCAAATATAGGAAACACCATTTGTTCCTATTTGAAACTGTTAATAATCATACTGTTCTTATACTGTTGCCGTGTTTTATATTTTCACACGATACAAAGAGAATGACTTAACAGTTGCTGACAGGCACAACAAAATACTCCAATATTAAATCTGCCTCAAGACTGGAAGGTTATGTAAACATAAAAAATTCAACCCAGAGTAAAGATGTCAACCCCTGTGGCAGAGAATTTCAGTACCTTTAATTCAAGCTCATTAGTTTGTGGCAGAGAGAATCCTGCCATCTTGAAACTTCTGATTTACTAAGCCCTAGATTGACAATATCCCTCCAAGTGTCAGTGTTTCTCTGTAGGTTAAAAAGTTAAGAGAATGCAAACAAGCAATATTATTTTGGAACCGAGATGTTATTCTCAAGCTTAAACTTCTTTACCCTCATCACATCTGCTTCCCAAAATATCAAAAATATAGGAAATCAGAAACTGTCAAAGGCAAATCAACTCAGATGTGCCTATTCCGAGACTAGCATGTCAATAGTGTTTATACCCCTTCTTACACCATATAGACTAATTACCTCTGATTATATATTTAAGGAAACTTCCATGCACTGTAAACAGTGCAAAAATATATCCCCTCGGGTTTATATTTCTTCCATCTGGCAGAGTTTGGGAGTTCCCCAGTCAGCTAAAGTCCTTGACTAGGACACTTCACTGATGGGTTAAGGGATAGGGAATAAATAACAACAATCACTCATGAACAATGTCATATTTCTCTTTTATTGCCCATCTCATTCTCTAAAAACCTCAAACCTAGGAAAGGGTGCTCTCGTGGCAAATTGAAAATCCAGATGGCACCTATATGCCCAACCATGACCTCACAGCAAAACATCTTGGGGACCAACAGTGCCACAATACTTTGCCAGATTCAGGGGCAACTGCTAAGGATGAAAAACTATAGCCAAAGAAATAGTGAACAAGGCGCTGACCCTAATACAGCCCATTGCAAAAAACTGTTTGGTTGGTTTTTTGTTTTTGGTTTTTTTTCCCCACTATCCTTAGGTGGCTTTCCAGTGAGTCCTGGGAATTCTTGCAATTCAGATTATCATCTATTTTTCCCTGTGTTCCTGTCACCACAGTCTTAGAGTCAAGTGTTTTAAATTCCCAACTGGCAACCTCCAACTATTTCAGTTTGGGTTTTTTATTCCCAGAAGAGACTAGGCTTCAAAATCACCCACTAAACAAAGGCAGCATTCTTAGAGGGCTTCTCTCATGGGAGGATTTGGGATTGAAGAGTGAAGCCCCTGAGGAGAGCAGGGGATCTCAGGGAGTGTAAGGAAAAGGCAAAATATCTTCAGAAGGAGGTTATATTATTACACAAAGAGACTTTCCTTAGAGTCCTCTCCACTCAGTAAGAAAGAATAATCAAATCATATGTCCATGTGTTCATACATTTATTCACTTACTAAGCATCTTTTATATACCAGGCACTGGGGTGCCTGGGTGGCTCAGTGGGTTAAGCCGCTGCCTTCGGCTCAGGTCATGATCTCAGGGTCCTGGGATTGAGCCCCGCATCGGGCTACTCTGCTCAGCGGGGAGCCTACTTCTCTCTCTCTCTCTGCCAGCCTATCTACCTGTGATCTCTCTCTGTCAAATAAATAAATAAAATCTTTAAATAAATAAATAAATAAAAGGTACCCATCCAGCTATAGCCTAGAGACCAAATGTCAGGAGGGTCAGAAAAGATTTAAGGAGACCAGTTGCAGCTACTAGAGTTGTTCAAGTGAGAGATAGACACTTGTGCCAGCATGGTCTGTGGACCCAGAGGCCAGTTAATTGGCCTGTGTCTCTCAGCCCCATACCTGCCTTTACATACAGTGCTCTGTGCTGCTGGGATAAGAATCTGTTAACCACATCTCTCATGTGTCCTTGTCTACCACCTTCCTTTAGGTTCTCGAAATAGGAGGCACTTGCAGGAGGTCGAAGGGGCCAAGAGAAGAGATTCCCACTTCCCGCTCTGACTGTGTGGCCACTGCCACTGGTTGCAGGTGGTTGCTATTGTGACAGCAGGATGGGGTGATTCTGAACTACAGCAGCCTGGGCAGAGGCAACACCCTTTCAGAAGCTGCAGGCCTGGTTAATGCGGTTAATACGGTTCCTTTTCAACACATCCAGATTGAACTGCCACATGTCTCCCACACAGCAGGAGATGACGCAGCCTCTGGGCTTTGCTCCAGGACACTGAGAACTTCTGGGTATCACCCGTCTTCTTTTTGTCTCTTCCAGGTACCTCCCTGCTCCTTTTTCAAATCTTCCACTCTGCTCTACAAACTTATAACCCATTCCCTGCATTTAATTCTCTCCGTTTGAAATACCAAGAACAAATTTCCTTTTCCTTGACTAAACTCAGGTTAAAACAGTTCCAAAATTAAAAGTTGAACAAATTCACTAAACTCAACTTCTTGTCATTAAATCATTCTTCCTAACATGAGCCTACCTATTTGACCTTGTTTGGAGAACTGCAGTGCCAGAGAACTTACTACTTGGGAGGGTAGCCTAGCCCAGTGATGGTAATCTTTATTATTAAAGTCTTCCTAAAAACAAGCCCAAATCTACACATCCATTCATGGTGGGTCAATCATTGTAAGCTATTCAGCATAAATCCTTAACGTACCTGACACTCTAGTTAACTGAAGATAGGTTTCATGTCTTCTCAGGTGTGATGTGTTCTCAGATACACTGAACGTCCCTAGCACCTCCAACAGTTTATGATTTCCGAATCCCTCACTTCCTTTGACATTCTCCCTTTAATTTTGTTTTACACACTGAACTTTATCCAGATGAAACTGTATGTGGCAGCCCTTTGATAAGGTAAAACTGCTCTCAAAGAATTGGGAATCTGAGTTCATCCTTTCATGACCTGCCATTCTCCTCCCCACTACTGTGGAAGCCCTGTAGGCACCTCCTCCAAGCTCTTATTACTTTAGTATATTAATTTCCTCATAAAGTATGTCATCCTCCTGAAATAGGGCACAGTGCTCACAGTGTGGTGAATGGTATGGAGTTCATAAAGGTCAGTGTGAATGAGAACATGCTACAAATGTAAAATGCAGCCTAGATTTGAATTAGATTTTTTTTTTTTTTTGCTTTGGGGGCTTTTGTTTTGTTCTTGGCTCTTAATAATCAACAAAAAGATTCTGAATGTGTACTGTATATCCTAGGTCCTAAGGAAAATTAAAGAATTAAAAAGAAGAGGAGAATAAGAAGGAAAAAGAAAACAGGGCATGGGTCTGTCCTAAAGAACCTTAAAAACTAACTGGAGAAATTATAGATAAGCCCATAGAGAGATGGCAAATCACTGAAACTGGTAAGCACTGAGGGCTATGTAAGGAGTACAAAGCAATGCATTATGTTTTCATTCAAGGTAGGAATGAATTGCTCAATTTGGGGATAAATGGGGAAAACTTCAGCTAGCAATAACACTTAAACTTAGTCCTGTAGGCATTCACAGAATTTGAATATGTGGAAAAGTATAGGAAAGGTATGTCTACCTAGGAGAATGATGTCATTCATGTATCCACTGAGTTACTTCTCAAATATTTATTAAGCA